>NC_057861.1:349280990-349591759 GCF_019393635.1 Dromiciops gliroides
CAGTCTCTAGTGCAGTCAGTCTAACTGGGCTTATGGCATACTTTTAATACGAATATAAATAACTATACAGGTGACTTTTTTTGAAGAGCAATGAGGGTTAAGTGACTTGCCCAGGGTCACACAGCTAGTAAGTGTCACGTGTCTGAGGATGGGTTTGAACTCTGGTCCCCCTGAATCCAGGGTCAGTGCTTTATCTAACAGGTGACTTTTAAAAAATATGTCAACATTACTTTTGACTTTTATCATTCCCAACCATCCACAGGGTACAGGGTACAGGGTACAGAAAGGCCTTTTGTAGAAGTTAGCACTTGATCTTTGAAAGATCTTAGAGAGCTGGAGAAATACTACTAAAGGATTAGAAGAATAGAAAATGTTCTGCTTTCAAATTAGAAAACAAAACATGCAATCTGTGTAAAGTGAGCTTCACTTCAACTCCTGGCCAGATACAAGATTATTTTATTAAAGGGAAGATGAGTGAAAATCTGGCAAAAGTAAGCAGGGATCACAAAATGCCAGCTTGCTTGGCTTTATCAAGGAGCTCCTAAGAAAGAGCTCCTTTTATTTGGATACTCTTAAGGAATTGATAGAAGTGAATTTTGTAGATAGTTTATCTAGATTTTAACAAAGCCCATGAAAAAGGATTTCATAGGATCTGATGGAAACTGTAGAGAGCTATGGGCTAGACAAGAGTACAATGAAATTCAGAACTGGTTAAAACCCCAAAGTAGTCATTAATCGTTTGATGTTAATTGGAAAAGTAGTCTACAGTAGAGGGGCCTAGGCACCTGTATTTGGCTCTGTGGTGTTCAGCATTTTTATCAATGACTTGGAAAAAGGCATAGATAGTATCTGTATCAAAATTGCAGTTGGTGGAATGCAGATTGAGATAACTAGTACACTAAATGACAGCTGAGATAATAATGATATTTGTTATTTCTATTATTTATCATAACATTTAGATACTGCTTACTATGTGCAAGGCACTGTGCTAAGCACTTTTCAAATATTATTTCATTGGATTTTCATAACAACCCTGCAAGGTAGATAATTTTATTATCTCTATTTTACAGTTGAGGAAACCTAGGTAAACAGTGGATAAGTGACTTGCTTAGGGTTGCACTAGTAAATGTCTGAAACCGGATTTGAATTCAGATCTTTCTGACTCTGAAACCAGTGCTCTAAGCACTCTGCAACCTAGATCCAAGAAGATATTGATAGGCCAGGATAGATGGCCAAATCTAATAAAAATAATTTAATATGGACAATTATTTCACTTTTGTTGAAATAATTCATAATTATGAGAGTGTGGCACAGCTAGGTAGTCATATCTCAAAAAAAAAGATCTGGGAATTTTAGTAGATTGCAAGTTCAATATGAATCAGCATTGTGATATGGCAACTACATAAACCCACACAATCCTCCACTATATTAAGCTAGGTTTGGTGTTCAGGATAATAGAGGTAATAGTTCTGCTTCACTCATCCATGATAAGACCAATTTCAGGAAGAATCTTGATAAAATGGAGTGCTCTTAGAAAAAGGCAACTAAGGTGGTGAAGGTCCTTGCATTTGTATTACATAGAAATCAATTGAAGCAATTGGAAATTATTAACCTGACAAAGAAGAAGATGGAGGAGGATGGATGGGAAGAGAAAGGTATAGTAGCTTTCCTCAAGTATTTGGAAGAATATAATTTAAAATTGGGATTAAACTTGTTCCACTTGACCCACAACCTCTCTTAAATAGAATAAGAGGCAGTGTGGTATAGTAGATAAAGCCCTGGCTCAGATAATCTGTATGCTTCATATAAAATGCTTCTACTCCTCCTGTGTTCTTATCAGCTGTTGGTCCTAAGTCCATTTCAATATTAATTCATACCTCCCTATATGAACAAGAGGTATTTATCCTGTTCTCCATGGTTAATAGTGGGATACAGGTAACCTGACTGATAGACCAATTTGGCCTCTGATTCAGAGTGTAACTTTCCAGCCTAACTTTCTAGTCTCTAGCTCCCCATTGTTAGACAAGATAAACTGATGGACAAAATAGAGGGCCAATAAACTCATATATGTTATTGTCTGTTATCATTTAAGGGGGGGGGACTAGATGGTGTAGAGGATAGAGCACTGTCCCTGAAGTTGGGAGGATCTCAGTTCAAATCTCACCTTAGATACTTACTAGCTATGTGACCCTGGGCAAGTCACCAAACCCCAATTTCCTTAAACACCAGGGGCCATCTCCAGTCATCCTGATACATACCTTGCCACTGGACCCAAATACCTCTGGAAGAGAAAGTAAGGATGATGACTTTACAGAGCCCTGCCTCACTTAAATCCAATTTAGAGCAATTCATGACATCACCCCGATGTTATAGTCCTCTTTGATAATGAAGGAGAAACAGCAACAAATAATTTTAAAGCATACACAATCAGGAACAAAATATATGCCATGCATACAAAGAAAACATCTTTCAAATTTAAACCTACATATTTTAGTTGAATGTGTTTTTTCTTGGATTCTGGTAACCTGACCATTACTTTGGAATTTTAACCAATAGAATTCCATCACTAAAGTGATATTTACTTAGGAACATGGTTCTAGTACCAGGAGATTCACTGATCAAAAATAAAGAGAGGGAGGGAGGGAAAGAGGGAGGAAGAGAGAGAGAGAGAGAGAGAGAGAGAGAGAGAGAGAGAGAGCTATTGAATGTGTTGTAATTGTTATTGTTTGTACAGTTACATAATATAAATATAATACTGAGGTATCTGAAGTCTAAATATACAGCATTTTATTTTTGTCTTCCTCCACACCCAGAAATATATTTTGTTCCTGTTTGCTGTCTGACTATTTATTTTTTTTAAAAGGAGCAAACTATTCAGCCTATTCGATGGATTACAGGCTACCTTCCCCTTCTTTTGTTTGTTTGACTAGTTATTTGGGAACTGGGAAACTCTGTCAGTTTTTTTTAATTAATTATCCACTTATTCCTAACAATTTAATGTGTGGACTCTAATCTTTAAAAATGTGATACCTTTATTGTTCGAACTCTGATCTACTTTGGAATCTTTATTGGGCCAACTCATACTCTTTTCCCTAGCAATAATTCTTTATGCTTGAGGGTATAAAGCCACACAGAAAGATGAAGGAAATGTCTACTGACTAATAAACAATTCACACCTGCCTATCCACTCCCACCTCCACCACACATTTTCCCAAATGGAAATATTTAGGTAGTAAAATGATCAAATTGTAATCAATTAGATTTGGAAGGGTTATTAGAGGTCATCTTATCCAAATCCACACCCCACCCTCCCACCCCTAATTTTACAGATAAGGAAACTGAAGTTCTGATAAGTTAAATTACTTGCCTTTGGTCAACACAGATTCATAAGGAGCAACACCAGGGTTCAAACAGTGGTTTCTTAGTAGCGAAATCTAATGGTCTTTTCCCACTCCTCATTTTTCCTTATCTCCCTGCATCTTCTAACACTAACAATCACCTTTTTTTCCTCTTGATATTCTCTTTTCTCTACGTTTCTGTATGTAACACTCTTCTGTTTTGGTTCTCTTCTACCTGTCAGACCACTACTTCTCTATCTTCTTTGCTGGATCTTCATCCAGCTTACTGATAATAACCATGTGTTTTCTGAAGGTCTTGTCCTATGCCTGCTTCTTATCTCACCCTCTATCATTTCACCTGTTGATCTTGTCAGCTCTCATGGATTCAATTATTGTCTCTATTTGGATGATTGTCAAATCTACTTATACAGCTATAACTGCTCCCCTCACCTCAAGACTCAAATACTCAACTGCTTACTGGATATCTTAAGCTGGATGTCTCATAAACATCTTATATTCAAAACATGCAAAAATGACCTCATTACCTTTTCCTGGAATGAAAGGTCATTCTCTCTATCTTTTCTATTGCTGTGGAGACCACCACCATCCTTCTATTCAACCAGTCTTAGAACCTAATTATCATCCTTGAACCAGCACATTTTCCCACATACCCATATCCAATCTGTTGCCTAGCCTTGTTCACTTTGATTTTATAACATCCATCAACTTTTCCTTCTTCTCTTCTCTAAAGTTGCCACCACCAAGTGGAGGCCCTCATCACCTCACTCCTGGACTACTACAGTTGCCTGCTTGGTGATCTCCCTGACTCGTCTCTCCCCACTCCAGTCCATCCTTCACTCAGCTATCAAATTGATCATAGTGACATTCAATGAACTCTAGTATAAAATCCTTTATTTGGTACTCAGAGCCCTTCATAACCTGGCCCCTTCCTATCTCTTTAGTCTGTAGGCTAGACTCCTATACTCTGTGGTCTAGGATTGCTGGCCACTTTGGTGTTCCTCAGACAACATAGTCCATTTCTTGATTCTGTGTGCTATCATTTTCTGTCACCCATGCCTGTAATTCACTCCCTCCTTATCTCTGCCTCATGGATTCCCTGATTTCCTTCAAGTGTCAGCTAAAATCCCACCTTCTACAAGAAACTTTTTCCTAGTGTCTTTTCCCTATTGATTATTTCCAGTTTATCCTGTATATATCATGTCATATAAATTTCATGTATATATAATTGTACTATGGGCTCCTTGAGAGCAGGTATTATCATTTGACTTTATACCTCTAGAGCTTGGTACAGTGCCTGGCACATATTAGGCTATTAATAAATGTGCACTGCCTTGTCTTGACAGTGGTCCTCTTGATTCCAAATCCATTGCAATGAAGAATCCCAGGCAAATACACAAACCTACTAATCCTTCATGCCATAATTTCTGTTGCTTTAATCTCCTTTTAATCCCCTTGGATAGACTCTGTGAATGGGAATTGGGGTGGGTGACAGAATAAGTGGAGGGTGAAAAGCAGAAGAAAAAAGAGAAGTTATTCCTGTTGATGCATTCCTTGGGCTCAGAGAGTGTGTCTTATATTCCCTATAGCATACAGTACAGAATTTGTTCCATTAATACTTGTTATTAATAAATATTTCTTCAATGAATCAATTACAGATATTAACATTGGTTCTCTGATTCCCCTTAACTCTCTTCTTGCCTACTTTATTGAGTACTTATACATATCCTCATCCTGTCTACTATCATTTTGTATTTTTAATCATTTGCCATGCCTCTTTTACATTTACAAAATGGAATTATGTAAAATTGGCCTTCTTAAAGCTATTTAGTTACAGGTAGAGAAGCCACTTTATGGCAATTCTCTTCAAGACCATGGCTTCTGAAAGGCTGTTCCAATGGCTTGCAGACTGTACAAGTGATGACAAGCCATTCTAAAGATCAATCTACCTGAGTATAGAGAGGTTTTTCATGAGAAGATTGGTCTCAAGATGATTAATATATTCAACCCTAGAAACTCATGAAGAAAATCTGCGTAAGTGTGGAAGGGTAGAAATTTGTATTGGTGAAAGGAATAACCATAGTGGAACAGCAGAAATTTCTAAATATGGAAGAAA
Organism: Dromiciops gliroides; assembly: GCF_019393635.1. NCBI lineage: Eukaryota > Metazoa > Chordata > Mammalia > Microbiotheria > Microbiotheriidae > Dromiciops > Dromiciops gliroides. Next base: position 349,286,463 of record NC_057861.1, read on the forward strand.
ACTTCTAAATTCAAAGACCAGCGCCCCCTCCCATTAGCAAAACACATACTGTACTTGATAAATTGATTATAAACTCTCAGTGGTATTTAAAATGGACAGCAGGGGCAGCTAGGTGGCAGCCCTGGAGTCAGGAGTACCTGAGTTCAAATCCAGCCTCAGACACTTAACACTTACTAGCTGTGTGACCCTGGGCAAGTAAGTGACTTAACCCCAATTGCCTCACTAAAAGAATTAAACAAACAAACAAACAAATAAATAAATAAAATGGACAGCAGTTTCTAACATTGGACTTCAAGGCTTTTACATCTGAGATCACAGCTTTTCCTGTGTATAGCACACCCACTGTACATAGTTCTCATCTGATCAGTGAGTTAGCTGAATTACTGATTTCACAAGGATCACCTTCAACAAAGTGAGTGGCTATAATATCCCATGGTAACTCTGAATGCATCGGATTTTGCTTAAATATTACACAAGAAAAAGAAAAGAAATGGGCTATGAGAAACAAAGGTTGTATTAAAAATATGTTTTCATCAGAATTTTGTGGTCTATGGTTCTGAGACTGAACACTGACATCTAACAAAGAGAGATTAATATAACAAAGGAAGCCTATGTTAATAGGTCAAAGGAAAAACATTTTTATTCTGCCCATTTATTCTCCTGTGCTCAGCCATTAAATTAGCTCAAATGTAGTCAGAGAAGGGCAATTGGGGGGAGGGGGAGGTTAAGTACCTCTTTGGAAAAAAAATAGCCTATCATGGCAATTAAATACAGTTTCAAACAAGACAGTTGGTAGTAAATCCCCCCAAATGTACACTAGCCTTTCATTTATTATTGTTGTTCTCATGTCATTTATTTCACCCACTTAATCAATGCTTACTTGTTCTTTTATTTTACTAAGCTTCCTGTACCAGAAGCAAATGCCCACTTTGGGCTATTATGAGTTCTTCCATGAATTCTAACAACTGCAATAGAAAGGAAAGATAGTTTGTTCAATCTGGTTATACATGTTTATAGTTCATAAAGCATTTTCCTCACAACTTTGTGAGGCAGGTTGTGAGTATCCTTGGTACCACTTTATAAATGAGTAAACTGAGACTCAGCAATGTTAGTGACTGGTACTCCAGTCTAGGCCTTTTGACTTGATGTCCAGTGCTTTTCTCCCCATGATGCTTTTCCAAGCAAAGTCTTAGGACCAAGTGTTGTCTAAGGACCAATGAGAATATTATACACAATAACTGATAACCTTTCTTCTTTTCAGTGTCAAGGGATCAGGGAGAAAACTATTAACTATTCCCCCCAAAAAATATCCTGTGGTATATGAGTGGTTTTGTTCTCTTTTTAATGAGAGATAAATATTCTATTCTCCTCCACTTTTTGAATTAAGAATAGGAGACATAAAACTAATAAAATTTTAAAATTGTTCAAGAATTGTTTTTTTCAGGGCTATCTTATGGCCACTTAAAGAAGATATATGAAGCAAGAAGAGAAATGAGAAGGGGAGTAGAGTTCTAAAGAGTCAAAAAGAAAGCTATATAGAGAAAGAAGCAGAGAGAAATTTATAGATACATAAAATAGAGAGGTACTAGTTTCAGCTTAACCTGAGATTCAAGACTTAAAACATGTATATTTTGATAATTGCATTTCAATATAGCTGGCTTCATTTGCAATCTTATGTGCTTTAGTCTATGCAAACTTCCAGAGTTCCACACTCTCACTCACTCTCACTTGTGCTCTCTCTCTCTCTCTCTCTCTCTCTCTCTCTCTCTCTCTCTCTCTCTCTCTCTCTCTCTCTCACACACACACACACACACACACACACACACACACACACACACACACACACGCATAGAGTCGAGTCGCTGCACTAAGGAAAAGTGAATGAGAAATTTATCAGCTTTTCAGGTAATCAGGGACACAGATAGTCCTACATCTCTTGTCATAAAAGTGTAATTGCCATGGTTTCCAAATCCCTGAGAGTATCTAATATCCTATGGGGGGCGGAGAGGAATTTGCTGGTAATTAACTGCAGGGCAGAATGATACTGGTCACTCAACCAGCCTGGGGGAGAAAAGGCATCCTCCATCCATGATGCCCTGTGTCATGAACAAACAGCCCCAAGCCTTCAACAGCACAGAACTTACTGTATATGCATCAGTAATTTGACAATGGAGAAAAAATACCTAATTACAGTGAATGTGAAGAGGCCTTCTTCTGGGGCATTGATTGTACTTTCTGAATGGCAGAAAAGTCATACAGGACTGAAAACTTAAATATGAGAATGTTTTTCCCTATACCTCATAATGTACAAAGTACTAGATAATTCAAATTGTGAAATACCTAGTATTGAGAAGGAACTTGGAGATAAACCACTGGACTTGGAGTCAAGAATTCTTGAGTTCAAATCTCACTTCAGCTACTTAACAGCTATGTGACCCAAAGCACATCATTTAACTTCTTTTGACCCAAATTCCTTATCTGTGAAATGAGGAAGTCAATCTACATGACTTCTAAGGGTCCCTCCATTTCTCAATCTATGACCCTATTATGTGTAATGGTCTGCCTCAAGAACAAAAATACTTTAACATCAGAAGATTCATAGCAGAGATAAAAATTATAAATGTAATGTCACTGTTGAGACGTTTAAATTAAGGAAAAACTTCATAGATGAAGCCAATCTCTATCTAATTTGGTCTAGTGGCTATTGTGTATATATATATTTACTTCTCAAGTCATCTTTTCAACCCTATGCATACAAAAGATGACAGACTAATAAGAATAATGGCAAGAGACTCATAGGAGCTCTTTCTTCAAATTCATTCCTCTCAAATTGTCAGAATCATCATTTTCCTTCCCATTCTCCCCTTGCAGTGTGAAAAGAAAGAGATATATCCTTTTCATTAAGGCTATGTCTTCTTCCTTAAGTAGAAGACAACAACTCAATCCTTGATTCATTCTTCTCAGACTATCCATAGTCATCTCATCTCTATCATGAAGCTCCAATATATTCTTCACCACTAGTTCCTTTACCAACTGCCTTCCAATATTCTTAAGTCTCCCCAATAATAAAAACTCGTAATCTCTACAAATGCAAATGCTTTAGCTTGACACTTAAAGCTATTCACTACCCAATTGTAGCTTTAATTTCATGATCCTCCCATTCATGTTACTTTTGGTGGAGAGAGTATAGGAGTTAGAAAGACCTGAGCCTCAGACACTTACTTGCTGTGTGACCCTGGACATATCAGTTAACCTCTGTCTACCTTATTCTCAACTGTAAAATGGAGACAAATAATAGCACCTTCTTCCCAAGGATTGTTGTGAGGATCAAATGAGATAATGTGAAAAGTGCTTAGCACAGCATCTGGTGTTTCTTTTCTTCATTGTTTTGTGCATAGATGCATTTTGTCCCCTAAACTCAACCTTCCATTACTTGCCTCTCTCTTTAAAGACTATCCCACTTGCATGGAACATATTCACTCACTTCTGCCTCTATAGAATCCTGACTTTCCTTCAAAACTCAGCTCACGTGCTAAAGTATCTCCTATGAAAAGCCTTTCATGCTGTCCCCAAAATGCTGTATTCTATTCCTATTATATTTAACATATTTACTTAATTGTTTAAATGTGTTATCTTCTCAAAAAAAAAAACCCTAATATCTACTTGATGTCAAGGGCTATTTTTTTCTTAATTTTGGCACATCTATACACCAAGCCTTATAATTACAGTTCCTCCAGCATGGATTTCCTCTAGTTACAAAGTGTCCAAAAGTCTTAGTGCAGTTTTAAGCTTTAATACCTTTTGTAACTATGAAAGGAAGACACTGTATTGTTATTAACTAAAGCAAGATTGTATTCCTTCTTTTTTCATTTTAAGCTGTTAAAGCTTTAAACTGCATCTTACACTTGGGACAGACTATAAGTTTGGTCCAATCTAGCTGTTTTTCTGTCCTTTGTTCCTCTTAATGCCATTTGTAGCTCACTTATAATTACATCCTGAATTGTGATCTTAAAGCATAAGCATGGTTGGTTCTCAGATATATTTTTACATGATAGCCTTTCTGGCCTTTAATATCATGAATTATATTTTGAGAAGTAACTTCACACTTTGGAAACTTGAATTAACCTGAGTACTTCTATAATCAAGACTATTATGTTTATTTGTCTTCCTCTATAGCATTTACTTTAATTTAATAATATTTACACAGTAGAAAAATGTTGTAACTATTAAAGATAGATACTGGGTTATTATTATTTAAAGCAACATTTCACTCCATTATCATTTTTTTTTTCAAAAAGCAATTCATTTTTTAAAGTAAATGGTATTTTTATTACATCTCTAAAAATATCATTATTTAGCTCTGAAAAGCAAGAAAGAAAGACTTCGGAATAATTATCTCTTTAACATTTGAAACTAATGAATGATTCACAGTCACATCACTGAAATAAGAGCTTATTGATTTAAGTTTATTCCATTTACCAGATGTGGTATCAATCTGTTCTTTGTTGTAAGATAATAAAATTAACCTGGGGAGGGGGGAGTTAAATTAAAAGGCTTTCATGCAATGAGACATATTCTCTATGTGTGAATATTAGAGAGACAGAAAGAGAGAGAGAGAGAGAGAGAGAGAGAGAGAGAGAGAGAGAGAGAGAATATCTGAGAAACAAGGACAGAGAGATTATTACCTGGTGCTTTGTAATATAACTACAATGAAAAAAAGTAAAAGGTCCTAAATGCCTTTATTGTTCATGCCATTAAAGCTAATTCGATTTTTTTTCTCTTCTAATGTTTTATATTTCTACAATTTACTTCCTAATGATGTTTCCTTCAGGGTCTTTTATGTCGCAGTTATTTCATCACAAATTTGATTTTAATTTGTGCTTGAAATGATCAGCTGTGATCTGTGTAGGAAGAGACAGAAGGACATAGAGGAAAAAGATCTGGTCCGAAAGTTCAAAGTTGCAGCCTGAGCTCTTTAACATATTAGCCATGTAATGCTGGGCAAATCATTGAACCTCTTGGAGACTCAGTTTCCTCATTTGTACATATGCCAATGGTTGCTAAGGTACTCCTCCTGCAAAGAAAACAAAACCAAATATTTTGCGTGTATTTACTTATCTGTTTACTTGTTGTACACTTCTCCAGGAAAATGGAAAGTCCCTATCGGTAGGAAGTGTTTTCATTGAGCTGTTTGTTTCCAGCAGTTTGCACAGTACTATAATAATGTAGGCTAAGTGATGATTATTGAATTGGAAAAAAATACATGGTAATGATTATCTTCCTCACAACCATGATCCCATTTTTCTTGCTCTTATCTTTCTCTTCCTACCTACTTAGTGAGGAGAAAATAAAAGGTGATAGAAATGTGCCATGTTCATCAGTCTTATCAATAGGTCTTTTATTGTTTGTTTTGGTACATAGCATTTGTGGCCAAAGGGAATTATATTGGAGTGTGAGAGAAAATCTTCCATTATATTGCCTGGGTTCATTTCAGAATACAATTTACTCAGAACATTTTCCCTTGGGGGCTAATGTGCCCTACTTTTGGACTGCATTCAGTGATAAAATGTAGGTGGGAAGGAAACAAGGATCAGAAGGAGGAATTATTGAAAATTTTTGTTCAATTATGTTAGAGTTAAATGTGGGAAATAAATGTGTTTATGAAAGAAAAAGCAAGTCATCATGTTTACATTTAAACTTCAAAATTCAACTAATTAGTAGTCTTCTAGGGGATAAAAAACAATTTCTTTTCCTTTTGCTAACAAGGCGTGCAAGGTTTGAGTACATGTTTACATGTATTTTTTAAAATATTGCAGTTGGACAATGAAGATGACATAAATAGTTGGTTGCTAATGACACTTGGTATTTACCAAATGCCTAATATGTGGCAGGCACTGTGCTAGATGCTGGTATACAAAATACAATGAATGAAACATTTTTTTTTTCTCTCAAGGAGCTTATATTCTAATGGAAAGTCAAGAATCAAATATGTAGTTCAACGCAGAATAAAAAGAAAGACAATACATACGATGTATTTCAGTACACAAGATAATTGATAGTCTAAAAGGGTGGGTCCTAGCAACTCAGAGAGTCAGGGAAAGCTTCATATAGAGAGTGATGCTTGAGATGTAACTTGAAGAGAGGGATTCTACGAGGCAAAAGTAAGGAAGGAGTGCATTCAGGGATGGGATCAGCCATTGCAAAGGAGGGCCAGTTAGAACTATCACAGAAGGTTAGGCATATCTAGATGACCTACTCCAAATGAATCTTTATACACTGATCATCTTCTATGGCTGTTCTTTTTTTCTTTCAGGACATTCCTCTATTCCTAAATTCTCATTTGTTCTTTGGATCAAACACATTAATATTATGTGGGCTGGCCATGATTCACAGCCATCTAGTATCACTGGGATATTAAGTGCTATAAAAAAAAAAGGAAAAAAAAGCTTTATGCACTTTCTTTTCCATGCATGGTTCATTACATTAAAGCTTTATGTCATTAAAAGAAATTAAGAAATAGCTTAGATGAGAAACTTTAAGGATGGTATCCTAAAAGGCAACTATTAATTAAGATTTCACCCAGATATGAATTCCCAAAGAGAGAGAATGCTGGCATGGATTGACCAATGGTCTGAAAATAGGAGTAAATATTATATTATTTGTATATTTCCATTTTAATAACTTTTATTCAGAAAATGAGACAGGGCTTCTAATAATTGTAAAACAATAAATCATATAAACTTGAGTGTTTAGGGTTAAACTATAGAAAATATTTGAAAGTTCTCTCAGCTGACAGCAAGTAACAATCAAGATAATGGTAAAGATTGTATGTAGGTTTCTTATGTGTTGATATAAAAAACAAGCAGGATTAGCATTTCCACTTAAAGCTTACCAAATGCAATTGTCAAATTTGGTCCAAATGAGAAAGATGCATCCATGTTTTCCATCAATATAAATTATTCTCTCCTTTCTACTTCCAGTTCCTTGTCTTCTTGTTGCTGAGTACAGTCATTTCTCAACAGTATTTCTCATTTCAGTGACTGCCTATAGAAACCCTTGAGGTATGGAAAATAGACTCCAGGAACCTATATAGCATTTCAATTTATCTGGTCATAGAAAAACAATTAGCAGGACTATCTGGCTATTAGAAGTAATGTAGAATTCACCAATTCTCTCACAAACTCCCTAGGAAGTGACATAAGATCTTATAATTAGTTATTAATTATAGTCACCTAAAATATGAAAAATAATTTAATGTTATTTAAAAACCTATAAGAAAAAAGCTTGTGTGTTTTTAAGCAAAAGGAAGTTGAATGAAAGCAAAAAAGAAGAAAAAGAAAATACAGTTTTCTCTCAGTCACTTATCCATTTCAAAATCCCTAACCTGGAAGGCATTAGAATTCCAAATCAATTGTCCAATCTTGATATTATCTCCACATCATCTCTATTATCTGACTCCTGATTTCTACTCATGTAGCCAATACCTTATTTCCAGTCCTCTTTACCTTTTGCCTAGATTATTAACAATAGCTTCTTAATTGGTCTCCCTTCCTCAAACTTCTCCCCACTCCAAACCATCCTCCACACTGTTGCCAAAGTGATTTCTTTTAATCATAGAACTAATCAATTCATTAGCCTACTAAATAAACTCTACTAGATTTCTATTGCCTTTTAGCATAAAATAGAAACTGTTCTATATAGCTTTTTTTTTCAATTTTGTTGAGGCAATTGGGGTTAAGTGACTTGCCCAGGATCACACAGCTAGTAAGTATTAAGTGTCTGAGGCTGGATTTGAACTCAGGTTCTCCTGAATCCAAGGCCAGTGCTCTATCCACCATGCCACCTAGCTGCCCCGTTCTATATAGCTTTTAATTCTCTTTACCACCTCATTGTTCATTATTCCTCCTCTCATTTTCTGTTATTCAGCCAAACTAGTCTTCTCTTCCTTTCACATGACACTCCTCCCCTCTTTTTGCCTTTATATTGGTAGTCCCTCCCACAGACCCTCACCTAGAATGTACTTCCTCCTCACCTGCATCTTACAAAATCCCTATCTTCCACTGAATTACATTTCAAAGCATAACCTTCTAAATTCTTTCCTGATCTCCCCAACCACAAGGGCCCTCTCTCCCACACTAACTTGAATTTAACTACTTTATGTTCATTTACATTTATTTGATTTGTGTTTATTCTGTATATGTACTTACACCTCAAGTTCTTGTCTGTCCCATCAGAGAATGGAAGCTCCTTGAGAATAAAGATTGTTTTATGCTAGGTATTTTTATCCTTTGCTCCTAGCACTGACCCATAGTAGTTGCTTTATTGTTAATTGATTAGATGTTAGTTATGTATTCTAAGCTTCTCTCAACCTCCCCAGAAATACAACTCCTCTGGATTTCAAATGTTTCCAATGCTATAATAAAATTACTCTAAAATGTTCCTGTTTCCTTTATGCACAGTGTGCACCTAGATCTTTTAAAAAATATTTTTTTCATGTCCATTCTTCTTTTTTTCTCTCAACAAACATTTATTTTATTTTCCATTTACATGTAAGGGTACTTTTCAACATTCATTTTCATAAGATTTAGAGTTCCAAATTTTTCTCCCTCCCTCCCTCCCTTTCCTCCCCCCTCCACAAGATTGAAATCAGGTATAACCTGATTATATATGTACAATCCACAAGTGTTCTTTTTATCAGTTCTTTCTATAGCAGTGCATAGTATGCTTCCTCATTAGTTTCTTGGGATTGTCCTGGATCATTGTACTGCTCAGTACATTCACAATTACTCATTGAACAATACTGCTGTCACTACGCACAATGTCCTCTCAGCTCTGCTCACTTCACCATACATTGATGTTCATTAGACTTTCAAGGTTTTTTGGGGATCATCCTGTTTGTCATTTCCTGTAGCACAAGTCCATTCCACTACAATCATATAACACAGCTTTTTCCATCATTCCTCAGTTGATGGACATTCCCTTGATTCTCAATTCTTAGTCTCCACCAAGAGTTGCTATAAATATTTTTTGGACAATTTTCCCCTTTTCTCTTTTTCATGATTACTATTGTTAACTGTTTCCCTTCCATCCTATTCCCTTCCCCATGATATTTATTCTATTATCCATCTTCTTTCATCCTATCACTCTTCAAAAGGGATTTGCTTCTGTCTGTCCCCTCCCCCACTCTGCCCCTCCCTCCCTTGCCTCTCTCTCTCTCCATTCCCCTCACCTCCCACCTTCCTGCAGGGCCACAGAGACCATTCCACCCAATTGAGTGTGTACATCATTCCCTCCTTGAGCCAATTCTAATGAGATTGAGGTCTTTGAGCCAGTTTTAATGAGTGTTAGGCTCATTTACTGCCCAGATTAAATAGATTACTCCACCCAGTTGGGTGTGTCTATTAGTCCCTCCTTGAGGCAGCTCGGTTGAGTTTAAGATCTTTGAGCCTTTTCTGATGAGTATAAAATTCATTTACTGCCCTGCTCCTCTCCCATCTCTTCCCCCACTCCATAAGCCTTTCCCTGTTACTTTCATGTAGGATTTCACTTCTGCCCTTCCCCCTCCCCCAATGAAATCCCTTCACCCCTCAATTTAACTCTAAAGATTTTATCTAGCTAAGTGACACAGTGGACAAATCATCACCCCTGGACCCAGGGGGATCCCAGTCAAAACCTGGCCTCAGACACAAGACAGTTGCACACTGTACAACCCCAGGTGTGTCTCCCCGCTCCATTTTTTTTTTTATGGTTCTCTAGGTCTTGTATTTGAAAGTCAAATTTGCCATTCAGTTCAGGTCTTTTCATCACAAATATCTGAAAGTCTTCTTTTTTCATTAAAGTCCCATTTTTTCCACTGAAAGATAATGCTGAGTTTTGCTGGGTAGGTGATTCTTGGGTGTAATCCTATTTCCTTTGCCCTTTGGAATATCATATTCCATGCCCTCTGGTCCTTTAATGTAGAAGCTGCTAGATCTTGTGCTTGCAATATTTTCTCCTTGACCTGAGAGCTCTGGAATTTGGCTATAATATTCCTAGGAGTTTTCCTTTTGGGATCTCTTTCTGGAGGTGATCAGTGGATTCTTTCAATTTCTATTTTAGCTTCTTCTTCTAGAATTTCAGGGCAATTTTCCCTGAGAATATCTTGGAAGATGGTGTCTAAGCTCTTTCCTTGATCATGGTTTTCAGGTAGACCAATAATTTTCAAATTATCTCTCCTGGACCTATTTTCCAGGTCAGCAGTTTTTCCCAGAAAGTATTTCACATTGGCCTCTATTTTTTTATTCATTTGGATTTGCTTTATTGTGTCTTGGTTTCTCATAAAGTCACTGGCTTCCATTTGTTCAATCCTAATTCTTAGGCAATTATTTTCATCAGAGAGTTTTTGTTCCTCCTTTTCCATTTGACTTTTCAAGCTGTTGACTTTTTTCACATGTCTTTCCTGCATCACCCTCATTTCTCTTTCCATTTTTTCCTCTACCTCTCTAATTTTATCTTGAAAGTCCTTTTTGAGCACCTCTTTGGCCTGAGACCAATTCGTATTTTTCTTGGAAGCTTTAGATATAGGGGCCCTGATGTTGACATCTTCCTCTGAGGGTGTCCCTTGGTCTTCCTTGTTACTGAAGAAACTTTCTATGGTCTTCACCTTTCTCTGTTGTCTCATCTTGCCTTTCTTTTACTAGACTTTTAGCTCCTTAAAGTGGGGCACTGTTTCCAGGCTGCAGTATCCCAAGCTTAAGACATCCCAGGTGGTATCATTTAAGGAGAATCAGGTTCTTCCCTCGTCTGGTCTGTTTCCTGGTCCTAGATGACCCCAGAACAAGTTGCCAATCAACCAGCTTTGTGTGTTGTGGTTGTTAGCTCCAACGAGCCTGTGCCCTTCCCCCATCTGGGCCACTTCTACTAGAGCCTACCACCTGGTTCTCAGTAGGGGTGTAAAATCCAAGTTCTGCCTTAGCACCAGCATAGAGCCCTGTAGTCTCTCCCCTGCCCAGGGCTCAGCCCACTCACCAGACTGTGAGCTTAGTCCTAGACAACACTGGTGCTTCAGCTGATTCAGAGGCTCTGGGGGTCTCCTTCTCTGGTGAGGACTTCCTGAGACTGGATCTGTGTCAGGGTGACTGTGGGGTTGTGCCCGACTCCTTTATCAGCACAGCAGCTCCTTCCTTCTGACCTTCCAAGCCGTTCTTGGTTAGAAGATGATTTCAGCACATTCTTCTGTGAGTTTTGCTGCTCCAGGCATTTTCCTATGACCTTATTTGGATGTTTTTGTGAGCGATCATGTCATGAGTTATGTCCATTCTTCTAAATGTTGAAATCAGTTGAAACATTTGTATTATATTCTTGGCTTTTACTTCTCATTGCTAATAATAGTTTAGTTTCCCAGTCTTGCAAGATAAAATAAGGTTTGGGAAAGTCTGAGTGGTTTGAAATATACTTTTGACACTAACTTCACATTCACAAATATAAGCTAGGTTATTACTGCTCCTTTTCTTTTCATGTCAAAAGATATCCATCTAGACAGCTAGCTATCCTGCCCATAAGCATTTGTACACACTTAGGACCATAAGATCATGGATTTGGAGGAGGAAGAGCACTTAGCGATCTGGTGCAACTTTCTCATTTTACAGATGAGGAAACCAGGCCTCAAACAGTTGTCAGCATCTGAACTAGATCTCCCAACTCCCAAACCTTTTCATATATGCATGTGTGTGTATATATAATATATGTGAATTTATATGGAATGTACATTTGCATATATTTCCATAGTAATGTATGTGTATATCATATGTGAGGATACTATGTACATGTGTCGTGTCTATGTATGTACAAATTATATATTGTAAGAGTAAATTTATATGTTTTGTGCATATTAACCTGTGTATATGTGTATAAGTATGTATGGAAATTCATGAATGTATATTGAAATATATACACATATACATGCATACTGGATAGAGATTAGTCCTGTGATTTTATTTGAATAGAGAAGTCTGATGAGGAAACTCCCTCTACCAATGCAGGTTGACATTTCCCTCTCCAACTTACAGTCCTGGAAAGTTATCTAGAGCACTGAGAGGTTAAGTTCCCCAGTTTCACACAGCCGGTGGTCAGAATCAGTACTTGAAACCAGATTATTCTGACACCAAGGCCCATGTGAAAGAATGTATACACATAGAGTTCATGAGTACAGAGCTCAGAAATACTCATAGGACACATGAGGCCAAGGCACATGTTCTGATGCGCAGGACTGCAAGGCTGCCAGTGTCCTTGCACTCTTCCCACTGACTCTGGCCTTACAGTTTCTGCCAGATACTCATCTGTATGCCACTGGATGCTTTTTCAGTTCTTGACTACAGTTGATGCTGCCTCTAGCTTCAGGTTTAGCTGATATCTTGTCCTAGATCACTGCTATGCAATTTCAGAAAGCTGGAGCCTACATACTAATACCTGTAGGAGCCAAAGCTCTGGGACCTACCATCTCCTACATGTATAATGTATAAATAATTCCCAGGCATCTAAATATATCCATATCCATATTACACAATGAATAGATAATATATAAATGCTTATATATTTCTATACATCTGTACACACAAGAATATTGTTTTCTCTGTGCATTTGGAAATTCCATATACAATGTATGTGGAGAATTGTTGGTATTTCCCCTAACAATCATATTAATAATAACCAATATTTACATAGAATTAACCTTTACAAAGTACTTTAACTCTGAGTGGAAGATTGAATAATTATCATTACCTCTCTTTTACATATGAGAAATTTAAAGCTAAGAGAATATGAGTGACTGGGCCAGGAACTATAGACTATTGGTCTATATGTATATCCTTACATTGTAAAATGAAATCATAAATCATAGGCTTTAAAGGCCAACTAACCCTAACCCCCTCATTTTACATATGAAGAAACTGAGGTCTAGAGAGACCAATTGGCTTGGCTCAAAGATACATAGACAGTAATAGCTAAAGAAGAGATTTGAAATCAGGTCCTCTTGGGGCAGCTAAATGGCACAGTGGATAGAGCACCTGCCCTGGATTCAGGAGGACCTGAGTTCAAATCTGGCCTCAGACACTTAACACTTACTAGCTGTGTGACCCTGGGCAAGTCACTTAACCCCAATTGCCTCACCAAAAAGAGAGAGAGAGAGAAATCAGGTCCTCTTGTTCTAAATCAGCCTTTGAAAGAATATTGCTGAAGATCCCTAAACTGGTCTGAGTAAAACAGTGATACATTTTTAGACACAGAGTTTCTAATTAGTATAACAGTGTCTTATTGTAGAATTGGATAGGCCTGGCTAATGACCCTTGGCAATCTCAGAATAATAAGTAGCACACCTGGCAGTTTACCTTGGAAAGATTAATTTAAGTAAAATTACTTGTCAGCGGTAGACAATGGTTTTAATAGGAAATTTGTCCCTGCCTTAATACAAGATAGTTTAAAATGTTCTTTTTTCAAATTTGCTGACTCTTCAATATCAGTAGAAAGGTGAAGGGGGCCTCTAGGTGCTATAAGGAATCATTTCTTCTCTTAGAAGGATTTTAATGAGATAATTATGGAATTTCCTGAATACTAATCAGAAACATAGCTAATTTCTTAGGAAAAGACCCAAGTCTTTAATGGATTCCAAATATTATGGCAAGCTAATCAGTAAAAACTGGAGGCTCTTCTGTCTCCAGCATAGGAGCAATCTACAAGCTATAGGTTTACTTCTCCATTTTATTTTATTGTTTTTGGGGGTTGTTTTTTGTGGGACAATGAGGATTAAGTGACTTGCCCAGGGTCACATAGCTAGTAAGTGTTAAGTGTCTGAGGCTGGATTTGAACTCAGGTCCTCTTGAATATAGGACCAGTGATTTATCCACTGCACCACCTAGCTGTCCCTATTTGATTTTTTAAAAAAGAATTGCTAAGAACCTATTATGTGTAAGACTGTACAGTAGATGCAAAGAAGAAATAGACAGAAACCCTGCCCTCACGAAGCCTACAGTCTAGAAGAGAAGTCAAGATAAGCTGAGGTTACTTTAATATTCTATAGCAATTGAAAATTTAGTTAAAAGTGGTGTAAATGGGGCAGCTAGGTGGCTCAGTGGATAAAGTACCTGCCCTGGAGTCAGGAGTACCAGAGTTCAAATCCGGCTTCAGACACTCAACACTTACTAGCTCTGTGACCCTAGGCAAGTCACTTAACCCCAGTTGCCTCAAAAAAAAAAGTGGGGTAAACAATTCTGTGGGAGCTCAAAGAAAGGGAATCAGGGAAGGTTTCATAATGGAATTGACATTTGAGGCAGACTCTGAAAGGTCAGTCAACTAGCATTTACTAAAGTAAGAAGCGTCAGGCACTGTGCCAAACTCTGAGGATACAAAGAAATGCAAAAGTTATTCATCTAAATGGGTGCTTACAGGAGACCCTCTAAGACTGGTAGCAAAGGATGAAAGCATCAAGCATTTTTTAATTTAAGGTATGTGCACTCTAGAAATCATTTTCCCCTTTCTCTTGTTTCATTGTTATTTCTACAATGTGGTTTACTCTTTTGATAATGGGTTTAAGTCATAATGAGAAGGGCAGCTAGGTGGCGCAGTAGATAAAGCAGCGGCCCTGGATTCAGAAGGACCTGAGTTCAAATCCAGCCTCAGACTTGGCACTTACTACCTGTGTGACCCTTGGCAAGTCACTTAACCTTCATTGACCCCCCCAAAAAAAAAGTCATAATGAAAGAAGTATAAAAAAGACAGGAGGGTAATTGAGTTGAAGAGAAAGAGTAGGATCACTAGTTTCATCAGTGGAGAAATAAATACAAATATCTTCACTTTTCTTAACGCACAGTTATTATAACTATATGCAATGACTGTAATTAAACACCCATATATCTGCTGCCCCACTCATCTCCATACCACTGCCATTGTTAGCCCAACTGTTATAAAAGTGAGTTCTGACCTTTGCAGAAGTGAGCTGTGAAGAGATGTAAGCAGCAATAAGAATTCTTTCTTTGATCTCCTAGTGTTGACTGTGGCAAGTGTTTTGAAATTGCAATTAGTCTAAGGAAATTAAAGGAGTAAAAACTTGTAGCTGCTAATCAAATCACAGTCTCTCCATGTATCCTAGTGTGAGATTATGAACTATAGTCATGTGAGAAAATGGGGGTCATAACTGCTGCTTTAACAGTCATGCCCTCATCCTGGTTCTACTTTAATACAGGGCATCCACAAAGTAAAAGTGCAGTTTTTGACTTCAGTAGACTGAAATAGGAAGAAGGGAGGCCAAGGAACTTCTAGAAATATTTCATGAGTAAATTCAAAAGTGATGGTACATTTAGCGAAGCTTACAATAACAAAAGGTAAAAAGATAATTGAGGATTGGAGATTTAAAAGAGAAACGAAGAAAAAGAAAAAAAACTCAACTATATTCAGGTTGAACTATAATAACAAGTATCTTCTAATAATCTGCAAACTAATTTCATCATCAGAGTGTTTAATTAGCAAAACCACTCTGCTAGGTGCTATGTTCTATCTACCTGCAGACCACTAATTATATGTTCCTCCTGAAGGGTTGACACAGGGGAGAAATGAGATTCCATAAAAACTCCAAGTTAATTTTGCTAATTTCTGCAGAAAATATGTGAATGGACATTTTAAAAAAAAGTGTAGAACTCTGGTAGGAGTATCCAGGATGATTAGCACCCTCTTTTCATGTACTCAAAAACTTTACTTATATAAGATTCATAATGATGAAAAAACTATGGCTGATGCACCCGGGATCCAGAAAGATACTAAATAAAAATGTCTGCTTGCTAGGTCATTAAAGAGGTGCCTTGCATTTCTGTAAATGAGCGACACCTCTGAATCTCAAAGGATGCTGGTTTTCCTCCCAGAAGTAGGCTTTCTGATGATTCACTGATGACTCTGTCCCATTAAAATCAATACTCTGTTTAGCAAGGCTCATCTCTTCTTATCACTGTAGCCAATGAATGCACTTGGCTGGTTCCAATCACTGACAGTTTGTGAAAAAAAAAATCATGTAATGATGTTGAGTGATCAGGGCAAATCCGATGTTATTTTCTGTAGTTGAGATTAACCAGCAAGTCAATTTTCTTGTCAGACTCTGAAAGCAGCATTTTTTTTGTCTGTTGGTTTAAAAATATGTCTTGGCATTTCTGAGAAAAGTATACAATAGTGAAGGATGGAAAATGATGGAGCTAACCACATAAATTCAGACTCTGATAAGCCTTATAAACTCCTGCAAGTTTTTCCTTTTCTTATGTCTTTTTAATCACAAAGAAGGAAAACCTAGGCACTCATGTCCAGTCAGTATATTTCACAAGATAATTAGAACTTAGATTATTTTTTAAAGTGTTTCTATATTTTTCCTACTTTCAATAGGTCTCAATCAAGTGCCCATGTATTTTTTGTTGCTGTTATTGTTGTTGTCCTTGTTTTTTATAATCACAAGCTGTTTTTTAGAAAGTACGTGTAGTTAGGAAGAAAGGTAATTTTCCAATTATAATCTACAACCATTTCAATGTAATTCTAAAAAAACATTCATTAAATCTCTAATATATGCCTCGTCCCAGGGGAGAGGAACATAGGGAAAAAAAATCTAGTCCATGCCCAAGTGCCCAGATAAGTAGGAGTTGATGTAGATTATGTTATGGGAAAATGAGAATTCCAGTCAAAGCTCACTAGGAGAATTTAGCAGAGAGAAAGCTAATTGGATCAGAAAAGGCCTCACAGAGGTAACACCTAAGCTGAGCCCTGAAGGATGATGTAAAGGTTCAGAAACATGATGGAGAGCTGGATTCCTGATATGGGCAATATAATTGATTGTTAATTCAGACATGGAAGGAGAGATTACATGCAAGTTTCAGTTAATATCTGGTAGTACAATTGGCTAAAATATATAATCCATGAAGGACAATAATGTGATAAAAGTCTCAAAAGGTAAGTTGGAGCCAGACCAGGGAGGGAGTACCTTAAAATTCAGCTAAGTCACCATGAAATAGATAGCCTTTGATTTCTTTACTTTTTTTTTAGTGTCAGATGCATTATTTTTCAAAATTTTTCAAAATGTAATTCCATTTTATTATTTTTAGTGTGTTGCTTGGTCTCAGTTTTCACTATATTGGGTCACATTAGCAATTTAGGAATTTCTGTATTTCAATTTGGTCTTATCAATCATCACTGCTTTTCTGTTTGAAATCTGCCATAAACTCTAGCCCTGTTTTTCACGCATCTTTAACTAGCATGAACGCTTTTTAAGTTTTTTGTTTAATTGTATATTTGCTATCACAGTCTATAAATAGAATAGCTTGTCAAAGGCTGTAAACAAATTACAATTTTATTTTCAATTTATGTATTTCTGAGGATTTAAAATCTCATATAACTACTTATAATGGGTGGAGACTTATCTGAATGTCTAGGTAACTATTCTAAAGTTAATGAAATATTTATTTTAGATGTTTATCATTAGGAGTTATGATATTACTATTTTTGTACTGCAGCATGTACAAGCTCCTTGTAGTTAGCCATATCTGGGAAATTAATCCAGAAAAAGAAAGTTCTTTTATTTTTTGGTTTTTTTAGGTACATTAAACCTCAAGAATACAGGATAATCAGAGGATAGCAGCCTCCTTAATTAAAGAAAATTAATCAATAAGCATTTGTTACATGTTTACTATCTACCAGTCATTGTCTGAATTGTTAATGCTTTTCAAAGAAATGGGGTTTTATAACTCCATTGTAAAATTTGTTGTAATACAATGACCAGTCTTGATCCCAGAGAAGAACTGAAAAAAAATGCATTTCCCATTTTTTGCAAGAAAAGTGGAGACTAGAAATGTGGGATAGAGCAAACGTTCTCTGACTGTCATTTTGTTGGTTTGGTCTTTGTTTTCAGGGGGAAAAGAACAAAATGTAGCCTGTTTTTAAATATTTCATTATAATCACTCAAACCATGTAAACATATGATTGCCTACTAAAGGTTCATAAGAGACTTGCTTCAGCAACATTTTTGTGTGTGTGTGAGGCAATTGGAGTTAAGTAACTTGCCCAGGGTCCCACAGCTATTAACTGTTAAGTGTCTGAGGCCGGATTTGAACTCAGGTCCTCCTTACTCCATGGCCAGTACTCTATCCACTTCGCCACCTAGCTGCCCTTTTTGTTTTGTTTTGTTTTTAATTTGGGGGGTGGGTTGGGGCAATGAGGGTTAAGTGACTTGCCCAGGGTCACACAGCTAGTAAGTGTCAAGTGTCTGAGGTCGGATTTGAACTCAGGTCTTCCTGAATTCAGGGCCAGTGCTTTATCCTCTACACCACCTAGCTGCCCCCAGCAACATATTTTTAATTACATAGTGACATAGATAAAGCATTGACTAAGCACTTAATGTTTTGTTTCTTAAAACATTGAAGGTTCTTAAACTCAGTGGAAATTCATAGTTTAAATATTATATCTGAAATTCTACTTCTATTGACATTTTTTTTAGCAAACCCTTTATAACAGGAGGATACATTTCACCCTTGTCTAGGTCCTCACTATTACAAATTCTAAATCACAACAGTCAAAATTAATGAGATTCTACTGTACCTTGTTTATATTATAAAATGCATTACCAGAAGATTTGGAGATAGACATCAAGCAAGCAAGCATTTATTAATATTCTTTTGTGTGCCAGGTATTGTGCTTGGTTCTCAGAATTCTAAGATAAAGGTGAACCAGGTGAATTGTAATGCAGTAAGCTGTCAGTTCAGGGAAGTTATAGAACTTTCACTTCCACTCCTAATACTGGTGAATTGACATATCCAAAGTCAGGGTGTTTGCTTCTGATCTTTTAAAATACTATGTAATATCACACAAAAAATAAAGTCAGTCACCAATCTGATATTATTAACCCATTGCTATTCTAATAACAATAATCCATTGTTTAGTAACATAATATCCTTCAGCATAAAACTTCTAGCCCAGAACAAATCTATTCCCTACATTTTCATTGCTGCCATCTTTTTCCTTACCTGCAAAAAGTGGGAATAGTTGATCATTTCATGGTTTTTACATTCACGGTCCCAAAACATGATCACTATGTTACCTATGAAGGTTAAGTGACTTGCCCAGGATCACACAGCTAGTGTCAAGTGTCTGAGGCTGGATTTGAACTCAGGTCCTCATGAATCCAGGGCTGGTGCTTTATTCACTGCACCATCTAGCTGCCCCATTAGATTAGATTTTTAAAAGAGATGTTTGCTGTCTTTCACAGTGCATATCAATAACAAACAACAATAATAGTAATATTAGCATTCATAGAGCATATAGGGTTTGCAAAGTTCTTTGAAAAAAATTACCTCATTTTATTTTCACAACAATCCTGGGAGAGAGGTACTATTACTATTCCTTTTTTTTTTTTTTTAGTGAGGCAATGGGGGTTAAGTGACTTGCCCAGGGTCACACAGCTAGTAAGTGTCAAGTGTCTGAGGCCGGATTTGAACTCAGGTACTCCTGAATCCAGAGCCAGTGCTTTATCCACTGCACCACCTAGCCACCCCTTACTATTCCCATTTTACAGATGTAAAAACTTAGGCTAGGAGAAGTTAAATGACTTGCCCAGCATCAGATTGAAGTTAGGTCTTCATGACTCCAGGTCCAGAACTCAATCCATTGTGCCACCTAGCCCCTTCGTTTGAAGAAAATCCTTATAAACAAGAGAGCCAAGTATACTCCCTTATTGATCTTTCCTGATTTCCCTGGCTGTCTTTGCCTCCCCCTCCATAAACAAACAAACAAAAAACAACAACAACAAAAAAAAAAACCTTGTATTTATGCTGTGTACAATTTGCATATAATTATGTGTATACTTGTTATATTCCTTGATAGAATATAAGCTCTCTGTGGATAGAGACTGTTTCAGGGCACCTGGCACATAGCAAGTGCTTGATGAAACATTGCTAGATTGCTAGAAATCTTTGTAGAGAAAGGCCCACCTTCCTCATCATCACCTGTAACAGCTGCAGACCAACTGCACCTGACAGGCATATAGGCACAGGATTTTCTTATCTCCCCCATTAGAATGACCTCTTTAATGAGATCAGGGGAGGGACTATCTTTCTTTTCCATTTGTATGGCCAGGCATTGGTGGTTCAGTGGAGTTCTAGCTCTGGTATCAAATCTGGAATCAAACACTTACTTGCTGCATGGTCCTGGACAAGTTGTTTAACCTCTCTTTGCCTCATTTTCCTCAACTGTAAAATGTGATGATGATAGCACCTACTTCACAGGGTTGTTGTGAGAATCAAATGAGGAAATTTGTGTAAATCCCTTAGCCCTCTGCCATGTTTATTCATCTGGGGATATAATAAAAGTATCAGTAGAAAGGTATACTTCTACTATACTATAATAGTTCATTTCTTTTCTCTTGTTTGTTTCCCTGTACCTGAATCATTTTTACTAAATCAGGCATTTGCAGTTTTCCCTTTGTTATATTTCTTTCTATGAGTCCTGATGAAATGACAATATGTTAAGTAGGGAGATAATATAATTTCTCCTAATCTATTTTTTGTTTGTTTTCAAGAGGAGGCATGATTAATTGTCCCAACTTCTTTCTCCAAGGTAAGAATTATGTCTGGATTCCTGCAAGGTTGATTCTGCCTTTTAATTTTTAAAGATGAGTTGTGTTCTACCGACTTTAATTCTAGGGTAATTTTTAAAAAGATATTTGAAATCCAACAGCCTCAGCTCTATTTACATGGCTTTTAACTGCTGTATGGAAGGGGGATGGGTTCTAGAGAAAAGAGAATGGATTTATAATCAAAAGGCTTGAGTTTGGATGTAAACGATACCACTTTCTAGCTATACAATTCTGAAAAAAGTCTACTAACTTTCTCATTTATAATGTGGGGAAGATCGTGTTGCTTAGAATTCCCAAAGTAAGAATGCCATCTAGTCCAGTGCATACACCACAAATAAATATCACTGCAACATAGTAGATAAGGATTTCTCCAATGTTCACTGCTCCCCAAAGCAATTCATTCCATCTTACTTGGTCCTAATTGTTAAGAATGTTTTCTTCTGGGGGGTGGCTAGGTTATATAGTTGATAAAGCACTGGTCCTGGATTGAGGAGGACCTGAATTCAAATCCGACCTCAGACACTTGACACTTACTAGCTGTGTGAGCCTGGGAAAGTCACTTGAATGTTTTCTTCTTGCATTATAGCCTCAATTTTTCCTTTTTGCAAACCTGATGCTTTTCATTCTGCCTTTTGTGACCAAGCAGAGTAAATCTATTCCCTTTTACATCTGACAGCCCTTCACACATTTACAAGGGTGTTGTGTAGATCAGATGAGATAACTCATGTAGAACATAATTATTAAATAAAACATCAGTTCTACTGTTATTTTAGGTAGAAACAAGAGGTCTTTTCAAATA
Organism: Dromiciops gliroides; assembly: GCF_019393635.1. NCBI lineage: Eukaryota > Metazoa > Chordata > Mammalia > Microbiotheria > Microbiotheriidae > Dromiciops > Dromiciops gliroides. Next base: position 349,307,888 of record NC_057861.1, read on the forward strand.
TCCCCTAGCATCATGTATGTAAATATAGCAGATACTGTGTTCTACTTTGCACCTGGTTTCTTTGGTACCCTACCTCAAAGGCGGCTATATGTATAATATTCAAAAAGATCCATGTGGGGGGGGTAATAGATGCAGTATAGACATGAATAATAGTGCTGCCAATCTGTGATAATCAATATCTTCATTATTTCTATTGGTCTTCCTTGTAGGATGTCAAGTGCCTCTCACATTAAAATTGTAAATTTCAGGCTACTAACCCCAAGCTTGTCACCCAAAACAATCTGGCTTCATTGTTGTGGTGCTACCTTCTTTTACCCACCTGTAATTTCCATGAATTATCAACTCAGGAGCTAATTTTGACCTATGTCAATTCATCATTAAATGTTATCAGCTAGAGTGCAGTGTCTCCCATCAGTATTTAATGATATGATAAAGACAAGAAAGCAAGAAGGCTGGGCAAGAAATCAAATTTAATTCATGGGAGTAAAAGTTTATGGTGTGTCTGCAAAAGCCTCCAGTGAACTTACAGCTGGAATTGTTATTCCCTGGAGCTGTGTTTGTCAGATCAATCCAGAAAACTTCTACCTGTTAATTTTCTTGTCTCAAGTAAGACTTTTTATTTTATTTGAGCTGCAATTGTTGTTCATGCAATGGTACACTCAATCAATATTCATCATTAGGTTCTTAAAGCCATGTTGGTTTTTCTTTCCATTTCACCTCTAACATATATTGCCACTGACATCCTTGCATATTAACATATGCTTTATTTTATTTTTAAAACCTGTGACCCCAGTCCTGTATTATAAGGACTCAGACACTAAAGAATCATTTATCATTTACTAAATATCTACTTTATATACATAAATATAGTGTACATATATACACTATAACATATAATTAATGCAAAATGCTACTTTTTCCCACTTAGATGATCAGTGCTGTATGCAAGGGCACATAATAAATCTGTCTTAAAAAGCATGCATTTGTGTACATTATCTTCACAAAATCCAGTCTCCCATGTTCCCAGGAACTGAAAGGAATTAAGGCAGGCATCATGAAAAGGTGGGAAACATGGATATACACTAGTGTCCTTTGCAATAAAAGAAACAGAAATATATAATGCATTCAACTTATTTTAACTCTACACTTCATCATGTCAGCTGTAACTGAGCAATGGTCATAGTCAAAGTAGTGGTGAAAATCTATAAGTTCATAGACCATTTCTCAGATTCTTTTAAGGTGTCGAGGTCCACAATAATAGTGTCCCTAAAAAAAAACTCTTCCTTATTTCCCACAGAGAGTTGTTCTGGACTGGGGAAGGGGTGGTGGGAAAAGCAAGCCTCTTTCCTGATCCTGATAATCCTCAAAGTCAGTAAGACTGAATTGGCCCTAATGCTAGCAGGGCTTTAAATGTTCTTTTGAGGGTATTTTAGAACTAAATTATATCCCTAGGTCTAAAATACCTTTAAAATTATTTTCTCAGTCTTTCCCAGAAGGAATCTATTTTGCAGGTCAGTTGTTTTTCCAATGAGATATTTCACAATCTTCTATTTTTCATTCTTCTGCCTTTTTCTTATTGTTTCTTGATGTCTCATAAAGTCATTAGCTTCCATTTTACTCAATTCTAATTTTTAAAGAATTATTTTCTTCAGTGAATTTTTGTATTTCCTTTTCCATTTGGCCAATACTACTTTTTAAGGAGTTTTCTACAGTGAATTTGTGTGCCTCTTTTTCCATTTGGTCAGTTCTGTTTTTCAAGGCATTCTTCTCCTCATTAGCTTTTTGTACCTCTTTTATCATTTGGCCTACTCTGTCTTTTAATGTGAGACTTGCTTTAGTATTTTTTATGTCTCTTTCACCAAGCTATTTATTCTTTTTCATTATTTTCTTACATCACTCTTTCCTCTTCCCAATTTTTCCTCTATCTCAACTTATTTTCCAAGTCCTTTTTAAGCCCTTCCATGGCCTGAGATCAATTCATACATATTTTTAGAGGCTTTGGATGTACGATTTTTTACTTTATCTTCTTCTGGGTGGGTATTTTGATTTCCTTGTCACCATAGTAACTTTCTATGGTCAGAACCTTTTCTGTTCTTTGCTCATTTTCCTAGCACATTTCTTTAATTTTATCTCTTTGTTAAAGTAGGACACTATGTCCAGGGTTGAGGGCACAGAGCCCCAAGCTTTGTGCAATTGTTTTCAGAGATACTCCTAGGGACTATAAATTTTCAGTTCTTCCAAGGTAGTATGATCTAAGGAGAGGTATTTTTTACTGCTCTCCTGGTCTGTTCTCTGGTTTGTGAGAGATAAATACTCTTTTCTATCCTGGAACTGTGAGGAAGGTCCCTGCTCTATTGCAGCTGCAAGATTTGATATGCTACTTCTACTTCCCACCATCAGACTGAGACCCAGGACTACAATCTGGATCTGAGTATGGGCAAAGCAACAGAGTCCTGCCTCAGTGCTAGCAAAGAGGCCCTTATAATATCCTTCTGATCAGTTGTTTGACCAATTTACCATCTCTGCTATAGATTTAGTGTTTCCCAAGGCCTGCTCTGGGTTTGCTGGGGTCAGGCCTGTGCTAGCATAACCTGCACTGGACTGCGCTCCACTCTCGCCTGGGTGTGACAGACCTTTTCTGCCAACCTTCTAAGTTGCCTTTGGCTGGAAAATTATTTCACCCTGTCCTTTTGTGTGTTCTTCTGCTCTAAGAATTGTCTTGTAGTATTATCTAAAGGTATTTGGAGGGGTTTGGGAGAGAGGTCAGGTGAGTCACTGCCGCTCCTCAGTCACCTTGGCTCCACCTTGTATTTTGTATTTTCAACATTCCTTTGCCTGAAGGAGTGGGCATAGGGGACTAATGAAAACAATCACTGACTCTTATAGAATTCCTTGGTAAAGGGAGGTCCTTGTACTATCCAGGTGGGAGAATATCTTTGTCTAAGTCTAGGAGAAACTGGAGTGCATATCTGTATGGTAGATGTTTTACTATCCATTGTTTACAGTGGGTTTTTATTGTTCCTATGCCAAGACTACAATTATGTGTTCTCTGTTCCTTTGGGAAGAAACTACACAATACCAATGTGACATGACTCCAGGTCTGGTAAAACATGACAGATTCCAGAGGGACATAGGGTTTCCAGTAGTCTGGGGTTTTTAAAGCTAATTCTGATTGGTTAAATCCATACCAGGCACACCTGATAGACTGATGAAATGGCCATGAAAGAGAACTACCAGAATGAATATTGTCTGCTCTCTGAGAATTCTGGGAAAGTTGGCACTTCCCTTGTACTTAGACTCATTGGCATGGAGTAGCAGGAACCTTGTCTTATCTAAAGACAAGGACTTATCTTTGGCTCTTCTCCAGTGCCTGGTACAGTTCCCTTTATTTTGTAGGTATTTAATAAATATTTGCTGCTGCTTATTTGGGTTGTTATTGAACTAGCAAACCAAACCAAACCAAACAGCAAAAACCATTGAAATATCCAACTCAACTAATATTTTTTTTTTTTTTTTTTGGTGAGGCAATTGGGGTTAAGTGACTTGCCCAGTGTTACACAGCTAGTAAGTGTTAAGTGTCTGAGGCTGGATTTGAACTCAGCTCCTCCTGAATCCAGGGTCAGTGCTCTATCCACTGCACCACTTTTCCCATTTTAGCATCATTTATTTTGTTTGTGCAAAGTCCTGTTTTTAGTCAACCAAAATGATCCATTTTTCTTCCATGATCTTTTATATCTCTTGTTTGATCATGAATAGTTCCCCAAAGATAGCTCCAAAAAAGATAATTTCTTTCTTGCCCTTATTTAAAAAAATAAGTATGTGACCTTTTATATTTCAGTTATGTATAATTATAGCTTCTACTTATATAGGGTACTGTGGTAGCCCTGACCACATCCCAGTATGATAAGCGCCAGCTGGGTTTCTTTGATGGGACACTTTTATCCTTAATTCTGATTTTGGAGAAATTTCTTTAATGTGCTTACATTCTTTTTGAGGCTCTGTGCTTTCATGGTGGGAGGGGTGGGCAGAATTCACCTCCCTCCTGGAGAACTAGTATTGTTATTTTTTCATAGCAAAACTTACTAACAGTGAAGTTTAGTATTTTGTAGTTAGAACAGTGAGGTGGGTGTGAGACAAAAGCTGCCTCTTGTTTGGGTATTCACTCCTTTCATCCCCTTGCTACCTTATGCTACTGTTTTACAAAGGGTTCCACACTAACAAAGCTCACAGTGTTGTTAATACTAAGGGCTGTCACTTTACAGCATCAAAGGATGCAAGCATCTAATTAGTTCTGTACATCAGAGAGCTGAAACTGAATTCCTCTTTAGGGAGATACAAATCTCCTAAAAATAGGTGGTCAGGGAGTTCACCAGGACTTGCTATTTCGATTCCAACTACAGTAAATTGGTTTATTTATGATCAGAGGGTCTTTTAAAGTTGTATAAAACCTGAGAGGTCATCTAGTCCAAACCCTATTTTATTAATGGGAAAATAGAAGCCCAGAAAAGTTAAGACATTTGCCCAAGGTCAAATTACCTAGGCAGTAATTAGCAAAGCCAGGATTCAAATACAAATAGTCTGGCTTTAAATTCATTATTCTTTCCATGCTATGCCACCTTTTCTATCTGGCCTATTGATATTCTGTCATCTATTTTATGAGATACCTACCCACCCACAAGGAAGATAGGTTTTCCTTGATGATGGCACCAGCTGAAGCCCCTGAATTGGTGACTTACACTCAGAATTTTAAATTTCTTCACTTGAAAGAGACCTTAGACATCACTGAATCCACTGCCCTCAATTTACAAATGAGGAAACTGAGGCACAGAAAGCTGAAGTGATTTGCCCAGGCCAAATAACTATTTAATGAAAGAGGTAGAACTAGAAACTTATTCCTTGCCCAGGACTGTCCCATTGTATTGCTCTGCTCATTATCTAGCTGAGCATTAATCTATTCAATTGTGCCGATGCCTGTGTTTTCAGCCTAATGATTTTATTTTTTTAACTGCTAGATGGTATTCTGTTACGATCATCTAGGACAGCATTAGTAGTTCAAAAGGATGTCAAAATAATTATCTTAGTAAACACAGAAATATCAGTGAAAGGATCCCTCAATAAATACTGTTTGAAGATGCTAGTAACTTCTGATGAATATAGTAGTCACAGAGACGATGAGTAAACATTATCAGTGAGAGCAGAAGTGACATGAAACAAAAATACAGTGCTTATCTCTTAGGGACTGATGATGGGTACTGCTTTGTGATGCATTCTCTTTCAGCCATTCACAACCTGGTCTCTTCCTACCTTCTGGACAGCTAGGTGGTGCAGTGGATAGGGTGCTGGGCCTGACGTAAAAGGCCTAAGTCCAAATCCAGCCTCAGATACTTTCTAGATCTGGTAAAGTCATTTAATTTATGGCTGCTTCAGTTCCTTCATCAGTGAAATGGTAAAAATAATAGCACCCACCTCCAGGGTTGTTGTGAGAATTCAATGAGATAATATTTGTAAAGTGCTTAGCACAAGCGCCCAGCACCTAGAAGACACAATAGATGCATGCTCCTTCCTTCCTTCCTTCTTACACTTTATGCCAGTCTATATACTCTTCAATCCAGTTACACTGTCCTTGCTGTTCTTGGCATATGACAAAATATATTTCCCTTCTCCATGCCTTCTAACTGACTCTTCCCCAGGGCTGAAATGTTTTCCTTCCTCACTTTTACCTGCTGGTACCCATAACTTCCTTCCACATTCAGTTTAAATGCTACCTTCTGCAAAAGGCACCTCCACCCCTGATTAATCCATTCTGTCTAGAATTACAATCCAGGTATATCTTAGATATAGCTTCTTTTTTCTTTTAACATTTTGTGTTCCCACCTTGCCCTGCTCCCCAGCTTCCCCACCATGGTACCATAGGTTCCTCCAGAGCAGAGAAAGAATTTTTGTCTTTCTTTGTATCCCCAGCAATTAGCACAGTGCTTGGCACATAGTGGGTGCTTTATGAATGCTTCTTCTAGATAATGATGATCTATAAATGTGAATTGCACACAGGAGGTTTCTGATTTGTTGATTGATGAAATTTGTTAAGTGATTAAATATACTGACTTTCTTTTTATTCTCTTAGATACTAGCAAATGTTATCATTTTCATCTGTGGAAACCTGGCAGGAGCCTACCACAAGCATCTCATGGAACTGGCTCTACAGCAGACCTATCAGGATACTTGTAATTGCATCAAGTCCAGGATCAAGCTGGAATTTGAAAAGCGGCAACAGGTAAGGTCTCATGTCTTTGTTAGTATTTTCACTGGGATTGTATTGATGTGGACATTCTACATATAAAGGATGAGCAGTCCAGTGAGTCAGTGACCTGGTCATTAGTATGTGCATCCATTGGTATGTGACAGAATTACAAAGTAGAAGAATTCACTTGTCTAAGGAGTTTTCAGTCAGGTATTGTGGAACAACCAGAATGTATTAAGCACTTACCACCTCCCAAGAATTGTGGGAGAAGAAAGACAATCCCTGCCCTAGCGTAGTTTACATTCTAATGGAAGAAGATAAAAGGAATATGTAATAGAGAAAGTCCAGAGCAAAACCTGGAGGTTCTGGAAGGAATCATCCAATCTGAGGGAAACAAGCAAGAGCAAAGCTACTTCCATTATGTGTATTCCAGGGCTGAAATGAGGCTTCTGACTGAAGACCTGGGGCATGGCAAAGGAAGTCTGGAGTACAGCCTGGAAAAGAAATGTCAGCTCTATATTAGCCACATGGTTAACACAAATCAACCAGCAAGTCTTCATTGAGTCCCTACAATGTCTCTAACTCTGCTAGATGCAGTGGGTGGGATACAAAGAAAGTAGGACTGAATCATGCTTCCTAGTAACTTCCCTGGGCCTCAGTTTCCTAATCTGTAAAACAAAGTTCTTAGACTGACTGGTTTCTGTGTACCCCTCTAATTCTAGATCTGTGATCTTGTTCTTTCTACCCAAAATGCAACATTTTTCCATGCCTGATCATCTCTTAGTCCAGTCTTCAAAGGCATTATTCCTAACATTTTGTTTCCTATGGAGAAGCATTGGTCTCTTTTGACCGATAAATTTTTCCAGGCCAGGGCTCCTGATTATTTGTTGGCATGAAGTCCACAAATGGAAAAGTCACCTAGATAGTAGCCATTGGGAAGGAAATAATAGACAAGGAGATCTAGGGATCCTTGGGTTAATTATTTTAAAAGTGCTTTAAAGTTTACCCAATACATTGCACCCATTATCCTATTTGATCTTGACAACAACTATGGGAGGAAGATGCTACAACTGTTATTATCCCCACTTTACAGATGAGAAGACTGTTACAGATGAGAAGTTGCTTTACTTACCAGAGCATTACCCAGCTTACTTAGAAAGGGCCATACCTGTAACTGGAATGGAACAGTGTTCTGGCTACAAGTCAGCTGCCTTTTTCTCTTTTCCATTATACCATGCTGCCTTAAGTAAGTAGTGCTGTCTAAATGGTGACAGAAAAGAGAATTGCAGTAAAGTAATAGTAGTCTTGTATTATGCTAATAGTCTCCTCTGACAGCATTCATAATTGAGTGTTGAGAAACTTACAGATGATAAATTCCTCCTTTACAACATAATGGACTCCAGAGCATGGACCGCGTGTTTTGCTAGCGTTGTAATTTCCATAACATCTACTACAGTACATATTATGGATAGCTGAATATTTGGGGAGAAATATAAGTGTATGTGTAACTAATTGCTGTTTTATAGAAAAGGCTGGGAGAGGGAGATTTTAGAAGCAGGAAGGCTTGGAAATTGCTGGAGTAAGTAGCTATAGACAGGTAGACTTTGTATGGCAAAGTTGGAAGTGAGCACTGCACAGACTATTGAAGCAAAGGAAAGACATTGATTGTCAGAGAAGAGGAACAAACAATCCAGCCTGGAAATGGCCTATGGTTGCAGTATTCTGTTCCCACTCTCTTCTTCTTCCAGCAAGAATAATCTGAATGAAGTATGAATAGCAAATAGGTTAGAATTGTGGAATCAGAGCCCCTCGTGATAGGAAAAATCCTTTCAGATCATGTAATCCAACTTGTACCTGAATAGGAATACTTACTATGAATAATAATAATAATAATAACCTGAGGTATAGCCCAGTTCTGTTTATGTTTATATCATTGTTTGCTATTTGTTTCATTTATGCATAGGCCGACTATTGTGCTGGCAAAATTATAAACTCCCCCACACCTTACCTCCATAACATCTAATATGTATTACTATGCATGCAAGTAACACTTAGTAAATATTTGTTGAATGAATGGAATAAATGGCAAAGTGCTTATTGAATGAATAGAATTGATTGGGAGCTGTGATCATTATCATGTCCTGAGAAGAGAACTGAAAGCAGGTGCTTAGGTCTGATAAAGAGGCTCTCTCAATAGTGGCTAGTCCATGAATGTTGCCTGTGACTTGTGAGATTCAAGAAGAAAGGGACTATTGGGGGAGGGGGGTGACAATAAGAGGATCTAATAGAAGATGGTGACAGATAAAGAGTAGAATTAAAGAAATAAGAACTAAATATGATCCTAAATAAGCTTATTTTTCTGAATCATAGTGCTATCACTGGTGATGGAGAAATTGGGAAATGGTCAAGATGTCTAGTATATTTACAAATGAGTTTTATACATGGCACATTTAACTTTAGGGCATGGTGGGACATCTGAGTGAGAAATCTGCTGCTCATTTGGTTTTCATAAGATGCTTTTTATTGATCTCAGAGAACCCAGTCTGTAACAGAAATTAGCCCCATGGTTCTATTTAAGGCAACAGCTTACTATGAACATTCACATTAATGTTGGTGCCATTAGCTTTTATTTCTTTCAATCAAAGTTACTTTAAAATATATTGCGGCATTGAGAGCCATCAAGCCCAGCCTTAGTATTGAAATTGTTGTTTTGTGTGTCTGGATTTTTTCCCCTATTGGACTGATCTCATGGCATTCATTTCTTTCTTGGAAACATGAATTTCATCTGCTCATTCATACAGTAATACTATACTATACAAACTATAGTTTGCATATGAAAATGACACTTCAGGTGACAGTATTCTTTTTTTAATTATAAAAGTATTTTATTATTTTCCAGTTACATGTAGAGATAGTTTTCAACATTTGTTTTTATGAGGTTTCTAGTTTCAAATTTTTTTCCCTCCCTCCCCAACCTCCCCAAGACAGCAAGTAATCTGATAGACGTTAATAACATTAAACACGTTTCTGCATTAGTCATGTTATAAGAGAAGAATCAGAGCAAAAAGGGAAAACCTCAAAAAAGAAAAACAGCAACCAAAATAAAAGAAATAGTATGGTTCAATCTGCATCCATATTCCACAGTCTTTTTTTTTCTGGATTTGGAGAGCCTTTTCCATCATGAGTCCTTTGGAACTATTTTGTACCATTGTATTGCTGAGAAGAATCAAGTCTATCACAGTTGATCAACACATCATGTTGATGATACTGTGTACAATGTTCTCCTGGTTCTGCTTATCTCACTCATCATCAGTTTATGCAAGTCTTTCCAGGTTTCTCTGAAATCTGTCTGCTCATCGTTCAAGTGATAGTATTCGTAAAGAGGAACATTCAATAACTAACATGTAATGCTATGGTCTGTATGTGGATATAAATAGGCTGCAGAATATTATCAATAATAACATTTGTATGACAATTAGCATTTTAAAAAATCATCCAGAACATATGAGACTATGAAAGGTGTCAGGTCAGTAATGTAGCAGGAGTAAGAGATAATAGGTGGTAAGCATGAGACCTCACAGAGCTATTAACAGAACCAGAAGCAGGCCTTAAGTATTTGGGGTGTAATCTTTATGAAAAACTTACAAAGAGACCTGAACAAGAGTCACTCAGGATAAGAAGGGAAAAGGTGAGTGGGCTGTGATCAAGTGCTTAACAAATCATTGATGTCGATGACAGGAATCTTAGTCATCATATCCTGGGTCCATTGAATAATGATAATAGAATGTATATAGTGCTTTATGTTACGTCATATGATCCTCACAGTTCTCTGAGGTGTGTGCAGTTAGTATCATTTCCATTTTACAGATGAGAAAAGAAGATGAGAGAGGTAAGAAGGGACTTGCCAGGTTTACAGCTAATAAATGTCTGAGTTAGGATTTGAATGCAAATCTTCCTGACTCCAAGTCCTGTGGTCTAGCCACCTATTTTTTTTGTGTGTGAGTCAATTGGAGTTAAGTGACTTGCTCAGGGTCACACAACTAGTAAGTGACAAGTGTCTGAGGCTGGATTTGAACTGAGGTCCTCCTGATTCCAGGGCCAGAGCTCTATCCACTGTGCCACCTAGCTGCCCCTTTTGCCCCACTAAAGTATGGAAAGTTGTTCATATCAGCATAAAAGTTCCCCATTGATTAAAATTTCCCTAAATAAAAAGCATATTCTTTTATGGTGCATGCTCATTTATTGAACTCCAGATAATACTCAGGTCACTGATAAAACTTTAAAACATTCCAAAGGAACTTCAGGGATATAACAAAACCTCTTTCAGATCTCAGGATTCCCACTAAAATGAGGGTCAGAAGGGATTTGGTACCATATGTTTCCCAAAATCTGAAGAGTGACTTTGGATAAGACCCAACATCTGTGGACTTTGGTATATTTATCTGTAAAATGGAGTAAGATGATTCCTAATTTCTAATGTCCCTTCCAGGTCTAAAATTTTGTGATTTCTTCAGCCTTTGAACTTTCCCAGTGTAGCTGCAGAGTTAGACTTCCTAGTCAAAGAAAACAATATGGAAGAATCATACAGCCTCAAAGGTTGAAAATTTGTCTTAAATCATCTTTATCCAAAAACATATAGCAAGTGAATACTAAATATAGGATATCATACACTGTGCTATGGAAATTATGTAGGGATGATTTTGGAGGTACGATCATAGGATCTAGATTTAAAATGATCTTTAGACAGGATGTAGCTCTTCATTTGACATAAAAGGGAATTGAGGCCCAGTATGATTAAATGAATTGTCCAAAATCACACAAGTAACATCAAAGCTGGAATTTTCATGCGGACCTTCTGACTCTTTAAGTGGTGGAGAGCAAGAAAGTGATATAGAGAATTTTGGAAGTATTGTCCCTGGCCATGATGTGCATAGATATACCATATAGATAATACCATGATGCACCATGTTTCCTTCCCTCAACTAGTGTTTTCAAAAGTGTTCTGGAGAATCTGTCAGTCCTAGCAAGGGAGAGGGGAGGGAAAAGAAATATGAGCCATGATCAAAGTAAAATAGACAACGTGAGACACTAGTGACTTTTATAGAGGGCAAAGAAGCAGCAATTGATCGTTTATGTTTGTTTCAGGAAAAAAAGAGTTAGTTATTAAAAAAATCTTGAGAAAATCTATCTTAAAGGTGCTTTATAAAACTAACTGTGATGAGACCTTGATTTAGAATTAAATTAGGTCACTGTTAATTTTGAGCTTTGGCTTTGTTTAATTTTCTTCAGCAATCTTTAGAGAGCCACAACCATCTTTCATGTACCCTGACTGTATCATAAAAGGCCCCTTGTCAGGCTTGAAGAGGCCTAGAGGTTTTTGTGACTGGAATCTGTCAGGGCCTTTCGTAAGTTGATGAGACATTGATGCAGACCAACACAAGAGCCCTCTTTCTCCACTGGTTAAGCCTGTTATACATAAAAGGCAGTCAATAAGTCCTTGTGTAAGTAAATTGAATAGAATATATTGCTTCTATACAAGAATGAAAAGCTGAGGCTGTTGTTTTTATTCTTTCAAGAGAAACTAGAAAATCTTCTATTTGTAAACTGTTCTTTTCTAAGGTGTAATTCAAAGAATTTCAGATTATATGAGTTGTTTTCAAACTGTTATAGCAGAAAGATAATGAACTTAATAAAAAGAGCTGACATTTATATAGCATTTTAAAGTTTGCAAAGTGCTTTTCACATAACATATTTTAAAATTTGTAAATATGGAGCATAAACACAAACATACTACATCAAGCTTTAGGTTTGCTTCCTCCTGTAGGGAATGAAAATGGTATAAAATCTTTCATTTTGGCTGCATGCAAATGGTTTTTATTGTTGATTTTTGTTGCTTTTGTTGTTCAGTTTCTGCTTGTGTGTGTGTGTGTGTGTGTGTGTGTGTGTCTATGTGCTGCAGGGAGGGAGTGTGAGAGATTCAGAGGTAAGGTAGATGAATCTGCTTGTTACTGTGACACATAAGTGATGCTTAATAAACACTTGCTAATCAATTGAAGTAAAATATAACCATCACATCAGTAGTATTGTCATTTGAAAAGTTCTGGAATTGAAGGAATTCTACTAAAAGTTGGTTTAGCATTACTATTAAGAACTTCTGGAGAATATTTTCAATGTTATAACTTTATTTTTTTAACAAACAAAATATAAACACACATGAAGTTGACCAAATTAAATGTCTGGAGTTTCACGTTTTATATGTAAAAAAACCAAAAATACATGTGTGCTCCCTAGGAATTGGACCCCATTTGTAAAGTTGTAAAAATGCAATACTATACTACTCATATTTTAATTTGTTTAATGAAAATGTCCTAAATTTCTAGGAAATGGGAAAGCTGATGAAAAGACTATAACTTTTTGTTCAGCAGAACAAGATGTATATTACCAACTTGCCATAGCAGGAAGGATTTTTCTTCTTGAAAAAATGAGGTTCAGGGAGGATTCAAAAAACACTTGTTTCCAACTTTTAACTATGACTTACAATCATTAGTTATGGAAATTTTTGGCAAAATAATTCTAATTTAGAGTGAATTTTTTTCAAAGAAAGACAATATTACTACATTTTAAAATATTTGCATTCTGGTACTTTGATAGCATAAAGATTCTGATTTCACAACTGCTGGCATATAGGTCTTTACCTTTTAGTATCACCAAACATTCAATGTGGATTTAATACCTTCCCTTCACAGTGAAGCATTACTATATGGGGGTTATATCATACACCTTTGTTTTCAAAGAGTCTGTAGACTCTAATATAGTTTGAAAGATAATCTAGATAATCTAATTTGGTTTGAAAGATAGGACAAACAATTTAAAAAATGATAAATGTAACAGCCTTTGAGATGAATCCCTGTAATCAAGGAGAAATGTTTATAGCCTGGCTAACTGGGTTTCTGGAAGGTATGGTTTTATAAAAAAGTCTTTCCTTCCTTGGAGAAATTTGGGAACTCTCCTGGGAGTGGTGTTTGGAGACAAGATGAGGATTTCAGAACTGGAAATCCTGTTAACAGAAACTTGTATAATGAGAGAGAAGCACTGCAAGAGAAATTCTGAGCCTAAAGAACACAGAGTGGTAAGCAATCCAAAACTTCATTGAGAAGGCTGATGCCTTCCACCACTGAGGCCAATGAAAAAAATGTGACCAGAGCATGAAATTGTCTGACCTTTGGTGAAATGTCTCTTGGCTTAGAATTCAGGAAGCCAGAGAAAAAAATTCTTTTGCCCTCTTTCTTCCTCCTTTTCTATGTTTAATTGCAGAGTTTTCTGTTTTTAAAGTTGTTTACTTTATAAATTAGTGTCAAAGAGAGTCCATTGGACATAAGGGATCAATTATAACTAATTTTTGTGTTTCCTTATTTGTAATGGGGGAAGGGCAAGTGCCATGCAACAGAGAAGAACAGAGTTTGTTACTGATATCCAGAGATACCAAGTACTGAGGTCCAACCTTTGGTTCAAAAGTGCTAGGATGATAGGAGGCTCAATTAAATCCAGAGAAAATCTTATGGTTCTGATGTATCAATCATCTTTATATACTTTCCCAGAAGCAGAACTAAAATGAATCTGGCTTTTTTTCCTTTGCCCTAGGCTAAAATGAGTCAAACCATCATTTTGGTTTTTGGCAAAAGCCTGGGCTGTTGGGTCATGTTTCTTCATTCATTTTTCCCCCTCTTCCCCCAGTGCATGCACAGAAACAGTTCTCTGCAAAGGTGAATTGAGGTCAGTGAATAAGGACCAGGAACACCTGGTGGCAGGGGAACAGAATCAACTAGTAACAGCCATATTTCAAAGGTGTCAGCTGGTAGAGGGGATAATCCTTCATCTTCTACCTCTAAAGACATAACCAAGTGGTTGGAAGGAATATATAGTAACAATACAAAGCAGAATATTTTATATACCAAATAAATACTGTAGTATAGCTACAAGAGTTGAGAAGAAACCAATCTCTGTAACTCAAGTTATTCCTTTGTGCAAAATTTGGACAGATTTTTTTTAAAGTTCTGTGTTTTCTTTGTGTCAAATGAAATTGTAACAAAGGAGTCTTAGACCAGGATGTTTTCTGCTCTTTCCTAATGCCAATTTCTTCATAGTTCTTCATTCTTTTTTGAATTTTTAAAACATTTTTATTTAAAGTTTTGAGTTCCCAATTCTATCCCTGCCTTCCTCCTCTCCCCACTCCCTGAGATGGTAAACAAGCAGATATAGGTTATACATGTGCAATTATGTAAAACATTACCATATTAGTCATTGTGTATAAAAAAATGAATTAAAGGAAAAAACTGAAAGAAAGTAAACAATAGCATGCTTCAGTTTGTACTCAATATCAGTTCTTTCTCTGGAGGTAGATGGTATGCTTCATCATTAGTCCTTTAGGATTATCTTGAATCATTGTATTGCTGAGAATAGCTAAGTCATTCACAGTTCTTCATCAAACCATATTGTTGCTTCTGTGTATTGCATTATCCTGGTTCTGTTCACTTCAGTATGCATCAATTCATGGAAGTCTTTCCAGGTTTTTCTGAAATTATCCTGCTTGTCATTTCTTATAGTACAATGATAGTCCATTGTAATCATATACCATAATTTGTTCAGCCATGCCCCAGTTGATGGATGTCCGTTTGATTTCCAATTCTTTGCCACCACAAAAAGCTGATATAAATATTTTTATAAAAATAGGTCCTTTTCCATTTTTTTAGATATTTTTGAGATATAGACCTACAGTGGTATTGCCAGATGAAAGGGTATGCACAGTTTTATAACCTTTTGACCATAGTTCCAAATTGCTCTCCAGAAAGGTTGAATCAGTTCACAACTCTACTAACAGTGCATTAGTGTACTACTTTTCCCACATCCCCTCCAACATTCCACATTTTCCTTTTTTGTCATATTAACCACTGTGATAAATGTGAGGTAGTACCTGAGAGTTATTTTAATTTGCATTTCTCTGATCAAAAGTGATTTAGAGTATTTTTATATGATTATAGATAGCTTTGATTTCTTTTCTGAAAATTGACTGTTCATATCCTTTGGCCATTTATCAATTGGATAGTAACTTTTATTTTTTATAAATTTGACTCAGTTCTCTATATATTTGAGAAATGAGATCTTTATCAAAGATACTTGTTACAAAATTTTTCTCTAGTTTTTCTACTTTCCTTATAATTTTGGTTGCATAAGTTTTGTTTATATAAAGCCTTTTTTAATTTTATATAATCAGAATTATCTATTTTACATTTTCCAATGCTCTTTATATGTTTTTGGTCCTAAATTCATCCCTTATTCATAAATCTGACAGATTAACTATTCCATACTCTTTTAATTTGCTTATGGTATCACCCTTTATGTGTAAATCATGTACCCATTTTGACATTATCTCAATATAGAGTGTGAGATGTTGCTCTAAACTTAGTTTCTGCCATACTGTTTTCCCAGCAGTTTTTGTCAAATAATGAGTTTTTGTCCCAAACGCTTGAATATTTGGTTTTATCACATATTAGATTACTGTGGTCATTTATTATAATGTAATTTGTATCTAATCTATTTCACTAATCCACCACTATTTCTTAGTCATTACCAGATTGTTTTGATAATTATCACTTTATAATACAGTTTGAGATCTGGTACTGCTAGACTACCTTCTTTCACATTTTTTTTAAATTGATTCCCTTGATATCCTTCAGCTTTTGTTCCTCTGGATGAATTTTGTTATGATTTCTTCTATCCCTATAAACCATAGTTCCTCATTCTAAAGAAAATCATACAAAGAAATCTCTGTCATCTGTGTGATGAATTAGAAAGGTGTGAATTTTATGTTATCTATGCCTGCCAATTAGTATTTTATAAAATAATATATGCATTTAAATGATCTTATTTTTTGCCTGAAGGTTATCTGAGTGTTTGGAAAAAGCTCTTTTCTAGGTACTTTCAGAATTATCTATCAAAAAGAATTAAATTATTACCTGGAATAATTTTATATTGGGAATACAGTTGCAAAAATGCAATTGGGTGGGGCAGCTAGGTGGCATAGTGGATAAAGCACTGGCCCTGGTTTCAGGAGGACCTGAGATCAAATCCAGCCTCAGACACTTGACACTTACTAGCTGAATGACCCTGGGCAAGTCACTTAACCCTCATTGCCCTGCAAAAAAAAATGCAACTGGGTAACAAAAGTAGCACATTCTTTTTCTGCATATACCTTAGTCGGTAGTCGGTCAGCAAGCCTTTTTAAAAATGCTTACTATATGCTAGTCACTGTGCTAAGTGCTGAGGATACAAAGCAATATAAAACAGAACAGAAGTCCTTGCTCTCAAAGAGCTCACAGTCTAATGGGGGAGACAGCAGGCCAGCTATGTATAAACAAGATATATACAGGATATAATGTAGATGGGAAAGATACTAAGATTAAGGACTGAGATAAGCTACTTGCACAAAGTAAGACTTTAGCCATGGTTTGAAGGAAGCCTGTCAAGCCAGGAAGCAGGGATGAGAAAAGTAAAGGACACAGCCAGTAAAAGTGCATGGAGTTAGGGGGCAGCTAGCTAGAGCAGTGGATAAAGCACTGGCCCTAGATTCAGGAGGACCTGAGTTCAAATCTGGCCTCAGAAGCTTGACACTTACTAGCTGTGTGACCCTGGGCAAGTAACTTAACCCTTATTGCCCAGCCAAAAAATAAGTGCATGGAGTTGGGAGGAATGTTTTGTACAATGGAATAGTATCATTGGATTGCTGATCCAGTAGGATGGGACCAAGTTATGAAGGGCTTTATAAGCTCAACAGAGGATTTTTATATTTGATCCTAGAAGTAATAGGTACACTCTGCAGTTTATTGAAGGGGAGGAAGGGGGATGTCTACATTATCAGATCTGCCCTTAAGGAAGATCACAGCTAAATGGAGGATGGATTGTTTTAGAGAGACATTTGATGCAGGGAGAAAAAGCAGCAGGCTATTGCAATGGTCCAGTAATCAGGTGTTGAAGGCCTGTATTAGGGTGATGAAAATGTCAGAAGTTGAATGGACAGGGTGTGGCAACAAATTGGACAAGGATTGTGAGAGAGAATGTAGAGTCAGGGATGGCATTGAGGCTGTGTACCTTGGTGAATGGGATGATGGTGATACTGACAGTAATAGGGAAATTATAAAATGGGGAAGGATTGGGAGGAAATAATGAGTTCAGTTTTGGATATGTTGAATTTAAGATGCTTACATAATGTCCAGTTTTAGATGTTTGATAGATTATTAATGATGTGAAATCAAGTCAAGAGAAGGGTTACAGCTGGACGAATAGATGAATATTATAAGCATAGAGATGATAATTGAATCCATAGCAGTTGATGAGATCACCTACTTTCTTGTGAAAATAACAATATATATGAACATAAAATATGTCCACACAGATTCTTTAGCACATGTGACTTATGTCTAGAGTTGTACATGAATATTTAGCATTAAAAACATTGTCAGACTGAAAGTGATATAGGAAATGGGGGTAGAATGGAAGTAATATCATAAGATCCTGTAACAATAGGATCAGAAGCATTGGATAATAGGACTGAAGAGGAACTTAGAGATCTCATACATCTACCCCAATTTAAAATAAAGAAAACTAAAGCCTCAAGAGGTAGGGAGAAAGATTAAGTGACAGTGAGGAATGAAGACTAGAAAACATATGGTAATTTATGGAAATCTCTAGGTTGGTGCAAAAATACACATACATCAAAATGGGATC
Source organism: Dromiciops gliroides (assembly GCF_019393635.1). NCBI lineage: Eukaryota > Metazoa > Chordata > Mammalia > Microbiotheria > Microbiotheriidae > Dromiciops > Dromiciops gliroides. The sequence continues at coordinate 349,325,907 of NC_057861.1, forward strand.
TAAAATTAGAATACAACACTAAATAGTAACTAAAGATTTGAGACAGAATTTTTTTTCTGTAAATAGGATGGAATGAAGTATCTTGACACCTGTTCATTGAGTTTTCTCTGCCCCAAACCAAGAAAAATGATGGGATAAGGAAAGGAAGGAGATCAAGGTGGGCTACGGAGGTATTTGGGTTTTCCAATAGAGGAAGGAAGGCTGGGAGGGATTTAGAGAGTCACTCAGTCCTGCCCTTAGCTGCTTCCCATCTTGTCAGGTCATTTACAATTACCATATTTCTAGATTGAATCTTTGTTCCTTAGCATACCCCAAAGGCTGGAGATTACATCCCAGTTTATACTTTGAACACTCAATGACAGGCCTGATGACTAGTAGAATTGTCTACCTCTTTACCCTTTTGACAATGGAAAACTGTCTGCTTGATCCAGTCACATGATCCATTGGAAGCAACTTTCCTAAAACCTGTTATTCTGGCTAGAGTTGAGAAGAACAACTTATATCTCCCTCTCCCCAACAAACAGCTCCTCAAAATAGTTAGATTATACTATGTCTGTTTCTAACTACAATATAATACTGTTAGTGATAGTTAAACACTCAGGTTCCCAAAATAACAGATAAGCAGACTGAATGCTATACCAGTTTTCCCAGAATATTACGAGAATGAGAGGAAAGTTGCCAGTTCACTGGAGACATTTTCTTTGGATGAATTATGAAAAGAAATGGATGAGAACCGAATGGGATAATAAGGCATGAGTAAGGGCAGCTAGGTGGCACAGTGGATAGAGCACCAGACCTGGAGGCAGGAGTACCTGAATTCAAATATGGCCTCAGACACTTGACACTTACTAGCTGTGTGACCCTGGGCAAGTCACTTAACCCCAATTGCCTCACCAAAAAAAGAAAAAAGATAAAGAAAAAAAGAAAAAGAATAAGGCATGGGTAAGTTGCAAACTGTAATGGTCTGGGGAATATCCAACTCAAAAATATCTCAGACCTATCACATTTGGAATTTCATGGCTTCCTTTCTGGAATCCACTTTGATCAGGGTCAAGATTTTAAGAGCAAGCTATATGTTTCAGATATATGAAGTTAAGTATCCTAAAAACACTACCATCAGAACAATGGATCCATCTTGAGATCATTCTAGCAAATGCCTAAAAAGCCACTGGATTCTGCAAAATGTTGCTGTGAATCATATGTACATTATGATTTACTCTTTTTCTGATGGGTTGCCATGATGTTAGGGTTGTATTTGCATCACTGTCATGAGCTGTCAATGTGTTTGCAGTGGGAACTATAGAAACAGGCAGTCCTTTTATTTTGAACAACACTATTTTTATGTCAAAGATGAGGTAGAAGCATGAAATCACTGGCCTGCTAACTTAATCCAGGTATGCAGCTGAACATGCATTTTAAATAGCCTTATATTAAAATTCTTGGCTCACAGATCCAGTTGTGATGACAATATGCAAGGGTAATGAATCTTTAAAGCTGTATTAGATTTTGACATTGATGAGTACAGTAGTTAACATAATTACTATTTCAGTTCTTTGCTGGTGATTTTGTACTAACACATTGAGGGGAAAAATGTTTGGAGGAATTCTTAAGGGTGGGAGTTTGGAAGGGTGGGAAAGCATGCATTGAGATGAATGTCAACACCAGCTACCATCCTTAAAAAGGAGGCAGAATAATGATGGGCTTAAAAACAGGCCTCTGAAGATGTAGCAAATTTAAATGAGTGGGATTTCTGAAAAGTTATGAGTGGGATTTTAAATGTCTCATTGAAAAACACAGCAAAACCCTTTCATTACAGGAGTGAGACACTTTACAAACTGACTTTAAATGAATCCAGGATGAGTGGAGTCTGACTCTGAGTGAAGATTGACAGCTCACAGTCTCTGCCTCTCTCTGTCTCTCCATCTCTGTCTGTCTCTCTCTCTAGCACTCATTGTCTCTCTTTCATAAATAATGGAAAACTTTTAAAAAGTCCTTTTAAAATCAAACTTTCTTTTATATCCTGCTTTTAACATTTGCATAGACATGACTTATTTTACATATAAGTTACTATGTTAGCAATTATTTTCCTATTCTTTTACTTATGATAAAACAATTTTTCATTGGTTTTAAGCTTCAGATCAGGTGGGAAATGAGATCTATGATCCCCTTAGCTCTCTAGAGAAGAATGAAGCATTGGGATTGAATCAATTAAAAACAAGAGCCCCTAAGGTGTACAAGATGGCTTCTACGCTATCCCCTGCCTTCTATCACTTTCTCTATTAAATTGTAGTTCCCTCATCTGTTAAATAGGGAGAATGACATTTAAGTTACTTATCTCACAGGATTAAACTGAAAAGGCAATATTATGTAAATGTAAGCTATTGTTATTAATAATCATTCATTCATTTTTATTAACTTCATTATTGCTTTTTTGGTTTTTGATATACTTCCTAGTTTGGGGGAAAACTTGATGGGTAGTAGGAGGATCCCTGACCCAGGAATCAGCATTTCTGTTGTCTAGTTCCAGTTACTTTGTCACTAAGTAGTTTTGTGACCTCGGGTAAGAAACTTAAAATTTCTGGGAATCATTATCATCTTTAGAGTGATGGGATTGATGATTCTTCTTTCACAACATGACTAATGGGGAAATATGTTTAACAAAATTGTGCATATATAACCTATATCAGAATGCTTGCTGTCTTATGGAGGAAGGGAGGGAGAAAAATTTAGGACTCAAAATCTTATAGAAACAAATGTTGAAATCTATCTTTACCTATAACTGGAAAAAACTAAAATACTATTAAGAATGGGGAAAAAAGTAATAGGGTTGAGCAAGATGACCACTAAGCTTCCTACTACATCTTTGTTTAGATGTGGTTAATCCCCACTTCAATTAATAATCAAAGACCCATATACCTCAATTAATGTAATCACAGAATCAATCAATCAAGGGTTACGTTTAGGATGTAATATATTAAACAAGATTCATCTGTGCTCTGATCCCTTAATTAGCTGCAAACTCCTATAATTAAGAAATATACGGGGGCAGCTAGGTGACGCAGTGGATAAAGCACCGGCCTTGGATTCAGGAGTACCTGGGTTCAAATCCAGCCTCAGACACTTGACACTTACTAGCTGTGTGACCCTGGGCAGGTCACTTAACCCCCATTGCCCTGCAAAAAAAAAAAAAGAAAAAAAGAAATATACCATAGGGTTGGCTAACTGATAAAGACAACCATGCCTCTAAGGACTTTAAATAGCTGAGAGAACGGCCACCGGTGGAGGATCCCTAGTTCAGAAGGTCATCAGTTTTCAAGTTGTGGAGATGTGTCCTGTTGTCTGTATCAGAGGAAAACAAGTGTAAGGGTTAGGGGAGGTGGAACTGAGGCCAAAAGGAATGGAACTCTCCTCCTCTCCACCATTGATAATGTAAATGGAATGGCTGGACTAGTAGCAGACAGTGCATCCAGTCAGAATCAGAGACACATACCCAAGATACCCAACACTGAATTAGGGAGAGAAATTAAAAGGAGAAATCATACTTTGGTTCTCCCACCTCCTATCTAGGACATGAAAGCCTCAGAGTTGAAGCAAAGCTGAAGAGGCTAATACTCTCTACTCTCTCTGGAAGAATATAGTAGTATCAGCTAAATCTGAATCTAGATGTGACAACAGCTGCCCAAGAAGGAGCACCCCACCCCACCCCACCAAGGTAACAGCAGAGTGATCTGTCCAGCACAAAAGTCATGTCCAGCAAAGAACTCCATGAGAACTCTACAAAGAAGAGAGAGCACTTCCAGTAGTTGTGAATTACTTTTTGACACATAGATACATCCGACATGTGTCTCACAATAATTATTCTGTTGTGCTCTAATTTTTAGCCCATTTTGTCAATGGTGCTCTGGGGGACAGTGATCCCTAAGGTGTTTTTTTGGAAGGGGATGCACAGATAAGATATTTTTTACCAACTACTCTTACTATATTCTTTTTTATTTTTAGCAATGCCCTCTAGTCCCATAGATGGGTAAAATAGGGATTTCCAGAATGTTTAAAGGCAACTAAGGAAAATAGTGAACCCAGAATCACAGTGATAATTTATTTAAAATGCTCACAGGATCATTAATTTAGAATTGGCTGAGAACTTAGGGGCCATGGGGTTCAATCTGCCTTATTTTATAGATAAGGAGACTGAAGCTCAAAGAAATTAATTGATTTGACAATGGTCAGAGAGCTAGAAAGTATTTGAACTTGTCTTCCTAATTCAAAGTCCAATATTCTATATACTGTGCTATCTAGCTTCCTCTGTATCAGATAATACTCCAATAATTGCTGTTCTTAGTTCCTGGAGGGGTGTGTGTGTGTGTGTGTGTGTGTGTGTGTGTGTGTGTGTGTGTGTGTGTGTGTGTGTGTGTGTAAGAGAGACACACACAGAGAGATAGAGACAGAGAGATAGACTGATGGAAAATGAATGGAGGAGAACAGACTATGTGAGTGTGAATACCTTATGGCATATTCTCTAACTCGGAAAACCATGTATCCTTTATGCCATGGTTCTGTTGCCTTCCTAACAGTAAGCATATGGAACCCAATAATGCTTTATATAATTCTTCAGCATCATTAATCTGCAACTAAAAATTCAAATATCCTAAAAAATAATGATGATTCCCCCATTGTATTGATTTTCCATTGTAGCCATCATCTGTTACAATTTGAGGTACTATGTGATATTTTTCCATTCTAAAATCAGCAGAACCCTGAACACATTACTTTGTGTGAATAATGATGGAAAATCATCAAAAACAAGTCAGGGTATGACAGAGAGCAAGAGTGACAGAGAGACAAAGGCAGATAAGAGAGACAAAGACAGATAAGAGAGAGAGAGAGAGAGAGAGAGAGAGGGAGAGAGACAGACAGACAGACAGACAAAGAGATGCCAAACAGAGAGACAGATATATAGAGAAATAGGGGAGAAAGAAATACACAGAGACATGGAAAAATAGAGTCAGAGAAATAGAAAGAGACAGAGATACAAGGGTGGGGTGGGGGGAGAAATGAGATAGGAAGGAATGCTCCACAAAAATTCAGTTTCATAAGAAACATTTATCACAATTTTGTCTACATAAAACAAAAATGTTTTGAAATTCTACATTCATCAATATATCCATCAGATACATAAGTATGTTTATACTCAAGACATGCAATTGTGGCTTCATACATGATCTCTCTTTCACTTACAGGACACATGAAATATAGAATATGGTAAATGCATTCAACTAGTCAGTGTAAGATGTTTTTCCTTTATCTTCCTAAAACAAGAAAAATAAAAGCAATTCTTTAATTTTCTATCCAATAGTCCGTACCTGAGAAAACATGATTTTAAAAAATTGTATCCAAAAATATCAGAAAAAATCAATTTCTTCTCCTAAGGTAAGAAGGCAGAAGCAACGAGAGCTCTCCAAAGACAAGTTTAAACTATGGAAGCTCTCACAAGTTGGTTATACCATCTGTAAATCCAATTCCAGCCAGTAACACATCTCTTCACAAGTAGGACTGAAGAAGAATAAGAGTCTTGTGATAATTTATAAGCTAGTGGTAAGGAGTTAAATAACATGTATTATATGATGGAAAGGTCACTTACTGAATTATACAGTATAATGCAGTGAAATGTTTCTATTATCATCTTATAGTGATATTTTTGTCCATCCAGGTACATGAAAGCTTTAAGTAAAAGTCAAGCTTGATTATGTTTATTACATTTAAATTTCAAAATTCTTCACCCTCTGAAATCCATCATACAGATTGGCATTAAGAGCGTATTACATTTTTTGTAGCTTCTTTTATCTAAGGAAAATGAAATGCTTCATAAATATATCACAATGTCAGGTAATCCCTCTAGAATCACTATTATATATAAATATGAGAACAACAGCACTTTAATACAAAACCTGGAGTAAGTGAAAACAGGGTTGATAGGCATTTGTACACTGGTGTAGTCACTCATATTCATTTGCAATGATCTCCTTGTACTTCCTGAGAAATTTGGTATTTCCAGAGATTTGCAGAACCTTCTCAGTGAAGCGAGACTGAAGCCTCAGTTATTTGTATCATTCACAGGAAAAAGAAAAAAATAATTTTTTAAAAGCTTATGGCACTGAAACTTACTTCCCTAATTGGTAATTATAAAAATGCCCTCTTGTATTATTTTCCCAGGCACTTAATCTGACCCTCACCTCCTAGACTTTCAGAAGTTGAGATACAATGGCTTTACTTCAGACCATGCTTAGTATTTGGCCTTTGGCGATTGGATAGAGCAATGATTCCATTAGGGTGGATGCTATACTCGTACGCATAGGCAATTCCTATCTATGTTTTCTCATAAAGCATCCATATTTTATAATATAAGCATTTTGAATTAACATATGCCTTTTTACCTTTGAAGAAGTCAAAGAACAATAGACAAAGTCATGTAACACTTAAGATCAGTGGTTTTGAGCCAGTTTATAAACAGCAGCTAGGATTCTGGTGATGTCTAACCCTTCTTGTGTACTGTTACCTGACTCACAAACTACCTTACACACTAATTCAATTAATCTTCCAGGGACATATGAAAATCTATACACAGTATCACCCTACTGTGACATTTCCTATTCCATGACATTAATAGCTTCTTTTATTTAGTTCTGGTCTTTAAAAATAGCTACAGAGTATTCACTTACTCTCCTTAGTACTGTCCTGAATCCTTTTTGTTTTGTGCAAAAAAAATAAATAAATTTCTTTTTGTCTTTGCAAACCTTGGAAGACTATACTAATATAATTTATTGTTGTTCTTATTGGTTTTGTTTATATTTATTATCATTTTCATTGTTATTAATCTAGGCTGTTAAATTGACATGGAGTTACCTACCCAGAACTGCTATTCATAGACTTCCAAAGAACCTCTTCTACAACTTTCATTATTGTGCTAGAATGTAGGGCCTAGGCAAGGAACTTCTTATACTCTTCTTCACAGCTCAATGCTCTTGGGATAATTTGTCCTCAAGCCATTGGCCATTGACTGAGAAATAATGTCACTCTATATACCTAGTAGGAAATGGTTCTTCTCATCTATGGTGCCAAATTATCTTCCCTTATTTTTTTATCCTTGATTTATGCAACCCTCTCAAAAAATTTATAGTGTTCTAGCCACAGAAGAAGCCACTCACTGTCTTCTTGCATAGCTGTTATGCTAATGTGTATGTTCCTGATGTTTCCATATTGAGTTACCTTTCCCTAACTTTATGTTAAATTTGTGAAGCCATAAGAGAACTAGATAAGAATCAAATGTCTACCCTGCTACCTTCCACGTCCTTACCTCTATCTGTTTTACTGCTCTTCAAGGACAAACAAGTGAGGTATGTGAGGTAATTGATAAGGAGCTCACCTGGGAGCCAGAAGGGTTTGAGTTTAATTCTCACCTCCAATATAGACTGCCTTTGTGATCCTGATCTCAACCTCTCAGGAAACTCTTTAGGAGTATAACTTGCAAGTCAGTTGCTCATCTACATTGGTAGAGGCATTCCTTTACAAATGAATTCACAAGTCCAGTTTTGTTTTGTTTTGTTTTAAGGTAGAACAAGAAAAAGAAAACATAGGACTGAGAAGTCTTCTATAAAGTGAGAAGCCTGGTGGACTAAATGTTTCTTAAGTTGATTTGACAGTACTAAAATTCTATCTTATGATTTTGTTTGCTCATTTTTCAAAAAAGTCACTCAGTAGTTATTCTGCCTTATTCCACTCAAGTTCAAACTACTATACAAGTTTAGGGTAATCTCTATTGATGTTTCTTCTATTTGTTGCCCTTGCATTTTCATCCATGATGATTTTCATCGTAACTTTGCTGAATTGGGATTCTCCTCAGATTTCATTAAACTGACTTTATCCCCAATTGCTTCTCTGTTTTATGAGGAGATAGTCTTTGGTAATGTTTCTCCATGTGATCTTATAAATGTTTGTCGTCTAAATAAGCTCTGCTCTTGGCTGCCATATCTCTTGTCTTGCCAAGTATGTCAAGTGTTTCCTTACTTATCACTTTTTAGGTTCTTGTGTCTTCTTATGTATGCCAATGGATTTATACTGGTTAATCTCTAACTGAAATTATTATTGTCAGTGTCTATGGCCTTTCTTCCATTGACACATCATTTTTTATCATCAGTAACTCATATAAAGAGGTAAAGATGGAATTAGTTCAATTGCATGCCATTTCTTATTTTTGGCATTTGTATTCTTCTAGTTAGCTTTGTACTAAAAAAAAAACTGCACGCAAAAAAAAAATCTGATCTTTGTTCTAACAAGTCAGTAGTCTAACTATATACATATAACAGATATAAGTGGCTACCATATAAGTAATAAGTAATTTCCAGACTTTTCAAATGTAAATAATTTCATTTTTGTAATGTTCTTCAGTACTCTCCTGGTCTATTACCTTCTAATTTTTTTTCTTGAAGAATATATTCATAACATATAGACATATATCTGTGATGTCTGCATAGTCCACAATTTGGTCTATCTCATGACTTAATATTGTTCTATACTTTCAAATATATTTTTGCCATTCTCACTTTTTTCTCCCTCCTCACTGAAGTCACTGAATATTAAAGTATACACTGATTTAAAGGATCTGATTAGATTTTCTGTATTCTTTTTTTACCTTTTCATCCTCTGCCACAGATAGTGGTGCATAAGCTACAATTATCTTCATAATGGTCTTTCTATAAATACTTTCATGTGCATTACAATATGAGATGACCCCATAACCCAGTAAATGACTTTTTTTCAACTTCTTTAACTGTTTTATTTGACTTTACAAGGGGGAACTCTCATTTATTTGTAACTTCCTCTTTACTGTTGTGAATAATAGATATGTCAAGATCAATGTGATCCAGTTTCTGTAGTTGTATGTCTACTTGACTACTAGACGAGGATTTCATAGAGTTACAGTAGATAGATTAATCTTTATAAATGGTCTAAAAACATTTTGATTTTTATTTGCATATATGTCGATATTGAGTTTGGCTCAGAAATGAAGGAGAAAAATGGGCTATATTGCTTTTTAGGAAAGGGCAAAACTCTTTTAATGATGCCACACATCTCCCAGAAGCAAAGGCCTATCTTTTAAATACCAGTACCTTATCAGTATTGTTGCATAGCTTTGTTTAATAGAATGCTAAAATGTCTGAAAATTTAAAATGAGTATCACTCAAAGGGCAGCTGAGAAATTAATTACATATTTAAATAGATAAAGATGTAATTGCTTCAATTGCATGCCATCTTTTAGCATTTGCATCATTCCATTTAGCTTTTTACTAATTTTAGTCTGAACAGGCTACAACTTGTAACAGAGAACTTCAATGAAGAACTGGCATGTAAAAGGTCATCAAGGAAATGTAGGATTGAAAAAGATGGGCTAAGTCATGTGACAAGATATAATCAATGGACAGTATTTGTGATCCACTGGCATCTTTGTGATATCAGGAGAGAGCAGTGAAGGACCTCATCACATTGGGTGGGGCCTCTGTGGTGAACATAAAAGAATTCAGTCAATCAACAGGCCCTAATGTGCCCACTTAAAACATTATATGCAATTTTCCTATGAGGCCACTAGAAACATTGAGCTTTGCAGAGGTTTTAGGCAGCAGAATCCATTTATTATGTATTGAGATTCTGGATGGATGAGGAGAAGGACCATCTGTATTACAGACTAGATCCCATGGGTCTACAAATGACTTACATGTCAGGAACAAGAGCAGTAAAGTAAAAGTTTCATGAGGAGGCAGTTAGGTTATGCAACGAATAAAGCATAGGCCCTGGATTCAGGAGCACCTGATTTCAAATCTGGCCTCAGACACTTGACACTTACTAGCTGTGTGACCTTGGGCAAGTCACTTAACCCTCATGGCCTTGCACCACCCCCCCAAAAAAAAAGTTCCTTGAAATGAATCAATTAACTGCTTTTTAAAGATAAAAACAAGAAGGAGAAAATTGCCATTTCTGAGGAAAAAAAAACAGGCTTCAGTTCAAATCTTGCCTTTGATGCTTACTACCCCCATATGACCATGAGTAAAGTACTAAGCTTCCCTGGATTCCAATTTCTTCATCTGTAAAATTAAAGAATTGGACTAGATGGTTTCAGAGGTTCTTTCCAACTCTTTATGTGTCATCCTATGATCCTATGTGAGGATACATCTGAATCAGTGAAGAAATGGTAGTAACTAATTAAATACAATAATTGATTATAGGACTTAGAATCAGGAAGACCTAAGTTTTAATCCTTTCTCAGATCTTTAGTAGTTATGTAACCTTAAATGTAACTTAACCTTTCTTATCTTCAGTTTCCTCATCTATAAAATGGGGATAATAATACCTCAAAGTAGGTGTCAATCCTCCTTTCTTAGAGACTCAAGTAAAATTAAAAACTTTGCAAACCTTAAAGCACTTTAGAAATATTAACTTTTATTATTACTATCCAATAATAATCTTATGAGGGAGATGTGCATTTTTATTCCAGTTTTACAGATGAGGAAAATGAAACTCAAATTAAGTAACTTGTCCAAAGTATAATAGCTAATAAATGAAAAAGTGGGACCTAGACCAGACTCATATTCTATATCTAGTATGTTTCTTCTTATACCACACTGCCACTGCAAAATTCCATATGTGAGCACTGCTCCTATTTTGCTGTAGGAGATCATGGAATAGCTACTTTTTAAACCATATCTATGCATTCATAGTAAGTAATGGCATTCAGTAGTCCAAGAAAATAAGTAATCTTTGATTACTCGAACAATTACCAATTTTTTTTTATTCTTTGTAGCAGATAAGATGAATATGTCAGGAAATAAACATCCAATGATAGATAGATAGATAGATAGATAGATAGATAGATAGATAGATAGATAGATAGATAGATAGATAGATAGATAGATAATTTCCAGACAAGGTAAGGATATATGCACTTACAACTGATATTTTAGAAAATGTTTGACGGATAAAACCCCTATGGATTAGGGAAAATCCTGTGAGATTTAAGTTTATACATATTTATACAAGAAACAAATTTCAAGTCATAAACCCCAGTAACATAAATGTAGAAAGAGATTAATTAAAAACCATTTTGTGTGATGTGAGCAGACATTAATGAAAGACGTGATATTGCATTAAATTTATGAAGCAAAGAGTTTCTGTTGTTGCAGACACCATGGGTGGCCTATCTTTGTGAGTCTCAGAAAGAAAATATCTTGAGGGGCCTTTTAGTAAAGATTATGGGCTTAGACAAGCAATGTTGGTTTAAAAGATGAGCTACTGTAACTTATCAGAAATAAAACACATTTAATAAATAAGAATAAGTTGTTGTAAGTAACTTCTCCAGTTCAGCAGATGCTATTATCATGATGTCCTCAAGGGTCACATAGCTGGTTTTGCACATAGAGGAATAACTGCAACAAAATATGGTCTTGGGCTTAACACTATTATCTTATCCTGCTCTTCATCACTGGTCATAAATAAGAAAAAAAATGTTCTATTTGATCTCCTTTATATGCAAATATTATTTTGATGATAAATAGCAAATTGTTACATTGAATTACTTATTTTGTTTCTATTTGGATACTTAAAACTTTATCAAGGACAGAGAGTACATTATTATGCCCTTTCAAATACAATATTCTTTTATGGGCAAATGATCAATTTATAGGGCACTTAATTGAAATAAAATGCACTCAACTGAATGTGGTAAATTGTACAAATTCAGAGACACTGTAGGTAACATAAGTGCCATTTACTAAGCACCATACTGTTAGCAATGCAGTGAAACATATTTCTATAGAGCCAAGAATGAAATTATTGAACCATTTCCTGTTGCTCTCTCAGATATTCTCTCTCTCTGTGAGAACAGTTTAATCTAACAGATGCATAACCATGGCAAAGAGCTTCTGATTTTTCATGTGGGCAAATATCATTCTCTGAAAGTCTTTACCATTGATCGAAAGCATTTTAATTTATTGTCATTGTATTCATATAAATGTATTTATCCTTGTTTCTTTTCTAGGAACCGTAGTAAACAGGGCCCTTGACAGTAGCCCTCAGTTTTCATCCTAATTGTTCTATTTACTAGTTTACTAGTTTAACCACACTGAGCCTCTGAGACTCATCTATAAAATAGACATAATGATGCCTACGTTGCCTACTTAGTAGATCAGATATGAGGATTGAATGAGATTGTGTACATAAAGTACTTTGTAAACCTTTAAGTGATGTATAAATGGAAACCATGATAAGACTGTAAGGTGTATATTACATGTGCTTAATAAGTTTTTTGAATTAATTAATTTGTGTCACTGAATGAATGTACAACACTGGAGGTAACAATTTTCTTTCAAAACTCTAGGCCAAAACAAACAAACAAAAAACACCTCTAGGCCATATAGGTTGCATACTGCTAAACCTGGAAGATAAAATTATGCAACTTACCCAAAGCATGCTAAGCAAATTATCATGATATCAAGTCAGTGCCTAGGTTTCTCAGGGTTTAGGAGGCCCCTACTGTTCTGCCTTCCCAAGTAAAATACCAAAGTGCCCACATCCCAGGTAAATGCCTTTCAGAGTCGTTATACCTTGCAAAGATTTCTGCAAACACATGAAGAGTGAAATGAACAGAACCATGGGGAACAATTTGCACAATGATCACAAATATCTAAAAGAAAACAACTTTAAAAGACTTTAAAACTCTTAGGAACCTATTAAACAATCATGAGTTTAGATGACCAATATTGAAGCATGCCTCCCACCTCTTGTCATGAAGTGATAGACTAGAGGTAGAGAGTGTTAGATGCAATTTCAGACTTGCCCTATGTGTTGATTTCTTTTCTTCACTATACTTGTTAAAGTAATGGGGAGGGCAGAGAGAGCCAGGTAAGGAGTGTTGCTATTTGGGAAGAGTCTGATTTACTGAAAGTGTGAGAAGGGAAAGGGAAAAATGAAAGAAGAAAGTATCAATAAAACATTTACAAAGAAGAAACAAGAAAATTCAGAAGTGGATAGAGAGAAACTGGGTGATTTGTATACTGCCTTGTCAAATTAATATATAGTTTAAAAACATTATAATAATACTAAATAGCATTTATATGGTGGTTTAATGTTTACAAAGTGCTGTACATGTTATTTCACTTGCTCCTACAACAATTCTGTGAAGTAGGTGTTATTTCCTTTCAACAGATTAGGAAACTGACCCTAAGAAAAATTAACTGACATGCTCAGGGTCACAAGAAGTAAGTGTCTAATATAATGGAAATATATGGTTTCATATGCAATTCTATTTTGGGGCTTCTTTGTATTGTGGAATATTTTAATTAATGAGTATTAATTTCATAATAAAAAGAATATAAAAAGGAAAATACTCCCACTTTATCAGTAGAAATTATAACAATGATAACTGACTTTTAAAAAGAATTTCAAGATGTATATTTTTCTATGCATTATTTTATTTGATTATTATTCAGTAAGTACTACAGTTATTAGTCCATTTTACAGATGACAAAACCAAAGTTTACAAAGGATGCTGTGTTCCCAAGCAAATAAGTGTTGGAGGTTCTCCCGACTCAAAGTTCAGTGTTTTCTTCTACCTCACTATTAGAAGAGTTCAGGGGGCAGCTAGGTGGGGCAGTGGATAGAGCCCTGGCCCTGGAGTCAGGAGGACCTGAGTTCAAATGTGACCTCAGACACTTGACACTTACTAGCTGTGTGACCCTGGGCAAGTCACTTAAGCCCAATTGCCTCACCAAAAAAATATAAATAAATAAGAAGAGTTCAGAATCTTGCTTAAAAACATAGAACAGCATTATTTTCTTGTTTTGTGTAATTTTGTTTTCAGTGTTTAGCATTCCTATCATTCTTGCATGGAAACTTGTGGGCTTGCTTTCTTGAATAGAGCCCTCAGAACACCTGTTTTCTCGACATTTGCTTCTTTTTTATGTATCTAGCCAGTATTTTTGCTCATTTTCCAATATCCAGGTCTGCTGTTTCAGAGTAGTCAAGTAAATATAGCAGACCCTGTGAGGGATCTAGGGATATCTTTGCTCTACTGCCACAGCTAGAGCTCCCAATAGCTGTATTTCCTCCACTGATCAGTGCCAATGACAGCACCCCATTACCATTTAACCATATATCATCATTTGGGTCTTACAAAGGGAAATTTACTTCAATAGATAACAAAAACAGAAGTACAAACATTTTGCCCCAGCCACTTGAGGGACACTCTAACTTATACTACCTCCATCTCTGGGGAGAATGAGCTCAAACTTAGCCCAATTCCTATGTAGTATTGGGCCCATCCAATTCACTTAACCCTCAAAAAAAAATGAAAGAAAGAAAGAATGACAGCTTGTATCTTTGGTTCTCCTGCATTGATGTTATCTTTTCTTCATAGTCATCCAGGCTTGTTTCCATGCTAGTTGCTTGAGGGTACTGGGGGGTTTAGTATTTCCAGAAAAAGAAGTCTGTGATACCATTTATAGAAAGCAGCCGAGATCTCTATTCAAAACTAGCTCTTTCTTCTACCCTGTAACTTCTGATTCTGGTACTTCAATGGATTGATCTTCTCATCAATGCCAGTATCTTTTTCCTAAATACAGACAGCAACCCATTCACACCTTCACCCATCTGACATTCTGTTTCCTCCCTAAATTACTTTCATATATAGATATATATGTCCAATGCCACTTCTTTCATGAAAAGTGCTTCTCACCATGACCTATTCAGTAACTTGCATTTCTTATGCTTTGTAATACATAATGTTCTATTATTAATTATTACATGGCATTGCCAGGGGAATGTGGGAGTTATAATGATATGGGTATATATAAGAGTGTGTGCATGCATGTGTGAGTATGTGTATGTATCAGGAATCATCTTCAGAGTCAGATCAATATAAGTGTCATCCAGTATCCCAAATAAGTATTCCCCCTACTTTCTCCCTCTTTTCAAATTCACCATCCATCAGCAAGTCCTGTTGAAAGTATATACTGATGCACTTGATGTCTAGAAAGACAACATCAATTACTTTTTCAGGCCTTTCCAAAGTTCTGAACTTCACTAGTAGAGCAATATATAATCTCAAATGTATCATCTCAAAACAACAAAATGTTCAAATAGAAGGCAAACTAGTCAACATCACAATATACAAGTCTATGCTCCAACCATTGAAGCTGAAGAGGCTAAAGTTGCTCAATTCTATGAATATCTACAAAATCTTTTAAAAATAACACCAAAAATATATGTTATGTTCATCATAGCGGATTGGAATGCTTAAGTAGGAAATCATAAGTTAACTGGAATAACAGGCAAGTTTGGCCTTGTGGTACAAAATGAAGCAGGGCAGAGACTAGAGTTCTCTCAAGATAGCTCACTGTTCATAGCAAACACTCTTTTTAACAAAACAAAAAGCGACTCTACACATGGACATCACCAGATGTTCAATAGAGAAATCAGATTGATTATATACTTTGCAGAAAAAGGTAAAGCCCTATACTGTCAGTTAAAACAAGACCTGGAGAACTAGAAGACCCCAATGGCCAAAATTCAGTGGATTATGGAGAAAGTAAGGGAGTTCCAGAAAAAAAAAAAACATCTGCTTCATTGACTATACTAAAGCCTTTGACTCTATGGATCACAGCAAAATGTGGAAAGTCCTCAAAGAGATGGGAGTACCAGATCATCTTGTCTCATGAGGAACTTGTATGTGGGTCAAGAAGCAACAGTTAGAACTGAACAAGCAAGCATCATGGAATGTCTCAACCAACAGCTGCAGGAATATCTGGCCTAGTCAAAAGAAACTGGCTTTGTAGCCACAGGCCTCCTGTTGCCTGTGTAGGGGAAGAAGTTGGGAGAAGGGGTGGGGGATATCCTCTAAGCAGATAACACTTTAGCCACAGTAGCCTTTTGTTCTCTCTCATATTTTAAACAAATGATTATTCAGTTTATTGTCTACAATTTTGTCTTCAAAGGTTGTCATTATAATGCCCTGTAGGATTAAAGGAAAATGGTCTATGCATCAGAAAGCTAAAGTGATCGAAAAGAAATTTACGTTGCATAAGCATGATACCTAGAACGTGCCTCAAAATGAGAAAAACTGGAAAGTTTTTCAACCAAGAATACAACTATGTGGGCCTGGAAAGTCTCATAAAAGAATTTAAAGAATCAGTGCATAACTATAGAAGTTGTGTTGTTGCCAAAGGCTTAATATATGTATATTATATTAGAATATATATGTATGTATTTTCATATATGTATTTTATCAGTACTAATGTTAGTGTTCTTAATATTAGCATTAGCATCTTGTAGGATAAAGCTTTATGAATGAACCAAAAAAATTGTAAGGTATTGTTGGCATTTGCATTAATAAGCAGATGCCTTGTGCTTAGTTATTATTCCTAGGATTCAACAATTTTAGTAAACATTATCTTTTTATTTACAAGCTTATATTGTACTTTGAATTTGATTGTGAGTCTACTGATAAAGAACAGAGAAACCTATCAAACAGATGGTCAGAAGATATATAGTATATGTTATGTATTTACAATGTGTAAATCTTATAGGTCAGTTTGAGCAGTTGGCTTCACAGTTGTGATTATAGGCTAGTTTATAATATATTTCTATTAACAATAATGTTAATACAAATGGCACTAAAACATTCATTCTGCTCAGTCCAGGTACAGAAATGCTATGTAATATTTATTAAATGTCAAGTTCTGTTTGTGTGTGTGGGGTCACATTTGCCATCCTTCCGAGAACTATTTAGTAACCTTTAAGGTTTGTCTGTGAGTCCTTGTACAGGAGATATTAGTTGCTGAGAGAACAAGGAGAGGTATGATAACCTGCCTCATTCATGATCTATATCTCAGGTTATGACACTGGAAGAAATAGTGTTCTTGAGATTCTTTGGATATTCTCTATGGACTTGGGCAAGTTATAACTTTCTGCCAGTTTTCCTATCTGTAAAATAGGGATTAGTGCCTATCTCTCAAACAAAGACAATATCAAAGCACTGGATTAATATATTGCATAAGTTACAATAAACTTTGACTTTCAAAAAGAAAAATTCATCCCATTGATTGTTTTGTGAAGTTTCCTAAATGAATATTTTGTTTGAATACGTATTTTTTCTAATCACATATATTACAGTAAACAGAATCTTTCAGAATTAGCATAATGTGACTGGCTAAAGAATATATTATATTGGGGGCAGCTAGGTGGCGCAGTGGATAGAGCACCGGCCCTGGAGTCAGGAGTACCTGAGTTCAAATCCGGCCTCAGACACTTAACACTTACTAGCTGTGTGACCCTGGGCAAGTCACTTAACCCCAATTGCCTCACTAAAATAAAAAAAGAATATATTATATTCATAGTATATAATATTTATAAACTGTGTTGGTGCTGACAAATTTTTAGGAGGTTGTAAAACCAATGCTTGTCATATATAACAGGACTTAATAAAGATTTCAGATGTTCATTAAAGACCTATTTTTAAACATTAAAGTTAAAAGGCAGGGGCAGCTAGGTGGCATAGTGGATAAAGCACCAGCCCGGGATTCAGGAGGATCTGAGTTCAAATCCAGCCTCAGACACTTGACACTTACTAGCTGTGTGATCCTGGGCAAGTCATTTAACCCTCATTGCCCCTCAAAAAAAAAAAAGTAAAAAGGCATGATATATCATATGTATAGTGAACATTACAAGTAAGAATTCAGTGAATATTAATTTAGTAAATATGTTATTAATAATTTAATGAATGTATTATTATGGATTTAATAAATGTATTATTCTTCAGGGATAGAATCTTTGTTCTGTGTCAATGATGCATTTTGTTATATGTAGAACAAAAAAGGGAATGATAACCCCCAGGACATAGCAACTTATCTGGTTACAGCTGAAGGCAGGAATCCGTAGTACATATACTAGGAAGAAAAATGCATTTAGCTGGTCGAACATTTTCCATTATTTGACGTCCATTTAAGACTTTAACCAAGTTGTAGAAGGGAGTGAACGATACAATACCAAACCTTGCCTACTGTTTGCTAAGCATTAGTTAGCTTGGAGATATGATTCAGCAGTTTGTACAGAGACAGAGACAGACAAGTGGACCATTCATGTAGCATGTAGCTAATAGAATCAGGTACAGTGTGATGAACCCCAGCTCCAAAGTCAGAGGATCTGAGTTCAAATCTTATCTGATAATGACAACTGGTGCAACCTTGGGCAAATCATTGAACATTCTCAGGTTTCAGTTTCCTCAACTATCAAATGAACAGGAGAACTGGATGAATTCTGAGTCCATTCCACCTGACAACTGATGTTCCTCTGCTCTAACATGAGAGCTAAAGCACTTTACTGATAGTCACAGAAAGCGAAGACACCCCCTAGGGATATCTCCAAGAAATTAGTAGATTTTCTCTAGAGGATTTATGGATAAAAATTACAATGAAATCATGGTTCTGGCTAAGAACTGAGGTATCATCTTTTACCAAAAAAAAAAAAGTAAAAGTACCTGGCTGACAACACAGCCTCCTTTCTCAAGCCCACATTCTTTTTTCTCTTGTTAAGTCCCTTTAAATTGCCTAGAGCATTCTAACTCATCTCTTGTGCGATCCCCTTTTCTTTTTATGACAAATTTATGTGCAGATTATATAGACTTTACTTGCTTTCTTCTTTGTGTTTCCTGTCAATGTTTGGTTATTATGCTGAGACTATTGGACACTGCTTTATAATATCCCATACATGCCTATTCCTAGTCTCACTTTTGTTAGGGGATTAGAATTCTTTGATCATCTTAATAAACTACATAGGCTGGAGAGTCTACTTGGGATTTTGAGAGCATTTTCTCATGGAGGGAGTATCTATTGGCACCTTATTGACAAGATTAAGGATGTCACCTGAGGATTGATGTGGGACATTATATGAACAACCTGATGAATTGACAGTATAGTGAGTCCTATATTGTGACATTTAATCTTATGGAAGATGTTCACATGCGTCTTGTCACTTTCTAGAGTTTAGATCTTAGTGTTTAAAGGTTACTAGGTTGACTCAGACTCCTGTAGGATGGCCTCATGAGAGGATCCACCTCTTTGTGATATACTAGAGAATCATTAATTGCAGATCAAGTATCTCTTCCCTGTTTGGGTAGACAGACCAGGGCACTGAAGAGCAGGGCTCCTGACTGTGGGAAAGAGTTCCCCAAGAGCTGTAAAGGATTGCCTTGGGGCAAAGGCCCATAGGAACTATATAGACAATTATCCTTTTGGCTAAAAAAGAGAGTTCTAGATCCTGAATTACTGTCTCTTAAAAAGGCAGCTATATAACCTCTTAAACTAATAAATAGCATTTGGAGAGAGGGGAATAATGTGGCCAAGTGATAAAAATTCCTGGTCTCCAACTTCCTGGAGAGAGGTCAAGGGTTTCTTGACCACTTTTAGCTTAAAAGCTCAAGAAAGGAGATTTCCTAGTCAGGTTCAAGAATCAGAGATGGACTCTTTAGCAACTCAAATTTCAAAAGTTATGGAACAGCTGTGTGACCCTGGGCAAGTCACTTAACCCCAATTGCCTCACCAAAAAAAAAGTTATGGAACCCAGTGGTCTGGAAAGATAATGAATCCCCTAAATCCAATGCTAGTGAGAAAAGAGGAGATTCCAGACAGCCTCATTCTTAGTACTGTTCTAGAAGGGGAGTTCCTGGTTAACCTCTGCTCAAAAATCCATATCTGGCTATCTTATGTGAGAAAGGGAATTTCCTGGGAAATATCAGACACTTGGAAGATGATAAGACATGGTTCCTGCAGCTTAAAAATCAGTAAAATATGAAAGCCACAACAAAAAGGAGCTAAGCCAGAGACCTAGTCTTTGCCCTACATCATTACTGTGAGTCATTCAGATAAAGCACTTATGCTGGAAATGGCCTTTTTTTTCTCGTTAAGAGCCCTAAGCTGGTTTTCTCCCAGAGGAATTCAAACCACAGAGTACCTCCACAGAGATATAAGCTGGTGTGGTGCAAAGGTTAAGGTACTGCTGATCTAGCAAGGCCAAAAGCATTTCTCTTTAAAGGAAGTATATGACCTCAAAGTAGTAGCATGAGACTGAATGTCTAAGGCTATATTCATGATAAAGTATTGACACTCCAGAATTTTCCATCATTATCTTGCTATAACAATCCCAAGTTCGATTACCTTTCTGGGGTAGTCTAATCCACTAGCTTCTTAAACTGCAGGTCATGACCCCATGCAGAGTCATATAACTGAATGTGGGGGTCATGAAAAATTTGGCAACAGTAAAATGTTATGTATACCTATTTTATATACCCATATACCCAGGGCTCAGGTAAAAATTTATCAGGTGAAAAGGGGTTGTGAGTGGAAAAGTTTTAAGAAGCCCTGGTCTAATCGATAGGATGGTACTATGAGTTTGGGTATCTGTATAGGACCCTGAAAAAAAAATCGGGTCTCAGCAGAGAAGGATAAGACCTAAACTCCACAGAAAATGTGTGTTTTGCCACAGTAATCAAGCATTTTTGGTAAATAAACCTTACCTAGGGCCAGTGTGGGTTAGTGGAAAGAGTGCTGGTCCTGGAATTAGGATAACCTAGGTTCAACTCTCTATCCCTAAAATTTACCAGTTATATGAGAATGGGATAATCACTTTGCCTGTGTATTTTCAAATTCCCCAGTACTTCTGCAATTAATGTCAGCAGTGGGAGTTCCCCTCACTGAGAAAAAATAAGATCCTTCATGTAATCTTGCTTTAGTTCCATGGTTTCATGTAATACTTTATCTGTGGGATATGTTGTGGGTTTTTTTTGTTTGAAGTGTGTATGTGTTTGAATTTGCTTCCTTACATAAATGTAGCAGATGGTTTCTGAGGCGCATGTGGTGCTAGATAGCTCACTCATGGAGAATTACCAGGGTGTTATATGTGGGTAAGAGTTGTTCTTCCACAGTAAGGGGATAAAGGGAAATATTCCTTCACCCTGACCCTCCCTTACTTCCAATCCTCCCATAAGGACACATTTTAGGTCAGTCATTTTTATTAATATTTTAATTGTCCTGCAAATGCTTCATTTTCTGGATTTTACCTCTAAAACCTAAAATATATGGGAAACTTCAATAAATGAATGAAAAATCCAAGAAGACAGATTATTCAGAAGCACATGAAGATGGAATCATGATGGTGTATTAGAGGCAGCAACTCAAACTCTCTAAACATTAAAATAACAACTCAAAACAAATTTTGGAGTAGCAGAGCCAACATAAGGTTATAAGGTTTTGTTTGCAGCATAAGTATGGTTGGGGGCCCATTTGGAGCATAATATGTGGTGGCAATAGTAGCAGCTGTAACTGTAGCAACAGCTTTGGGAGCTCTCAGCCCAGAGATGGTAAGGGGTCAGACAATTGGTCAAAAAGAGATTACAGGGGACCACTGTTAGCACTGTAAACAGCTGTTGCTCACTAGCAACTCCATTGCCCATATACAGTTCTGGGTTGTAGTTTAAGGGCAGAGGGAAGAAATTCTGGTCAGTCACAAGGGAGCAGGGCCTTGGTCACATTTCCAGGGCCAAGAGGAGCACTAGCATTTGCAACTACAGGGGAACATAGCCTTTACTGGGTAAAGGTCAGAACACAGGCCAGGGAAGCAGTGACCAAACCTACCCCTGGATCACACCACCTTGGAAGCATTGAAAACTTGCAGACACCCAGAACTAACACTAAAAACAGCTGCACAAAAAAAGCCTGTAGCATAGATCCCAACTTTAACATAAAGTTCAAAGTCAAAAAATGGGTTGGAAAAATTGATCAAAGAAGGACAACAAAAAATAACCTGACCATAAATAATTACTATGGTGTCAGGGAAGACCAAGATAAAAACCCAGAAGAAGACAATAAAGAAAAAACAGCCAAAACTAAAGCCTAAAAGAAATATGCTATTTGGATCCAAGACAAACAAGAATTTCTAGAAGAGTCAAAGCAAGAGATAAGAATATTAGAGGGAAATTTGGAGAAAGGGGGAGATGATAAAGGGAAGGGTAGGTTAAAGGAAGCAGTAGTTAGAAGCAGAATACACTTTTGAGGAGAGAAAGGATAAAAAGAGGGAGATAAGAATAAATAGAAGAAAATGGAATAGCAGGAACTACACAGTTAGTAATAATAACCATGAATGTGAATGGGATGAACTTATCCATAAAACAGAAGCATATAGCAGAATGGATTAGAAACCAGAATCCAACAATATGCTATTTACAAAAGACACACCTGAAACAGAAAGACGCACTCAGCGCTAAGATTAAGGCCTAGAGCAGCATCAAATATACTTCAGCAGCAGCAAAAAGGCAGGAGTGACAATCATGATCTCAGACAAAGCAAAAGCAAAAATAGACCTAATTAAAAGAGATAATAAGGGAAACTACATTTTGCTAAAAGGTACCATAAGCAATGAAATAATATCAAAAATTTTATAGCTGGTTTCTCTAATAGCCTAATTTCTCAAATATATAGAGAGAATTGAGTCAAATTTATATAAATAAGTGCTATTCCACAATTGATAAATGGTCAAAGGATATGAATACACAGTTTTCAGAATAAGAAATCAAAGCTCTCTGTAGTCAGATGAAAAATACTTTTAATTTGCATTTCTCAAATCAATAATGATTTAAACAATTCTGAGGTACCACTTCACCCCTATCAGAAATGACAAATGCTGGAGGGAAACAAAATTTTAATTTAAAAAAAGGAAAATGCTGGAGGGTATGAGGAAAAATAAGGTCAATAATGAACTATTGGTGGAGTAGTGAACTGGTCCAACCAATCTGTAGAAAAATTTTCAACTTTGCATAACTGAACAGACCCTTTCACCCAGCAATAGCACCACTACCAGGTCTGTATCTCAAGGAGATCAAAGAAAAAGGAAAGGGACCTATATGTATAAAAATATTTATTGTAGCTCTTTGTGGTGGTAAAGAACTGGAAATTGAAGGGATGCTTATCAATTGGGGAAGGACTGAACAAGTCATGGCATATGATTGTAATGGAGTATTATCATGCTATAAGAAATCATGAGGAGAGTGATTTAAGAAAAAAACATAGCAAGATCTATATGAACTGATGCAAAGTGAAGCTGAGAAGGACCAGGGGATTGTTGTGCCCAGTAACAGCAATGGGAATCAAGTGTGAAAGACTTATCTACTTTGATCAAATCAATGATTCAAGACAATTTCAAAGGACTCATGATGGAAAAAAAATACTATCCACCTCCAGAGAACTCTGAGAGCAAATTTAAGTATAATTTTCTGATTTTATTTATTTTTGCTCTTTTTGTAACCTATCTAATATAGAAATATGTTTAACATGATTTCACATGTATAATTGATATGTCGTTTGTCTTCTTGGTGGGTGGAGGAGAGGTTGTAGGAAAGGAAAGAATATGTAACTCAAAATTTTAAAATAGAATGTTAAAAATAAATAAATAATACTTTTTAAAAAGCATATGCAATAGCACTGAGACATTAAAACATTTTAAGAGTGCTTTAGGACTAATTGAGAATTGCCCTTTTTCAATGTAGCACTGTATATGAGTTCACTCTGGGATCACTCTTTCAAATTCAACTTACACTGGCAGATTTTGTTCCGCCAGATGAGAGCTATTTTTCTCTTCAGACTTTTATCACAACATAATTTAAAAGGGCTGCAGTTTCAAATAGTATCACTCATAAGCCCTTGTCAAGTGTGCCTCCCCCCACTGATATCAATCAATTTTTACCAATGGATATTTACCAAGAAGATGGAGCAAAGACTGAAGTTTACAAAAAAAAAAATCACCCAACCAGGTGGCATGTACTCCCTTTTGTACAAACCCTGGGGAGAGTGGGTTCAATCTTAAAGTAACCGTGAGGCCCATATATAGAGAATATGTGGGCCCTAATCATATCTTACTCCTACTTAACCCCAAGAGTCCTTTTCTTCCATTTCAAAGTTCCACCAAGTTCATCTCTTGGCAAGATTTCAAACTGGCTTCTCCTTGGCCAGATCTCTTGGCGCTTCAGTGGCTCCTCAGCAGGTTCAGGTGCTGCTCCTAATGGCTCAAGATATTGGGAGTAGCTCTCTGATGGATCTCCTATTCCTCCTAATTGCCTGACCACCCCTCCCCCAAAATATTTATTTTCCTAATCTCAAACCTAAAGGAGATAAACCAAATATTGGTTCCATGAATTCAAGGGCACATGACACCAAGGTAGGAGATACCCCAGCCTGCCCCTCTCCCACTCAGCAGCACACAATAATCCTTCTCACTTAAAAGCTACCATGAAAGGAAGAAAGGGGAAAGGGTCAAAGGACGGATGTATAAATCATTTTACATGTGAACTCAGTTTTAGCTTTATTAATAGTTATTCTTTCTCTGAAGCAAATTATAAAACTCCTTATCGCTACAGAGTTCCAAAATCTATTTCACTTATGACCACAAAAAGGCTTTCTAACATGGAATTAAAAATAAGCATTACATATTTATGGATATATATTGAAATGTAATGGGCAATTTTTTAATGGTCCTAATAAACTTTTTCCCCAAGTGCTATAAAATGGAACTGAGTTACAGTACCTCTCTGGTTACAAAAATCAGTCTTTTCATTTTGTAGGGCAGTTGCTCGGGGAACATTGTTTTGCTTATAAAGATGCTGATGACACAAATGCAATAACAAATTATTTTTTAGCCTATATGGTTGAACAGTCCTCTGGCAACTCAGCAAGGGCAGAATTTGTACTATCCAGTGAGATTATTTTTTTCACATAGCTCTGATCTATCTTCATGATTCTTGATTATGTAACTGAGTATACTGTAGTCATGTCATTGAAATCCGTCTAGCACTAAAGTTCCCTGATTCATAGCTGAATGTAAGCAGCTTTTTATAGACATCTGATCAAACTGCAAACATATCTGTGATTCTTAAGGCAAATGCAATGAAAGAGAAAGTATATCCCTTGATGACTCTTTCTTACTAATCAATGAATTATGTCTCCATCAACAAAGATCCTCCTACACATCTTAAAATCATTCCTAACTGCTGATGTTCCCTTTCACATACATGAAATGCTGAAGTATCTGGCACAAAAATAAAACCCTAACCAAATCATGTTAAGGGGAAATAAATTTGTTCTGAAGATTGGCATTAGTTATCTTTTAAATCATAATTTCTTCCATTAAACATGAAAATAAAGTATAGAGCAGTGGGGAAAGTCCTGTACTTTGAGTCCGAAGTCCTGGGTATAAGCAAGTCACTTCATTCTTTGAGTCTCATTTTCCTCCTCATTCTCAAATGAGATTCTACAACATACCTCCTGCCTCATAGGATTGTTGTAAGGAAATGACTTTGTAAATTTTAAGGTACTATATCAATATGAGTTGCTGTTATTGAGAATTTCAGGAGTCACTTAATCCTCATTGCCCCACCAAAAAGAAAAAAAAAAAGCATTCATTTCTGGGTCAGCTAGGTGGTACAATGGATAGAGCACTAGCCCTGGAGTCAGGAGTACTGGAGTTCAAATCCAGCCTCAGACACTTGACACTTACTAGCTGTGTGACCCTGGGCAAGTCACTTAACCCCAATTGACTCACCTAAAAAAAAAATTCAGGGAATCCTGGAAAATAGACTGATATAAACTAGGTACAGATATACATCTCACCCAATATACTAAGATAAGTTCAAAATTATGGTACAGGATTTAAACATGAGGGGTGATATCATAAGCAAGTTAGTAGAGGATAGAAGAAATTACTTGTCAATTCTATAGATATAGTAAGAGCTCATGGCTAAACAAGAGATAGGTGCAATGGGTAAGTTTAATTTCATAAAAATTTAAAAGTCTTTGCACAAACAAAACTAATGCACCAAAAATTATAAGAAAATAAGGAAAGAGGGAAAACATCTTTGCATCAAGTTTCTCTAATAAAATCATCATTTCTAAAGTTATAAGGAATTGAGACAAATTTGTAAAAATAACAACAATTTTCCAATTGATAAATGGTCAAGTGATATAAACAAGTAGCTTTCAGAGGGAAAAATCAAAGATATCCATAATCATCCTAAACTGTTCTAAACCGCTAATAATTGGAGAAATGCCCATTTTAAAAACTCTTTGGTACCACATCATAGGCATAAGATTGTCTTAAGATAACAGAAAAGGAAAATGACAATTGCTACAGGGGCCATGGGAAAATAGATACACTAATAAACTGTTGGTGGAACTGTAAACTAATCCAAACATTCTAGAAAGCAGTTTGGAAATTGGAATTTGTGAAAAGCTACTATAGTATCCGTACACTTTGAAACAACAATACCCCTTCTAAGTCTATACACCAAAGAGATAAAAGAAAAAGAAAAAGGGCCTATATGTACAAAAATAATTCTAACAACTCTTTTTGTGGTGGCAAGGAATTGGAGACTGAAATGTTGCCAGTCAATTGAAGAATAGCTGAACAAGTCATGATATATGAATGAAAGAAAAAAAAAATAGTGTGCTTTGGTCTGTATTCAGATAACATCAGTTCTTTCTCTGAAGGGAGATAGCATTTTTCATTATGAGTCCTTTGGAATTGTCTTGTTTCATTGCACTGATAAAAATAGCTAAGTCATTCACAATTACTCACCATACAATATGGTTGATATTATATACAGTGTTCTGGTTCTGCTCATTTCACTTTGCATTAATTCATGTGTGTCTTTCCAGGTTGTTTTTTTCTGAAAACATCTTGTTTGTCATTTCTTATAGCATAATAGTATTCCATTAAAATCATATACCACAGTTTGTTCAGCCATTCCAATTGATGGAGATCCCTTCAATTTCCAATTCTTTGCCACCACAAAAAGAGCTGCTATAAATATTTTTGTACAAACAGGTTCTTTCCCCTTTAAAAAATGCTTTGAGATACAGACCTAGTAGTGCTGTACTATTGAACCAAAGGGTATTCACAGTTTTAGTTCCCTTTGACCAAAGTTCCAAATTGCTCTCCAGAATGGTTGAATCTGTTCACAACTCCACCAACAATGAATTAGTGTCCCAGTTTTCCCACATGCCTTCCAACATTTATCTTTTCTCCTTTTTTATACTATTAGACAATCAGCCACGTGTGAGGTGGTACCTTAGAGTTGTTTTAATTTACAATTCCCTAATGAATAGTGATTTCAAGTATTTTATATGACTATAGATAGCTCTGATTTCTTTGCCTGAAGACCTTCTTTTAAGGCTGTGTGGGACGGTAGAAAGAGCATTAGCCTCTACTGCATGAAGGCTAGGTATGTTACATTTTACTTCTTCCTGGAGTTCTCCAGCACCCTTCAACAGATTGGGACTGCTTTCTAGGCTTTCTGCCAATGGCTCTAGCCCAACCAATTGTGTTCATTGATTTCTGAGGGTGGCTCTCCTACAGCCCAGTTCCATTTAGCCACTAACAGTCAGATTAGCATTTACAAAAGAATTTTTACTTCAAAGTTATAAAAACAAATATACAAACATACTCCCCAACATGTAAGTGGCATAACCCACATGCCTACTTAATTCTACCTCCTTACAAACCTCATCCCCTTGGGAGAAGAAGAAGATTGTCTATTTTAGCTTTATTACTGGAAAGCCCAATCCTGAATTTCTAGTCTAAAGCCTCCCTTGAAATTGAATCGCAGGCATCCAAGCTTTTTAGGGACATCCTTCTGGGCTGGCTGGCTTACTAGCTGACTGCAACATCCTTCCTAGAATTCTGGCTCCAAGGACATCATGGACTCAAATTCCTAGATACCTTGGACATAACTTCAGACATCTAAAACTGAGAAGGAAAAATAAAACAAAACAGAAACAGAAACACCTCAAGCCACAAGGTCTAAAAGGAGAAAGGAAGGAGAAAATATCTCCCTTTCCTGGTTCAGTTTATGGTACTCATGCTGTGGGTGAATTGTGTGTGATCTTTAACCTCTGGATGCAGTAGAAAAGAAATAATGAAATCTCAATCTGGAAGTTTAAAAAGACGCAGCCTGTTACGGTTTTGCAGTCAAAGAAGGCTTCTCCTGACTACTTGGTAGGGGAACATAGAGAAGCAAATGCCTCTGTGTTTGGCAATCTGGCTGTGTTACAAGGCCGCAGGACATAGTGGTTGCTTGAAAAATATAATTTTTTTTTCATTTTAACTCTTCAAAGATGACATTAAGCCTGCTTATTTTTTTTTGCAGGGCAATGGGGGTTAAGTGACTTGCCTAGGGTCACACAGCTAGTAAGTGTCAAGTGTCTGAGCCACATTTGAACTCAGGTCTTCCTGAATCCAAAGCCAGTGCTTTATCCACTGCGCCACCTAGCTGCCCCCTCCTTCTTTTTTTTGATGAAGAAGGATGGTATGTATTTTCAAAGATCATTAGCTAAAAGCAGTTAAATTAAACCAAAAAATTTAAAAAAATTAAAAAAGAAAAAGATACTTGACCCTTATTAGCTGTGTAACCTTGGGCAAGTCACTTAACCCAAAACAAAACCAACAACAACAAAAATCAAACAATGTATTAGCTATGGTGAAGATTACAACCATAGTTACGTATAGTCCTTAAGTTCTATTGCTGATTCCTTAGTCTACCAGTTTGATTCTCTCAAGATGGCAGTCAAAGTCACTGGTTACTCTCTTTAGGATATCCTCTTTACCACATATTATCCTTACAATAAAATAACCCACCCCTCCCATCACCACTCTGCACCTCCATTCTATAAGGAAATATGTCTTTAAACTCTTTCATTGACAATTCACTCAGTTTCAAAGGAAAGAAATATTCCTAGTCCATTCAGTTTCTTGATCCTTAAAGTTAACAATTAACCATTTCCAAATGATAGTTAAACAAATTCACTTGCTCCAAAATTTCATCTGAATCTTATATACTGTTTTGTGAGGTAATTGGGGTTAAGTGAATTGCTCAGGATCACATAACTAGTAAGTGTCAAATGTCTGAGACCAGATTTGTTTGAACTCAGGTCCTCCTGACTCCAGGGCCGGTGCTCTATCCACTGCACCACTTAGCTGCCCCTGCACTATTTTTTTTTTTTTAGTGAGGCAATTGGGGTTAAGTGACTTGCCCAGGGTCACACAGCTAGTAAGTGTTAAGTGTCTGAGGCCGGATTTGAACTCAGGTCCTCCTGAATCCAGGGCCGGTGCTCTATCCACTGCGCCTAGCTGCCCCTGCACTATTTTTAATTATTTGATTTGCAAGTCATTTTTCTGTTAATTGTAGTATAATAAGGACCTAGAGGCCATAATACATTATAGTTGTGGTATAGCCTTCTTGGTACCTAACACACTACACAATGCAGTGATAAAGACAGAAAAGATGTCTGTTAATTTTGGTTTGCTAGTTTAAAGAAAATCTTCATTGCACCACATTCTGTTGAGTTGGGACCAGAATTCAAAATTGATCTAGAAGGTATTTGATTAGCTTCTTTACCACCACCCCCACCAAGTATCATACACTTAATTTAAATCTATTTATGCAACATTTATATGTAAATAGGCATTTGCAAGTTGTGTTAAACTTTAACTTTTAGAAAATTACCTTGAAATAACTTTGTCAGAGTGAATAATATATAAGCCTGCTATAATAAAGCACCTGTTCTAAGCTTCAGTCTTTGTAATTATATAGAACACCTAATGATGTGTTGCAAGTTATTTACTCTCTTTTAAAAAACGATAGTAATTATAGGGAACTTCTATAGAAGCTTTTCACATTATTAACTACTTTGGTATTTGACTTGAATTTCCTTCTGGGAATGGAAGTAGAAAATAAAAATGACAATAGCATTTTTAAGACCATAACTATGCATAGCAAATATTCTTGGATACCTAAAGTTGTTTTTAAACTTTGGATTTTTTACATTTTCATATACTCCACAGAACATGGTAGTCAACAAAGAGATGTATAGTCTAGATTTGTGCATCAGTAAATGTACATACATATATATGTATACACAAGTGTTTATGGATAAGGTTATTTCATTGACTACATTTCCTGATATGGATAATGTTATTTTTATATACACCTATATATGTCTATGTATATATGTATATACATAGCAGGATGACAGAAGATCATATCATCCAGTTTTCAAAATGATACAGAATCATGTTCTCATTCTTTCCTACCCATTTTTCTTCTCTTTAAGGACCAGGAATTTCAAGGGGGATTAAAGGAGGAAGGAATATCCCAATATTTGTCCACAGTGGTCTAAAGTCTATATATTTTGGTTCTGAGGCCTCAGAACTCTGGAATGATCTGGAACTTAGGGCTGTTGGTAGTGGAAGGACATATTTGTATTAAAAGTACCAGTTTGCATTTGTGTTAAGCATGAAAAGGGATGTTCAGCATTTCAACAAAAGTTATATTGGAACAATTTCAAAATGATACCCTCCAATATCCTCATCCAGGATGCCTAAGAATATTTTATCTTATTTAAACAATGAGCAATGTATTCATGAATCAACTGATTATATGAATTCCTTCCCACAAGCTTCATAAGGTAACACAATTAAATATTTTATTTATTCTATTATCTCATCAATATAGGCATTCCATCCAAAGGCACACTTTTCATCTTATGTGACTCTATCCATGTCATTTAAATCCTCTACAAGATTACGACCTCACATACTTGAAGCTCATGTACATCATAAGTCAATACAATGTAATTCAGGGGATTCAAGAAAAAACTCAAAACATGAAAAATGTTGCCTTTTATCTAGCCAGTTTGCTTAAGACTCATAATATTTACTCCACATCTTTTTAAAATGTTAATGCAGGGGCAGCTAGGTGGCACAGTGGATAGAGCACTGGCCCTGGATTCAGGAGGACCTGAGTTTAAATCCAGCCTCAGACACCTAACACTTACTAGCTGAGTGACTCTGGGCAAGTCACTTAACCCCAATTGCCTCACCCAAAAAAAATGTTAATGCACTTTAAAAATATGTGTCCTTGTAATTTCAGTAAGAGATAAAATATATTATTTGAATAAAATTAATTTGAATTCATTATGAGAGAACTGAAAGCTTTTACAAGATGATGTTAATGTAAGGGTTATACAATTCAAGTATACATATCAAAATAGTGCTTTGCAATTCTATATAAGTAATTTCTATTACTCATATCTTCTTAGAATCACTGTCAGGAAGGACCTCAGTGGCCATCTAGTTAAAGGCATATCTGAGAAGTAATTGCTATGATAGTTCCAATGAGAAATCTTATAGCTTTCATTAAAAGATTTATAGTTAAGAAAAACCACTACTTCCCAAGGTAACTCATTATATTCTCTTTCCTCTATCATGAATTTAAGTTAGAATGGTCACTTCCCTCTTTCCCAATATTTTCCTTTCTTTCTTATTCAAAATAAGATCTTCTTTATTGGTCAAAATTATCTCTAGACTTTCAGGTTATCATATTGTTTAGTATATCCTTTAAAGGATGAAATAATTGGTAAGACACCCAAGAATTTATCAGATGTATTTGATTTCAGAGTAGTGAGATCTCTACTATAAGTCCAGATAATTGAAGTCCCATATCTCTACTATGTCATGATTCTACAAAAGGCTTACAGTCTGTTTCCCAAATCCATCTATTTCTGCCTTCTCCGATAAGTCTTTAGTATTCTTCTAAAATACCATCACTTCTGATTGATCTTCTACCTATATATATATATTCACAGCTTTTGTTTTGCATACTCCATCTTTGGCCAAGAGTTCATAGTTCCTCCATCTTAAGCCCAGATTCAGATATCTAAATTCCTGTTCTCAGACAATATCTTCTTAACCAGCTATTCACCCATCAAACTTATCTTTATCTTATGAATCCTTTCTCTCTAGTCACTTGCAATTGATGGGAAAAAAACACCCAACATTTTCAGGGTTTCTTCCCCCCAGAATGACATAACTCCTGGACATACCTTCTAGGTTCTTCTAGCAATATCATTCATATTTACTGTAATCACCAAAAGTATATCCTAAATGTCATGTTGGTAAGTCTTGGGAAGTTCTCCACTAGAAACCACAGACATGTTCCATGAAGACAGTAGATGTTTCCATTGTTCTCAACAAATTGGCAAATAATTACCTTACTAACATTCAATGAGACATCAATAACCACCATAACTAATTTCTTCAAATGTGTTTATTCTTCCTCTAACCCTTGCTGGGAGATATTTATCCTGATGTCATGGATGGATCCTCACTCTTATTCCTTGGAGACAAGAAGCTGTTTATTATTCCTTAGCTAGTTGTATATATTATTTATCTCCACATGTTCAATAGTTCTCTTATCCCTTTCTTTTTTTATGCCATGCTCTTCCACATTCCAACATCCTACCACAGGCAAGGATTCCTCTAAGAATCTACAGATTTTTAAAAACTTTTTGTTGTTGTTTTCACATTGAAGCCTTTTTTTTTAAAGAATAATTCATTCCTTCAGATAAGCTGGAGAGTAGGGATATATTACTCTAGCCTCCAGAATCAGCTTTTATTTTCTTTAATATTGTATTTGCTTTGACACTGGGATTCTTTCCTTTCGGTGATTTTTCAGTTATTTTTGACTCAACAAAAGCAGGATAGAAGTCAGATTTCAGGTAATTAAAGAGTGTATATGCTATAAGGAAGAAGTAAGGGTGGGGTACTCATTTTAGAAATTTGATCCTCAAACCAATGAGCTCTCCTCCTTGCAAGGTGACTGAAGAGGTATTTTTTTTTAAAAAAGGTGATATTATATTTTATTGTTCCCTCAGATGTGGCAGTTTTTCCTTTTTAGGTAGATAAGAATGAGTTATTAAAGAAGAAAGAGATAAATGTGGGTCCAGTGTCCTAGAGGAGGCAAAAGAGATTGATTTGATATAAGGAACCTTATACCATAACAGCAAAAAAAAAAAACAAGATCTAGTTCAGTTGTACAATATAATTTCAAATGACATGTCAAGTATTTAAAGGTCTCAATCTACATAAAAGCCTAATGTTAGTTATACTTAATCTAGTTGACTAGAATGAATATTCTATGGTTTATACACACAAAAGAATGTAACTTCAATATTTCAAGAAGTCCTGATTTGGTCTTCCTCCTTATACCAACATTGATCTTAGTCCCTCTATGCCTTTTTTTTTTTTTTTTTGGTGAGGCAATTGGGGTTAAGTGACTTGCCCAGGGTCACACAGCTAGTAAGTGTTAAGTGTCTGAGGCTGGATTTGAACTCAGGTCCTCCTGAATCCAGGGCCGGTGCTCTATCCACTGCACCACTTAGCTGCCCCCTCTATGCCTTTTTAATTAATCGATCAACAAGCATTTATCAAGCTCCTATAAGTTCCAACTTCTGTCATAGATGCTGAGGATACAAAGAAAAAAAAATGAATGTCCCTAAACTCAATGATCTTACATTCTATTGGTAGATGTAATATGTTCAAATATAAGTATTTACAAAACAGATATGAAATTAATACAAGTTAATTTTAGAGAGGGAGGAACTAGAAGCTGGGAAGATGAGGAAAAGCCTTGTGTAGGATGGGACACTTTAGCTGGGCTTTGAAGAGAGCTAAAGATCCTAAGAGGCCCCCATATGGCAAGTGCATTTCAGGCATAGGAGGGAAACCTTTGCAAAAGCATGAAGATGGAGAGATGAAATGTCATGTGGGAGAAATTACAAAAGGTCAATTGAACCATAGAATGCTTGAAGAGGAGCAGTGTGTAATAATCCTGGAGAGTTATCTTGAAGCTAGATTGTAGAGAACTTTAAATGTCAAAAAGAGGAGTTTGTTTTTTGTTTTTTGGTTTGTTGTTTGTTTTTTTTTTTGAGGCAGCAAGGTGCGAAAATATAGAGAGCACTGGGCCTGGAGTTCGGAAGGGCCTGAGTTCAACTCACCTCAGACACTTGCTAGGGGTGTGAGCATGGACAAATCACTTGACCTTTGGCTACCTCAGTTTCTTCATTTGTAAAATTAGGATAATAATAGCACCTACCTCACAATACTATTATGATAATTGAATGAGATATCTGTAAAGCATTTAGCACCATGCCTGGTATCTAATAGTTATTAATAAATGCTTATTTGCTTCCCCTCCCTCTTTAATATACAAATGAGAATATTAATATGACTTTTTAATTAAATTCCATTCTAATCTACAATAATCATAAACTCAATATATGCATTATTATTATTGTAT
The DNA here is from genome assembly GCF_019393635.1 of Dromiciops gliroides. Taxonomy (NCBI): domain Eukaryota; kingdom Metazoa; phylum Chordata; class Mammalia; order Microbiotheria; family Microbiotheriidae; genus Dromiciops; species Dromiciops gliroides. The sequence continues at coordinate 349,360,177 of NC_057861.1, forward strand.
CCCATTTATGATCAAACAAACTATGACAATTGTCCATTAAATTCCCTTGATTCTCCCGACCCAGGTTGAACTTAAAGTGAGCATCTGTCAAATATATCAATGATGCACAAACAATTATGGATGCTTTTTTTTTGCTTCATTGCCTTTTTTGTGACTTTTGTTTAAACTCATCTCATTAAGAGGCTTCATGAGTTCTATGGTATAATACATCATTCTAATTGTACTAAGTGGGCCTCATCAAGTTGCAGTGAGAATGACGCAATTATCCCCTGACTGACACTTTTCAGAGACCTATTACATTGCCCTCCATTTACATGCTTCTTTACTAATAAACTCACATTACATACAGTAGGTAGAATTCAAGTTAAACAAAATATAAAATCTATCCTAAGATTACATATTGTTTTATAATAAATGACAGTGTTCTAAGAGGATAAGAATGAATTGTTTGTTTGTTTTAAATTAACAACAGAAAATGGTTGTGTGTTTTTTAAATTTTTGTGCTAAACTGGGTTTTCTAAAATTATTGCTACTTATATATTAACTTATATATTGCTACTTACATGTTAATTATTTGTATATTAATTATTGTACCTGTTTTGGCAGTAAGCATTTATTATTAATTAATATAATACAGACCAGTAAGGAATTGACCGAGTATATCCCTAAATTCCTCATAGTCTCGGGCTTCAGGCCTACATACCTACATATCCCTGAAAGGGAGAATGTGCACCAAGAGACAGCATTCCAAGCCAAGCGAGCAGGTCCAGGAAACCAAGAGAGAGAGAACCTCTCATGGTCAAGACTTTTATCCTCTTTGGATAGAGGCTGGTCACCATACATTTATCTAAGCTAATTGGTTATAGCTTCATTTAGTTCCATTGATTAACATGACTTGAGGCTGGTGTAAAGGGGGCAAATTCCAGTATCTAGGTATGCTTCTTCCCCTAGCTAAACAAAAGAATCTATCTGCATTTCCTTTGTTCCCCTGGGCTCATCTCAGGCAGGAACTGAACTTTCTGGGGTTAGGGGGAAAAAGGACAAACTGATCTTTGAGTCTCTACTAAAAATCCATTATTAATAATTATTTTCTCACCATTAAAAAAAGAAAGGTCCACCAGTGTAGAATGCTTGGAGGCAAATATTGGGAGCAAAAATATGTTAATATATTGGCATAACTTGAATAAGTTTTAATAGTATCATGGAAGCTTTTAGGGAGAGAGAGATAAGGGTTCTCCAATGTGGTCTCACAGCATGCAAGCAGCTATGAACAAACAAGTTATATACAGGATAAATAGAGAGTAATTAATAGAGAGAAGGCAATAAAATTACAATGGATTGGGAAAGGCTTCCTGTATGTTAAGGGCTAAAATTCTAGCTAAACTGTCTAAAATATCTAATGAGTGGTCGCCAATAAATTATAAGCTTTAGCAAGAGTTAGACTTTTAAGCATTTATTAAGGAGAATAAGAATTTGGTAAAGAGAGAGAAAAAGGCCTAGATTTCTATCTATTAAAGGGAGAGCACATTTCTAGCTCCCTTCTCCACCAGAGTCCAGAGGAAAAGAGCCTCCGTCTCCTCCTTCCTCCTCCCACTAGTCCGCGTCACTTCCTGATACCAAAGACTTCTGGTCTTGCCCTCAAAGACCTTCGCTTCATGGGCAGAACTCTTCTACAGTTAGTATCCAGCAGGTGGCGTTATTCCAATCGTTACAGTGCCCCCTGTTGTTCCTCAAGAAACAAAATGTTTCCTTGACGGAACAGTAAAAAGAATATAATAACTATTGCTAACTAATAATATGTGAACAACAATATAGAAAAGGAAGAGAGGAAAGTTTTGTCCAGAGGGGCGATTTTTTTTTTTTGTCCTCATGAACCGACGCTTTGACATTGGTCTTGCAAAGGGAGGGCCTCTGCAGAGAGTACATATTACAGATGGTGTATATTATAACAGAAAGAGAAAAAAAAAACAACAAAAACAAATCAAAACTGTTCATTTAAAGTCTCTGAAAGTCTTTTCTCAGATGTCCTCTAGGTGTAGTCGTGGAATGGAAGTCTTTTCAGGGGTTGATGTGTGGATGCTGGTAATCAGCCAGGAAAACTTCCTACAAAATTGAGCTTAACACAACTTTAAAATAGCTTTGTCAATAATCAAATCAAACAATGAAAGTTCTCAAAAACATGTCTAAGGGAATACAGAATCTTAGTTGTTACACATGAAACATATAATAAAACAAAAATTGAAACATTCTTTAAAATTATAATCTTACTATAGTCCCCCCTTATGGAGGGTAATTGAGAAGACAATTGCTGCGATATTAATTTTTAAAAATAATTTTTATCTTTGTTTCATCACTTTTTGCATCATCTGTCTAATTATCCTCATGCCATTATGAGAAATTAAAAAATCTAATATAATTGGTAACAGATGTCAAGGCCAAATTCAACACTGTATTTATCATGACACCTGAGATAATTATGGGGGTTACCATAAAAGAACAGAGAAATGATGGGATATGAGCATTCCCACACTTGAGCAGTATGTACTGCCCATACAGTATGCCAGGCTTAAAAGAGGTGGATGGAATATATGTCCATGCCACCGAACATATTGGAAGAAACTGAGTCAGACTTAATCAGATGCATGGGATTGAGATGTCCATGGCATCAGGCATATAGGAGGGAGCATAGAAGCCAGGTGTAGAAGTGAGATGGGTGGGATCAATACTTCCAGCCATCTGTACAATATTGTGGGGAAAAATAAAATAAAATATTAAACCAAGAGAATCCAACCTCAACATTAGTCAAAAGCCGTTCCCTCGGCCATACCTTGACTTCATGCATGTCTCCCCTCATGTGACAGTTCAGTGTCTGCTCTTGCATGTATTCCTCTTGTGATTGGATGGCATCTTGGCCAACTGGCATCTGATAACTCAGAATAAAGGCAATTAGTGTCTTAAATGATAAGTTCCCATAATCCAAGTCTCATATGGATTTAAAAATTGAGGATAATAAATGCAAAAAATGTGAATACATCTTGACTCAGAATATAATATATAATTATGCAACAATTTCAAATAATACCTTTTTTTTTTAAACTTAGTATACAATTACTTTTTTGAAAAATCTGAACATATTTAAATACAAGTTAAAGCACAACACAATCTCAAAGAAAACTTTTACAAATGTTCCCCTCTTTTTTTTTTTTTTTTGGAATATGCTTATCAAAAATAATACTTCTAGAATCAATTTACACTTGCCATGGCAAACAATTTGCCAGGGAAATGCTTTAAAGAGTTTGATCAAATAATCAGTTGAGAAAAAATAACAAAAACAAACAACTCGGAATATGGGAGCACAATACTCCTAGAATTAACATTGTATAATAAAATCAAAACCATGTTTCAAAATTAGATAGATGAATGAATAGAAGAAAATACACGTGGAATAATAAAAGACAATGAAATTCAAACTAGGGAAATCTAAATGAATATGAACTTAATATTAATAAGAGTATTACAAAATATAAACTTGATCGCATGACTATAAAAAGCTTTTACAAATATTCTCCTTGTTTTAGAAACTAAGTATAAGACACAATCTCAAAAGCATTAAAATCTCTATGAAAATAAACCTATACCATTAATTCCAAAATGTATATGTAATAGCATAGAAATCCTATGTAACCTCTGAACTGACATTAATAATCTGAGTGAATTCAGAACACTCTTGATTCCGATATCTAAAATCCCCAATACTCATATCAATACCTTGCTGCTTACTTCTACATTTCTGTAAAATATATACCCTTCCATGGCAAAAGAATCGGAGTCTTGAACTATGTTGATGATTGTCATTCTTATTCGGCTTAAGTTTTTCTTCTTTAACCCCTCTATATTGTCTGTCAGCCTTTTCACCATACAAATGCTTTATAAGATTACTAATTAAAGACAAAAGCAGGTTAGCAAAATTATGAACAAAACGAGCATATCTGGAATTTAAAGGGTTTTCTAAAGTTGTCTCAGAAGCACAGCCAGGCTGGGGAAGGGGTGAGCCTGAAGCTGCAAATGCAGTTAGAGAAAGTTGAGCATGCGCATTAGATCTTTGGACTTCCCGGGCCAGGGAAGCAATGGGCTTGGCCATGGGAGGAGTAGAGGGTGGGGTTTGGAGAGGAGGGGAGGGACCAGAGCAATTAGAATCAGACTTGATTTTGAACTCAGGCCTGGATTCCTCTTCCCCCACTTTGCCTCCAGGTGCTAGGGGATTAAAAGCTTCTAGAGGGTGGGTCATTGCCTCCAGGCATGCAAAATTAAAGCAACAATTAGTGTTAGAACTGGGAAAAGCTGCAGGAATCTCTTCAGGTTTCTCTGAAAAAGCATGGTTGGGAGAGGGAGAGATATTTCCTTGTGTGAGTAAGTTGCTGGCTCTTTTAACAAAAATAAAAAGAAAAATAGAAAATCCACAAAAACAAAGCATTAACATGATCTTATCTCCCATTTGTCTGGTTAAACAGACTAAAATCAAAAATAGGGTAATTAGGGAGTTTAAAAGGTCCATTCGAAAAAATTTAAAGGAAAACACAGCCAGTGCGCCAGTACTTAGCAGTTAAAGGGAGAGGGAGGGGAAATTTCTTACCCAACCAGAAGATCAGAAGACTGAGGGTTAGCTTTCCTCTTCGTGGTCGCCATCTGTCAAGGGCTAAAATTCTAGCTAAACTGTCTAAAATATCTAATGAGTGGTCGCCAATAAATTATAAGCTTTAGCAAGAGTTAGACTTTTAAGCATTTATTAAGGAGAATAAGAATTTGGTAAAGAGAGAGAAAAAGGCCTAGATTTCTATCTATTAAAGGGAGAGCACATTTCTAGCTCCCTTCTCCACCAGAGTCCAGAGGAAAAGAGCCTCCGTCTCCTCCTTCCTCCTCCCACTAGTCCGCGTCACTTCCTGATACCAAAGACTTCTGGTCTTGCCCTCAAAGACCTTCGCTTCATGGGCAGAACTCTTCTACAGTTAGTATCCAGCAGGTGGCGTTATTCCAATCGTTACATGTAGAAGGTGGTGTTTTACCTGAATCTTCATGGAAACCAGGAAAGTTAGAGGAGGAGAACACTCCAGGCATGGGGGAAAGTCAATGAAAATGCCCAAAGTTGAAAGGTGAAGTATATTCTTTGAGAAACAGCAAAGAGGATTTTGACACTGGATAAAAGAGTATCTGGGGAGATGTAAGACATAAGAAGACTGTAAAAGCTAGTGCGTGTGAGCTACAAAATTCCTCTCTGCAACAAAAGTTACTGAGAGAGATCTCCCAGAATGATAAATCAATTTATTAGGGAAACTAATGGTCACTAATCAATTGGGTCTAAGATCTTCTTAACAGTCAAGGATCTCAGTGCTCAGTAGCTGAGGGATTTTGTAGACCTTAGGGAGTTCCTGGAAGGTCCTCTGGTCCTTGGAAATTTCCCTCAGAAAAATGAAACTCCTATTATTGACTAATCTTCAGAATCAGAGGTGCTCCTGTGATTGGCCAAGGGCAATGTCCATCAATCATAACTATTTTGTCAGCAGGCCTTTTGTAGGTCATTACATACAGGCCAAAAGCATGATGGGAAGATGTAACCTATCTATGACCACCTGTATGGATGGATGAATGGATGAATTATTTGCGAATAGCTAAAATACAAATGTAGAGTACTTTTGGTAGATCACTGGGAGAAAAAATTCCCTTTTCTTCCACATTTGTTGGAAGCAAGATCCTGAGTTGTCTATTGTTTCCGAGGGTACCTTTCATGGCCAGTTCTTAAGGTTAACTGCCTTTGTACTACATCTATTTCCTGACATGGAGGTTTACCTTATGAAAGATCCTAGCCCTTTTTGTTTTTTCTTTTCAAATCATAGGTGTACCAAGCCTTCTTCATATCATCTGAAATCTAGATGATTATTGCTTAGAGCAGAATAATGACTTCACAGATGAGAGATGACAGTAAGTCATGGACACATTCTTGGGATCCTTGATCTAAAAGGGACAATACATAGTAAGAATTCAGTTTGATTCAACAAGTGTTTAATAAACAATTGTTATGGTTGAGTCATTGTGCTAGGCACAGCAAATAGATGAAAATGGAAATCGTGCCCACCATTATTAGGCAGTACACTACTAGAAGCAAAAGAAGCCTTGATGAAATATTAATTCAGAACTTCTTGTTCATGAGAAAGGCTCTGGTAGCACCCTACATCTTTGTCTGGCAACTAGGTAACACAATGGAGAGAGGACCTGAGTTCAAATTTCACCTCAGACACTACTATCTGTGTGACCCTGGGTAAGTCACTTAACCACAATTTCCTTAAATACCTGGGGACATCTTCTGTTGTCCTGACATATCTTGCCACTGGACCCAAATGGCTCTGAAGGAGAGAGTGAGAGGCAGCTAGGTGGTGAAGTGAATGAAGCACCTGCCCTGGATTCAGGAGTACCTGAGTTCACATCTGGCCACAGACACTTTTCACTTACTAGCTGTGTGACCTTGGGCAAGTCACTTAACTCTTGTTGCCCTGCAAAAAAAAAAAAAGGAAAAGAAAAATCAAATTTTCGTTGATAACCTTTCACAGATCTCCCTCCCTTAAATCCAGTTCATTGCAATTCATGACATCACTCCAATGCCATGGTCCTCTTCAAGAATGAAGGATAAGGGGGCAGCTAGGTGGTGCAGTAGATAAAGCACAAGCCCTGGATTCAGTAAGATCTGAGTTCAAAACCAACCTCAGATACTTGACACTTACTAGTTATGTGACCTTGGGAAAGTCACTTAACACTCCTTGCCCTGCCCCCCCCCAAAAGGAGTGAAGGACAAACAACAATAACAACAATACATGATAGGCAATTATTTTTCTAGAAATACCTAACCACTGTGCTACCTAGTTTCCTGGGCACCTTTTAAATATCTTAGTCCAAAGGAAAAATATGAGTTTTAGAATAGTCACATTTCTAACTTTAGAAACATAACATATTGTGTATGGATAAATATGAAAGATTCTTACTTGATATTTTTTATAAATTTTCTGTGAGAGAACACATCACATGAAATTTCCAGATTTACAGATAATACTGCACTCATATGGCAGCTGGAATAGGGAGTTGACAGGATATACTGCAGCAATATCTTATGCAGACAAGTAACAGATGAATTTCAATTTGTACATATGTAAGGTAATTCATTTAGGGGGAAACAATCCAAACTATTCTTGCATCTTGATGGGCTATAAATTCTCAGGAACAATTCAAGAAAGGTAGCTCAGTTATGAACATTCTAGAAGCCATTAGTTCATTCTGCTTCTGTAGGCAAAAGAGCTGCAGAATCATTGGACATTGTTAAGAACATTAGAAATAAAGAGAAACAATTTTCTTACTCTTGAATAAATGACAGCATAATCAAAATTGAAAAGCTATGTGTATTACTTTTTACCGAACATAAAGAAAGACATGAGGGAGCTCAATGTTCCATAGAATTGTAACTTACATGATTATATAGGCAAGGGGGCTGTCATATTAAGATAGTCAACTAGCATTTATTAATTACCTACTGTGTGCTAGGTTTTGTTAAGTTGTAGGGATGAAAAAGAAAAAAGAAAAGGAAAGATAGTACTCTAAAGGAGCACATAGTCTAATAGGGGAAACAACATGCAAACAACTATGTATAAGCAAGAAATATTCAGGATAACAAGAATCATCTCATATTAAAGGCACTAAGATTTTGGAGCATTGGGAAAGACATCTTGCAGAAGCAAAAACTTTAGATATGACTTGAAGGAAACCACAGAAACTTAGAAGCAGGGATTTTAAAAATGAGAAATTTAATCTGCAAACTGAAACCAAGGCATATAATGATTTTAATTTATAAAATTATCTGTAATACAGATATGTTGAATATCAACTTTTTCATGCAATCTCAAAAAATAGCATTTAGGGACAGCTAGGTGGCACAGTAGATGAAGCAATGACCCTGTATTCAGGAGGACCTGAGTTCAAATCCGACCTCAGACACTTTACAACTTACTAGCTGTGTGATCCTGGGCAAGTAACGTAACCCCAGTTGCCTCACCCCCCCCAAAAAAAAGCATTTAGAACAAATAAATAGATGGGCTTCTTACCCAGAAGGTAATAAAGATATGAAAACGGCTACACAAGAGGTAGTAAATAAAGGCTTTAAAACATAAATAAGTTTACTTCAATTTAACAAACAGTTATTGGATGCCTGTTAGGTATAAGGCATTGAGCTAGACAATAGGATACAAAAATCGAAACATAATTGTCCCTGCATATCAGTAGTTTAGATTCTGTTAGAGTGATACATGTATGCTGATAATTAAACACTAAGTAATTTAAAGGAGATAGAGCACTCAAGCTGGGGAAAATCAGTAAAGGCCCCTTGTAAGAAATGGGACTTGAGCTGAGCTGTGCTAGATGGAAATTTCAATTAAAATCATAGCTGTTTGGGAGTATTTTCCTAACACACTGGAGTTGATGCCAAATATGCACAAAATGGTAACAGAAAGAGACACAAACAGTATTAGGACATACATAAAATGATTCTGACAGTATGGTATTTCCAATCTAATGAGTTCTTTGAGGAATCTAAGGACAGCATTAAATTGATTACAAAGAAGATGTTGTTTGTTGTTTTTAACACACTTAAGACTGATGGTTTCTGCCATACTGAAAGACAAGGCAAAGAAAGTTTTAAGTCTAGATATATATCTTTTTGTTGGAATGCCTACAACAAAACCTTCTGAACCAATTATTCAGTTAGCATCTGGGGAAAAAAGTGCCAAAAGAAGCTTCAGTCTCTCATTTAAGAGTTCATACACATTCTTTACACACAGTGGAGTTGTTTTCACGATCAGTTCTCACGGTGAATGCTATATTTATAACTCACTACTCAGGTACATTGAAACCTTTCTACTACGCACGTACTATAAAGCTAGGCTTAATTAATTCAGTCATAAAACACTTCAGAAAGTCAGGTGGCTTCAATAACATTACACAGGGAAGAAACTATCATAACTCTGTTTTGGTCTTTTATACTGGCATGAACTTTAAAATCTTCCATTTGTCCAGGATAAGTTTTAAATCCCAGAGTACCAACCCAGACAAATGGAATCAGCTGGGGCAACTGCAGCCTGAAATGTTATTCAGCAGTCATGGTCTTAACAGATATTTGTTTGTTTGATTTTTAAATCTAAAAAAACTATTTACTACTGCTCTAAGCGAGGTAGAAGGGAAGAGAATCAGTAGACTGCTTTGATAACTTTGAATGAATTTAATTTAGGTTCACTACAGAGCTAAGAAAGATGATAAAATCATGCACTTCATTAATCACAATGGCTAACTGTATGATATTGGGTGAAATGTAAAACCCAACTAACCTTCAGAGTACATAACACTGTTTCTTCATATCTCTGAACTGAAACTGACCACTTACCCCTGTTGCCTGCTATCAGGAATTTGGAGGTGAAAGGGGTGGGAGAGGAGAGGTTGAGGAAGAACAAGAGAGAAAGTAAGTAACAAGGTCAAGGAGGGAGAATGTGTACTTGAACTTGATGAGGCATAAATTCTTCCTCACTTCATGCTCCATTGCTTAAGATCAAAATGTACAGTTTGCGTCCAGTTGGGTGACTTCGGATCAGTTTACCTAAGTGCTTGCTGCTATGCATACCAATTCATAGCAGCCAAAAAAAAAAAAGGATACACTGTTACTAATGCCAAGCAATGCTGCCTGCCAGTGGTTCAAATGTCAATATCCCTACCCCCTTTATCCCTGAGGATAAGGAAAGACTTTCTCATTTAATATGCCTTATGCAATTTGTAAAGGAAATTTTAATAAGGCTTCATTTGCCTAGGTATTTAGTCATCATCATCTAAAAGGGCAATGGCAACTTGCTCTTATAACTCATTTTAGAAGTTTTGAAACAAGAAATAATTCCTTGGGCCATATAATATCCTTTCACTCTTAAAATTTAAAATATTAAAAGTGCCCATTTAGCGAAGGAACATATAAGAATAGTGTCAACAACTAATAGTGGTTTTTATATGACCCCATCATACACACTTGTCCACCAATGTAGAGAGTAGTAGAATTTCTTTTCCTGATAGAATTATAGAAAATTACTCTGTCCAGTACAAGGGACTGAAAAATACTCTATGGAATATCTAATTGGGAATTTAGGGAAAGTCTAAAGCTAGCTTCCCCTCTTAACAATATCCTAAGGAGCAAGTGAATATTTTGGATAATTTCATTTTCTCTCTTCTACTCACTCTACCTACTGACAAGCAGATGGGCAATAAAGCAATGAAACTATAATGGTTCCCCTTTCATTATCTAACCAACCTTGACCATGCCTCCTGAACCCTTCAAACTTTATGCCAACTTGCCTTTCCACTGCCTTGGGGTGAAATGAAAGGGATACATAAACAGGAGAGAGGATGTGACTAGCTTTTATTTATTTTTTAACCTCTTGGCAAGTTTTCCTCTGTCAATGTACTCAGTGTTCCTTCTTATAGTTGGACTCTTTTGAAAGAGGTGAAACACATGTGCAATTCACTTGGATGTGTGGTTGAATTGTAGCTCAATGCCAGTACCCACACAGCTGCTCTTGAGATTTCTGAATACCAGGTGTCTGGCCTGGGTAGTGATCATGAGGGTAAGGCATTTAAGTTTCCACAATTCCTACCTTTGTTTTTTTAATCCACTGAGACATCCATATAAGATGCCCAAATCCTTAGCCATTTATTCTTCTTACATTCTTTTCATTTTATTTTTAAATTCATAACCCTATATTTTCTGCCTTTCCCAACACCTCCCAATATAAAAGAAAAAAAAGAAAGCTTGTAAAAATATTCATAGTCAAACAAAACAAATCACCGCATTGCATCCAAAAATACACTTCTCATTCTGCATCAGGAGTCTATCACCTCTCTGTTTGGAGGTGGTTGACATGCTTCATCACCAGTCCTCTGCAATTATGGTTAGACTTTGCATTGATCAGAGTTCTTCCAAAGAAATTTCGAATAAAAAGACTTCTATAACATATAGACTGGTAGCAGTGTTTGGGGATGGCCATCTCATGCTGAGGGAAGAAAGAGTTAATTAGAAATGTGTTCTCTGTTAGAATAAAGGTCATGATAGAGCTTTCAGGTACGACCAATGATCTTTTCCCCTCGAAATGCACAATTATATGCTGGATGGGTTCTGATCCTCACATATAAGCACTCTTCTAGTTTTAGAAAGATTGATCTCAGAGTTACTCTATAAAATCTTTCCTTATCAGCTACAACAGCAATCCAGCAGTACTCAGTAGATGCCCTGGATTGATGCCCTTTCCTGAAAACATAGGCAACTAATCCAAAAACTGCTGTTTCTCAGAAACTGAACTCTCCATTCCCTGAGTGTGCTCTCTTGCTTTTTTTTTTCACCTATTTTCTATATATCAGATTTCCTATAGCCTATTTCACATGAGATTTATCCACTACTAAACCTTACTGTGCTTATTTTTTACTCCTATAATCATAAAGGGAAACGTGTCTTTTGAGTCTAAAGGGAAAATTGTATCCATTTAGCATAGTATTCCTTCTGTTGAAAGCAAAAACTAAGGAGACATTCACAGGTTCTATTATCCATAACACTGACTGATAGCTCTGAGTACCTCAGTTTCTCTAGCAGAATAAATAATTTTTCTAACACAGATTGTTTTTAGGAATCGATTTTTAATGCCAACAATTACTCAAAAGTCCTCAGAGAAATGCTACAATGAATGTGATATACTTTAACTTGGTGAGTGTTGTTTAGTTTTGTTTTTAATAAAGGTTGATTCCTTCTCTTTTTGAGCAGCTGCTGATTCTATTGAATTCAGTTCCAGTAAAATACTATACAATTATTTAGCTCTCCCAGAAACTATGTAATTTAAAACGAAAATTGGCAAGAACCAAAGTGTCTACTCTGTGTGTGCGTATGTGTGCATGTCCCATTTTCATTTATTCAAGAACTTGGTATTGCCCAGATTAACTTTCTTTGTGAAATAGTTAATTGTGTTCCACCTTCCTTAAAATAAGAACCAAAGGAACTTAATAAATGGATATCAAGATGCTTGTCTACTTTTCAGTATGTGCTGGAAATCCTTGGCATTTTGTGCTAAAAATGCTATTTTGTGATTTCAAAGAACAACACTTGCCAAAGAGTCTTTAAATATCCATGACCTTACCCCCCCAACTACTGTAACAGTACACTTGTGAGACCAGGGTGTTTCTTTCTTAATGAAATAATAATACCAATATGAGGTACTTGCTAAAGAAAGTAATATTGTTTTAATGGTACATTTTATGTTTATAATATTATTTGTACAAATGGAGACACCATAACTGGTTTGGACTAAATCCACACAGGAAAATCCAAATGGATAAGCAATGTCTGTTTTATAGAGAAGACTGTGCAGTTGGATGTACAACCCACAAAACTGGTCTCTTAAATATATATATATATATATATATATTTGAGAAAGGCGCTGCAATTAGACTATGAACAGGGCTTAGAATTAAACAAGACAAAGAAAGAATTGAGGGAATTCCACAATTCTTTTAATGAATGCTTTTTTAAAATGAAATCAAAGCTCATCTTTTTAACATCACTAGTCTCCCAGTGATGTAGTGTACCTATGTGCCATGGAATTACCAGTCACCAAAGAATTAAAGCTAACATCACCCCAAAAATAATGGAGAAGTGTGATTAGTCTGCAATATATTGCCAATGAGAAGTTGCTTAACTGGAGTGGTATGAAAAATATCATAGAACTACATGTTTTAGGGGAGAAGAAGAAGGCAACTCAATTGAATAAATATTTATCATGTGCCTACTTAAGTAACAACAGGTGGTGATAGCTCCACTAGTATTCATACACCCTCAAGAGGCCTAGAGGAAGCTCCTTGGTACGTTGGATGGGTCCCAGTGGCTCCACTGGGGCCAATTTAGAAGAAGACATTAAAGTATCAAGAATCTCAAGAAATGAGCAGGTATGGATAGGATATATATATATATATATATATATATATATATATATATATATATATTTCCTCTGAAGTATCTACATCTGTGAGATCACTATTTTACCAAATTATTTAAGTATTTGTACCAATGAAGCAAATCCATTTATATATGAGCATGAGTAAAGAAGTAGCATAATGTAGTAAACAAAGAGTCAGCCTCAAAGCTAGAAAGACTCCAGTTAAATTCCATCTCTAATACATACTGGCTATGTGATGCTGTACTAATCACTTAACTACCAATGAGGGCCGTTGTCTTTTGCCCAAGACAAGTTCCAGGGAAGATAGCTCCCTGCATTGATAGTAGGAATTTTCTCACTCAAGCATTCCCTCTGCTATTGAAAACAAGTTCCCTATTCCCAACTTTTGTGAATGTGAAAGTATAGTAGAATCTGGAATTATGAATAAACCAAAATTTATTGAATATTCTTCACTATCTTTGGTTTGAACAGTAGCTAATAAGATAGACAAAAGTCTATAAGTGAACCATCATGTCAAGATCAGTTAGGTGTATGCAAATATGCTGATTAAATATTTAAGCTAGTCATATAACAATATGAAAATTTGCTGAGGAATTAGAGAGGCTTTTCTACAGTCCTCTGTTCTCTGTTCTCCAAATGACCAATTCTTGGCCTGGCCCCAAATATCTGGTGATACTAAAGCAGACGTAAGGACTTGGGCCATGTTTATACAACCATATTTTCTATGAATGATTCAAATTAAACAAATATTTATTAAGTGGCTACTAAGTACAAAGCATTGTGCTAGGTACTGATACTGAGACCAAAAAAGAACAAACTCATTACCTTCAAGGAACTAATAATTTAATAAAGGAGCTGTGACATACGTACAAAATGTATGATATAGTATTTATCAGTGATCATAATAAAACTTACTAAAGACATCAAAGCCAAGAGGAAGTAAGTTAGTCACCACTAGAAATAGCAAATAAATAATGGGACAGGAGGATGGGGAGGGGGGAAGGGGGATGGAATAATAAATCTTATTTGCCCAAATAATTGACTATTCACAGAATAAGAGAGAACTGGAAGCTTGGGATGTGGGTCATTTTGAGATTCCAACTTATCCCTATGAATTTTGGACTTCTAGAGGCAGCTGGTGATACCAGCAGGATAAAAACTATAGGTCTTGAGTCAGAAAGACCTGAATTCAAATCTATCCTCTAGCAGTGCAACCAAGGGCAAGTCACTTAACATGTTTGCCTCAGTATCCTCAACTGTAAAATGTAGATAATGGCATCTGCCTCATATAATTGTTATGAGAATCAAATGAGTAAATGTTTGTAAAAAGCACTTATCACAGTGCCTGGCACATAGTAGGCACTATATAAATGCTTATTTCTCTCTTACCTTTTAATTTAGCCTGGGATAATCTTATCATTATTGTTATGGACAAACACTAAGAATGAACTTGCCCTGGCAGTCTACCTAGATAGTCAATCAATCAATATTTATAAAGAATAATATACATGGCCCTTCTGCAATATCCAAAAGTCCTGAAATTATTCGTATGATGGGACGATTCATATTTTAGGGATGTAAATGATTATGGAGAAGGATAATAGAAAACTTAGGGCCCAGAGATTAATGATCTATTGATCAAGACAGGAAAAACAGTAACTTCTAGCAGTTCTATTTAGCAGCACAGTGTTTTTGTTGTTGTTGTGGTGGTGGTGGTGGTGGTTTTTTGTTGTTTATTATTTTGATGGAGAAAACAATCTGGAAATACTTTGCTCTCCCTTATCTAGGAATAAGTGTAAGGACAGCTGAATGCTGTTTAGGACAGCTGCCACTTGAAAAGGTGACAGCTGCTGCCCACCCCCATTCCAAGACTTAAGCAGACTTTTGTCCATCCTGGACAAAACTATGAACTTCATTCTGTGAACTCAACAAATAAAATCCTCTTCTTTACTTTAATTGCCAAGATTCTGACCAACTCCCCTAGCTTTTGGCATGTCAACTGTGATGCTCTTATTTTCCTACCATTTTTAATTTATAGTGCTTTATTCACAACTGTTTTCTATGCTGCTTGTTATCCCCTTTTACCCCTACCTTGCATATAGTTTGAAAAGAAGTATGTTCTTAGGGCTGGGAGACATGGCCAGGGATTCTAGCTGTTCAGCCCTAAAAGGGTATTTAGTCAGACAGTGTTTATGTTAGAAGGCAATGCGCCACAGTTTACTTGAACAAAATAACTCAAATTTAGCACAAATTTATCTAGGTGCCATGGTGAATAGAGTGCCAGTCCTGAAGTCTGGAGGACCTGAGTTCAAATCTGTCCTCAGATACTTACAAGCTCTGTGACCCTGGACAAGTCTCTTAATGTTGTTCGCCTCAGTTCCCCATCTGTAAAATGAACTGGACAAGGAAATAGCAAACCACTCCAATATCTTTGCCAAGAAAACCCCAAATGGGGGTCATGAAGAGTTGTATATGACTAAAAATGATTAAAAATACATAACCAGTGCTTAGCACAGTGCCTGACACAAAATAGGCACTTAATAAATGTATATAAATTGAATAAAAATATAGATGTTAGAGAGGATATATTCTGATATCAGGATCTGATAAGAGATGCCTCAGATCAAATGAGATTTATATTTCGAGTTGTTTTTTTTCTAGGAAGAAGACAAAATAGAAATACATTAGAAAATGCTGTCTATAACATGATCTATCTGAGTCTCACTACTAGAAATATTAGCATAATAGCCCCTGCCCCACCCCAACCCACCTTCCTCCCTAAAAAAGAAGATCAGCATTCCCAGTTTCAACATTTGATCAACTGATGGAATAGAGACAGGGACAGATTCCCATTCTACTGTTTCTTTGTCAATCCTGCTCCTTTAAGTCAGCAGTGAGGCTAAAGGATATGACTCAGCTGTTGAAGATCCAGTTTGTATTGGCTTTGTACAAGTATTGCTCAGCATATTCAAGTATAAAATTAAGTTTATATTAGACGACTAAGAAAGACATTCAATAAACCAGGAAAGTCAAAGTCAATAAATGTTCCCAATCTGCTGATTTCACTGTTATTATACTGTTAGTAAAAGTATTAATTCTTCTACTCATGAACACTTATTAAGGACCCATAATAAACATTCTTAGACATACATTGTCTAGACAGACATAGCCTCACTCAGACCATTGTTATTGAATACCTGATAGTTATACTAATACTGTAACTACATGCATAACTACGTACTTCTCCCTACAATGTGGCATCAATAGCAATGTCTACTGAGGCCTCACCTATAGAACAGTGTGAATTCCTATTGTGGTAAATGGGTTGTATGGATTGCTCAGCCCAGACACCTTAGCTTTACTGCAGTTTCAGAGTTATTTACCAAGAGATTCTAAAAGGAACCTAGCTTTTATGTTGAGTTGTATCAGTTTGTCATCTAGAACCTAGCTTCTTAAATCGCGGGGTTGTGTAACTAAATGTAGGGGTCACAAAAAATTTGGCAACAGTATAAAAGGTTATGTATACCTATTTTATATACCTATATAACCGAGGTCATGGAAAAATTTCTCCAGTGAAAGGAGGCTATGAGTGGAAAAAAATTAAGAAGCCCTCATCTAGACTTTTAATTCCTTCTTAGTGTGGGGTCCTGCTTCCAGGATATACTATCCCAAACTTCAGGGGGTCCCAGGTGTTATGATTTAATGAGGGGCAGTTGCTTCACTAGCCTGTCACTTTTTCTGGTGTGTAGATAACCCCAGGCCAACTTTCCAATCAAACAACAGCAAAACTTTACATGCTGTGGTTGCTAGCTCCAACAAGCCTGCACTCCTCCCCAACCTGGGCCACCACTGCTCAAGGTTTCTTCCTAGTTCCCTGCTGGGGTAGGATATCCAAATCCCCCCTTAATTCCTGCATATACCCCTATAGACCCTCCCCCACCCCTGCCAGCCATTCAGCCCTCCTAAGTGCAAAAAAAAAGCCAGATTTAATTTGTTTGACCCCTTCTAGGGTCCTCTGTTCTCTGAGGCATATTCCTAGCAGAAGAAACATGAAGTTGGCCTGGGGAAACTAATTGGGAAGTTTTTGTTTTAATAACTCTTTTTTTTAAAAAAAGCAAGTTAAAGTTATTCCCCAATTGATAAATGATCAAAGACTATGAACAAGCAATTTTCCAATGAAGAAGTCAAAATAATTTATAGTGATATGAAACAATGCCCTAAATCATTACTGATTAGAGAAATGCAAATTGAAACAACCTTAAGACATCATTTTATACCTATCAGATTAGCAAAAATGATTAAAGGTAAAAGTGACAAATGTTGGAGGGGTATGTGGAAAAATCAGGACACTAAATCATTGTTGGTGGAACTGTGAACTGATTCAAACATTTTGGAGAGCAATCTGGAATTATGCCCAAAGAGCTATTAAGTTACCCTATGACCTAACAATATACCACTACTAGGTCTATTTCCAAAGATGATTAGGGAAAATGGAAAAGAACCTTTATGTTCTAAAATGGTTGTAGCACCTTTTTTGTGGTGACAAAGAACTGGAAACTACAGGGAAGCCCCTCATTTGGGTAATGGCTGAACAAATTGTGGTACATAATTGTGATGGAATCCTACCTCCTATAAGTGATGATGAGCTCAATGAGCTTAGAAAAACATTGAAAGACTTGTATGAAACAATAAAGAGCAAAATGAGCAGAACCAAGAGAATATTGTATATAGTAACAGCAATATTGTTTTAAGGACTTTGATTGAATAAGTTATTTTGACTATAAAAGACATATGAAGAAAGATGCTTTCTGCATCCAGAGAAGGTATGCAGAGAATAATTTTACACACAGAAACACATACACATATATATATAAATACAAATAGGTGTATATATGTATACATATACATACATATTGTGCATAGCAAATTTGTAATTTCATGTGCAATCATCTTTTTATTGTATGGAAATTCTTGTTTTATTCCATAAATTTAAAATAAAATACAATTTAAATAACAAAGTAGGTTAGGCATGCATTCTCCCTATGACAGAAAGATGAGGGACTATTAAAAATGAACATTGTATATATTGCATATATTATAAGATGAATTTTTTGTACCAGATATTTTTCTTAATTGTTTTTCTTTGTCTCATGGGACAGTTGGGGTAGGAGAAGGGAGGAGAGAAAATGACTTGGGTGACAAAACAAAAGGCATCAATGTTAACACACATACACGTAAACATATATGTATATATATATGTATATTTTAAGAAGGTAGATTAGAACTCTGTTTTAACTTTTTTTAGTGAAAACTCTGTTTTAGCAAGGCTTTACTTGAACTGGGGATTTGGAATATAAGCCTGGAAACCCCAAATTACCCTGAGAAGGATATAGCCAAGTACTTTTCCCAGATTTTGCCTCTTAGTGCAGGTGCTTTTGTGTATCTGTATTGCCAAGAATAGACTGTTTATTTCTTTAAGCTTGAGCTGGAAGTCTGAAACATTCAGTTTGCCAGAGCCTTGTAAACCAGAATTGGTTCTTCAAGGTAAAACCAGCACTTAATATTTATGGAACCATCAAATTGTGGTAATCTGAGTATTACAAAAAAATGTCTTCATAAACTCCTCTTATAAAAGGTTACAGGCAAAAGAATGAACAACAGTAACAACAAAAAGTACAGCCACAAGATCACTCACTCCAAAAGCCATGTGAGCTTTTCCCTTGGCTCTGGAAATGAAAAGTACCATAAAAGATTTAACTTCTTTTAGATAAATAATGATGCCCCAGTTCTGTTCTAATAAACTTTTTTTCCTCTTTAACCATGACAAAAGGCTTGACAAAAGGGGCTGAAGAGTAAATGCTAGACCTTGGTATTGTAAAGGTATTGTCTAGACTAAGAGGAAAGTTGTAGGATTCATTTAAGGAATGGTTACTGGCCCCTTAATAAATCTGGGTTGGGCAATACTATCTTGAACAAAACTGCTCTACCATCCAAGGGCCTTTTAGCCCACAAGAATGCAATGTCTCAAATTGCTTATGGGGAGCAAATTCATCCCAAAGTTCAGCACATTTTCAAAAGTAAGATACTACTAAGATACTAAGCACAACTAAGTACAAACTAAGATACTATAGGACAAATATTGTGCTAAAAGAAATGATGAGCTGGTGGATTTCAGAAAAACCTGTAAAGACTTACATGAACTGATGCTGAGTAAAATGAGCCGAACAAGGAGAACACAGTAACAACAACATTGTGCGAACATCAACTATGATAGACTTAGCTCTTCTCAGCAGTACAATGATCCAAGGTAATTCCAAAAGACTCATGATGGAAAATGCTATGCACATTCAATGAAAGAACTATAGAGTGTGAATGAAGATTGTGGCAAAAGATTTTCACTTTTTTTGTTTTTTCTTTCTCATGGTTTTTCTCTTTTGTTCTGATTTTTCTTTCATAACATGACTAATGTGGAAACCTATTTAACATGATTATACTGTATAACCTATATCTGATTGCTTGTTGTCAAGGAGGGGGAAGGGAAGGGAGAAAAATTTGAAATTCAAAATCTTACCAAAATGAATGTTGAAAATTATCTTTACATGTAATTGGGGAAAAAATAAAATACTAATAAGTAAAAAGAGAAGTACATTCACCCCTTCTGGCACATTTTTCTCTGTATAATTTTCAATCATTTCTGTACCATCTTTAATTAATTAGTTTCTTCAAAGCCAGCAGTGGTAAAGACTACAAGCTTCCACTAGATAGCAGTATGCTGGTTCCATAAGAACGGATGAGGAAATTCTAGACCCTGACTCACAAGTCCTGAGGAGAAGCAGGCAGTCACTGATGCTGTTATTGCTAGGGTATGGGTGGGAAAAAACCAGAAGCAGTAAGTGACCCATGTGCTACTTTAAATATATCACCTACCATGTTTATAACATATATGGCATAAAATTGCCTATCCATGTTTGAGTATTGGGATTTCCACCTATTTATGTAGGTCCATGAGTTAAAATTGTTTTCCATAATTTAGATGCATTAAAACTTTATCTAAAGATAATTTTTTAAAAAACATTCAGCTAACATGACTATACAAAAATAGGTTGCTTCACTTGCCCTGTAAGCCATAATTTGCCTGGTCTAGAAGAAAGAACAAGTAACTTAGAAGATATGACATCTGTACCCAGTTTATTCTATAACCAGTTATGTCAATCACTGAATCTCTCTGGACCCAAGTTTCCATATCTAGAAATGGTCATTGTTAGAATTTAATGACTCCTTGAAACCTATTTTCCCACATTTCTGCTATACAAAAATTACAGTATATAAGATTTCCATGGCAGTTCCAATGGAAAGGAAGGGAAGAATTTGAAAGATACAATGAAGATAGAATGAGCAGACTTGGCATATAAGTAAATTTTAGCAGGGGCTGAGTAAAAGAAAAGAAAGATTATGCCAAGGTTTTGAATTTGTATGACCATTAGAATTTTGGAGACATCAACAGAACTAAGAGAAGGGGATTTGAAATGGGTTTCAAGATGTGGAAACTAGGGTCCAAAGAGAGTTAATGGCTGACACACCTAGTCCCATGTATACTAAAATTTTTATAACAGTAGTTTTTGTTGCAGCAAAGAATTGGAAACAACATTGGTAGCATTGTTTGGAAGAATGACTGAACAAATTGAGGCACATGAAAAAATAGACTGTCACTGTAAATTAAGAAAAGATCAGTGGTAGTGTGGCATCATGGAGAGATGGTGGCCTTTGAGTCAAGAATTGGGTCTAAGTTCTACTGGCTGTATGACCTTAAGCAAGTTATTTAACCTTCCAGTGTCTCAAGCAGTTTGGGGTTGGCCAAGGAATTGTCAGTATGCATTAGGGAAAAGATTTCTTCACCTAGATTTCCCTATACTAGTGAAATCACAGGTCTAGAATAAAGAAGAGGAGAGAGGGAGAGGGGTGAGAGGGAGAGGTAAGAGAAGAAGAGGAAAGAGAGAGAGAAGGAAGTGAATGAGAAAAGAGGAGAGGAGAGGTTAGTTGCTTTTCTTTGTTCACAATCCATATCTTGCCTCCATACCCAACTTTGACACAATGGTCTTCCACTTTAAAGTTTAAAGTAATTTTATCATCCCTTAATCTCCTCATCATTACCAACCTACTAATCTTTGGATCTGCAGAACCTTCACCATCTGATTCCTTTGCTTTTGTTCATGGACTCCTGAGTCTCATTGAAAAATTAACAAAATTGGGGCAGCTAGGTGGCACAGTGGATAGAGCAATGGCCCTGGATTCAGGAGTACCTGAGTTCAAATCCACCCTCAGACACTTAACACTTACTAGCTGTGTGACCCTGAGCAAGTCACTTAACCCCAATTACCTCACTAAAAAAAAGAAAAATTAACAAAATTAAGATCATTTTACCCATTATAAATTTATGGTGCCTAATCTCTAAGGCAGGAAGCCTGGGATAAAGAACTGGCCTTGAATACAAGAGTTCCTGTCCTGCCTATGACACATGTTGGCTGTGAGATCCTAGGAAAGTCACTTAACCTTGAAGTAATCTGGGCAACTCTATCATTTGTAGGTAAGGAATTGGTTTCCTAGATGGTTGAAATCACTGGTCCAGTCCCTATCCCTACCCAGCCTTATTCTCATCTAAATCCATGATCAGACTCAATGGGCTGCATGCACTAAGTCTGATTAATTAAATTGATTTAAGTACATAAAAATTAACTTTGACAACAACAATCTTATAAAAACCATTAGTGGAAGAATGACTAATTTGGTGAATTGGTTCCATGAAAACAAACTGGAAGGAATAGTTAACAAATTGGATGATAGAGATAAGATCTCAAAAGATCTCAACAATCTATAATCTTTAGGATCAAATATAAAATTCTTTGTCTTTTGAAACTCTTCACAACTTGGTCCATTCCTACCTTTAGTCAGTGATACAGTGACATTGGCCAACTTGTTGGTCCTTTAAAAAGACCCATCATTTCCCAACTCGATATTTTCACTGGTTCTCTCCTATTTCCTGGAACTTTCTTCTTTCTCCTTTCCAGGAGGCATTTTTACTAAAAGTCTGGAGGAGCAGGAAGAGGAGGAGGAGGAGGAGGAGGAGGAGGAGGAGGAGAGGGGAATGTAATTTCTTTATACTGAATACTTTTTTGGTGAACTGAGTGTATTTTGAAGTACTTGAAGGTTAGCATAGTGATTAATTATTCTATTATTTAGGGATGAATGATTTTTAAAATATGCCCTTCCCCTACATATTCCAAACAATCTTGGGCTAAGATGTTTGCAATAATATAACTAAAATCTGAAACTGAATGTTGCTATCCTATCTGATAATAATTTAAAAGGAATAAATTGATGGTTATAACTGAGGATTTTTGTGTTTTTTTTCTCCAATATTGTTCATATTAAAGCAATAACTCTAAATTGGATAGGAAAGTTGCCTCTGTCGGAGTTGAGTTGTTGTGCTGACTCTAGTCAAGTTTAGTAAGTTCCATGTTATGAATCAACATAAGGAATGATGCCAGAGCTGTATTTCTGAAAGAAAAATGTCATCACATACTGCAGAAAATTGGATTAATATGACTGTGAGGAGAAGCAGAGATCTTCTCCTTTCTCATTTCTTTATTGCCTCCTTCAGAATGGAATTGTTTCTGCCCCCAAAAATGTCTATAAATCTATATCTCTGAAAGAAATAGATGGACAGATTTAAATTCTATAGAAAAAGAGCCATAAAAATAATTTCAAATAAACAAAAAAGTCAGATATTTTTCTGCTCACATGCTCTAAAAATCCACGCTTTGATTTTAAAATTAGTTCTCAATGTTTACTTTTGTCATTTGTAGACAGTATGTTTTATCATGAAAATATTCTTTTCAAAATGTACAATCTGTTATCATGCCTAATTACCATTTAATGATGACACTCAAAGCTAGAGATGAATGAATGTGTTATACCCAGAGCAGGATGCTCTTCATTCTTAAGAACTCTAGATCCATCATTTCATAATCATTTAAGGATATTGATAGGAAAACTTGCATTTATTTAATCTCTGCCTCTGTAGATCCATGAAGACGTGGCTTCAGGAAAAGCTGAATTAGTGAATGGGAACAGGGCCAAGTAAGGGAGCATGCTGATTTAGGCAGAGGAACTGAGCAGGGCTTGTTCAAGCTCCCAGGCTGCACACTCATGCTGCCTATCTTTTGTCCCTTTTACTAAGAGAAGCTCCATAAGAAAATTGATTCACTTATACATTCTTTCTCTGTTTCTGTCTCTCTGTCTCTCTCCCCTGACCCCATCTCTCTCTCTCTCTCTCTCTCTCTCTCTCTCTCTCTCTCTCTCTCTCTCTCTCTCTCTCTCTCTCTCATACAAGCACCTTTATACTGTCTGAAGAGCAACATGTTATGCATTAGATAAAAGTAATTAAGATCTGGCAACTTTCTTCATGGCATTTATAGACCAACCAACAGGCTATTGCATGAGAAGGTTCTGCACCAGGATGTTGGTAGTCAGGGGAGAGATGGTATTATCATATGCAAGAAATGTTACTAAGGTAAAAATCAACAAGACCTGGCAACAGGTTATATATTGGAGGTTAGAGAGTACAGAGACAAGGACAGCACCTAGATTGTGAGCCTGCATGCTGGGAGGATGGTGGTGCCCTTAAGAGATACTTAGTCCAATTTTGGACATGTTGAGTTTAAGTTGTCCACAGGACATCCAGTTTGAGAAGTCTAATAGATAGTTGGTGGCAGGGGAGCTAGGTGGCTCAGTAGATAGAGCACTAATCCTGAAGTTGGGAGGATCCGAGTTCAAATCTCAGCTGTGTGACCTTGGGCAAGTCACTTAACCCCAATTGTCTCAGATATCCAGGGGCATCTCTAGTCATTCTGATGTATATCTTGCCACTGGACACAGATGGCTCTGGAGGAGAGAGGTTGGTGACCTTGCATAGCTCTCCCTCACTTAATTTCAATTCACTGAAAGTCATGAGATCACCCCAATATCATGGTCCTCTTCAATAATGAAGGACAAACAACAATAATAACAGGTAGTTGGAGATATAAGTCTGTAGGTTAGTAGAGAGGTTAGATCTCTGTCAATAGAATCATCAGCACAGAGATGATAATTGAAAATCAAGGGAGCTGATGAGATCACCAAGTGAAATAGTATAGAGAAGTCAAGAGGTCCCAGGACAGAGCCCTTGGGGACATCTACCTTGAGTGATCATGACCTGGATGAAGACCCAAACATTCATGATTAGTTGGATGGGATATGTGGGAAAGAGGAAAGCATTAAAGTTAATGTGGGAAACAAGGTGAATATAGGTAACATGGATAGAAATACTGAAATCAGAAGCAGGAGCAGCTTAAGGGGAAATTACATGTTTGATTTTAGATCTATTGAGTTAGAGTGCTGGTAGTACTGGAAGAGATTTAGATGGGCTATCATAGACAGTAAAGTATACTCTGCCCCCATCCCCATACACAATATAAAAGGAGGTCTTTGTCATGTAGGAAGGGTTCGAGTTTTTGAGGTCTCATAGGTAGCAGCGAATAATAGCTTTTCTGTGCATGAACGTGATGTGTGTTCATCTGAAGTATTATTCACTTTTAAACACTCCAGTCTCTGAAGAGAAAGACAAATTAGAGTGAGCTCTGCAAAAATCACCCAGAATAAGGAAATACAGCAGACCTATCATCCATGAGCACTATACAAATATTGCAAAGATAGTTAAACCTAAGGAGAGGGGGAATTAGTCAACACAGGACAGTGGGAGCTTAGCTTTGAATGACAGGATGTTATTCAGAAGAAAATTTAAACTGAATATAAAAAATATGCATATGATTTTTGGAGCTCCTAAAATATACATGGTTACCACCCCCAACACCCCAAAGGTGCATACTCCGGCACCTGGTGCAACAATACAGATCTCTGACAATATTTAAAGATGTCACAATTGGGGCTGACTTCCAAGAAATAGGGAGAAACATCAATTCTTAGGCCCTTGCACTGTATTTGGTTGTTGTTGGGCCTATGTGGTCAGATTATCTTCTTAAATCAAGACCAGTAGAATGTTCATGTTGTCCTCACCTTTCAGGAGAGCTTCTGTGGAAATTTCCATGTGGAATTCCTTAGGGAGAGTTGTGAGTACAGGGATTTGAGATGACCACTCTTATAAATTCTCTATTCTAATGTCAAATTTAACTTAACTGTGGACAAAACTGTTTAGTTTTATCTTATGCTGCCCATCACTCTCCCTAACAATGGCATATAATAGCCATTTAATAAATGCTTGTCGAATTTAAGAAACTGCTACTCTATACTCTTTTCTTTCTCAAACCCTTCCTACTTCTACCTACTTTGTTGTAGTGTTTTTTTTCCACCCATTCACCTCTAGACAGTTTAAGCTGTCAGAATAACAGAACCTTTAAGAAAGGATTATGCTTATATGTAACTTCTTACTATAATTAGGTCAACAAAACAAAAACTTAATTGGGATATCCAAGGTATTTTGCATGTATTTATGTGTAATCCATTGCACTACAAATAGATTCTATATTCCCTTGTACATATGAAGGGTTAAATTGTGAATAGCTTCAGCTTTCAGGAGGAAGTCTTTTCTTGATTCTAAACAATTTAAAGGATTTGAGTAGGAAATACAGTAACCCCATTAATATTCTGAAGAATGAAGCCTTCTAAGTTGCTCAGTCAATCCTATTTTTTCTTCAGAAAAAAACCCTACTTTATATAGCTTTCCTAAAATAAAATAAATGTGAGAAAACCACATTATGTATGCAGTTTCTTATTTCTTCTTGGTGAAATCACCACCAGTGTTCAGTTAGAATGACTCAAAGTAATCATTTGGTTGTTGTGTAGTCTTGTCAGTCATGCCCAGCTATTCATGACCCCATTAGGGGTTTTCTTGGCAAACATACTGAAATGTTTTGCTGTTTTCTTCTCCAGTTCATTTACAGCCAGGGAAACTAAGGCAAACAGGGTTAAGTGACTTGCCCAGGGTCACACAACTACTAAGTATCTGTGTCCAGGTTTGAATTCAGTTCTTCCTGACTCCCCTCCTGGTGCTCTATATACTGCGCCAGCTAGCTGCCCAAAATTGTTTGGTACCCAAGTAATAAATATGGATGGTTTGTAAACCAGGGAAACATTTTGGGGCACCTAAAAATGGGATGAAATTAGCAATGTAACTATGTTACTAAGTATTTAATGGCAAGATGTGAAAATACTTTTTAATCTCTTCTTTTCTCAAGAAACACATTTGGAAACATTTGGGTCATGCATCTGATTTTTGATAAAAATGATTTTATTTGCCTAATCCCCAAATGAATTCATAGCAGTGAAAAACCAGTTTTAGCGATTTATCCTTTTATTGGCTTTTTAGGATAGACACACTGCTTCCTTGTGTTTAGACAGATGTGGGAGACTTTGACTCATCATCCTTTCTACCCACAAATTCCCAAATCTCCTAAATCCTCAAACTACATAGAATGTTCTCTTTTCTGCAACTTTGGAGAGCATGTTGCTGCCTTTGCCCGGTCGAAACAAAAGAATAGGGCCAAGAAGATTATTATCATGGAAACCTCTTTTCTTACTAGCATCAGGCTGGGGAGTATTTCTTTAACAAAATAAATAAATAAAGCTTTGCATAAAATAGCACACTAATTACTATGCATGGGGCATGGGTTTCTTTTAGAGACCCACAGAGAGAAACAAGCTGAAACATACTTTCCCATCATTATAACAGAAAAATAATAAATACATCTGCTGACAAACAGATGGTGCTATGTGAATAATCTTACCAGCAATTCAGAATCTTTTATGTGTGAGAGGGTAGCTGAGGACTAAGATGAACTTCCCATTACATAAGACTGCAGAATAGGTACATTTATGGGATGAAGTGTTAAAGATTTGGATAATTTGAAATTTCATTGATTTTAAATGGTACATGTAGCATGGTACAGTAATGGACTTGTAATCAAGAATATCTAGGTTCAAAATGTATCTGTATCAATTGGCTGAGTAAAAGGTCATTTATTAAGAGTCTGCTGTGTGTCAAAGACAAAAGTCAAAGTATCGGTATTGCTACAGAGGCATGTTGGTAATGGTGATTTCTTACAATAAACCAAAGAATAAATCCACTGCTGATTTGTAGAATTTGCCTTCTTCTGAGTTATAAATGCTCACACTGAAAATTTCATAATTGCCTCCCCCAAGCTGGTAGAAGCTGGCTCCCAAACACCTTTGTATAATTGCTGGGTCTACTCATGTATAACTTATTTTGAATTGCTTGAGTTTTTGTGGGTGGGGGGTGAAAATGGAGGTGGGGAAGAGAAATTGGAACACAAAGTTTTTAAAAAATTGATGTTAAAATTTTGTTTTTACATATATTTTGGAAAATAAAATTCTATTCAAAAAATATTGCTGGGTCAAAGGGTAAGTACATTTTAGTAATTTTTATGGTACAATTCCAAATTATTTTTCAGAATACTTAGAAAAAATCATAGATTCACCAAGAGCCTTTAGCCTCAAGATGCTTATATTTTAAATGGGGAGGCATGTACAGATATAGGCATAAAACACATAACACACACATGCATATATGTGTACACATGTGTGTATGCACGTGTATTGTGCATGCACATACATACATCTACATGCATATATACACGCATCAGATACAATGTAACCTTAGAGGGAAGGCACTAGTCAGGATGGGTCTCATGTAGGAAGTGACACTTGAGCTGAGTCTTGAAGGAATCTAGACATTCCAAGAGGCAAAGAGAAAGAAGAGCATTTCACGCATGTAAGAAATCTAATAGAAAAGTGCAGAGATGGAATGTGGTATGTCATGTGTGAAGAACAACAATTAGGCCAATATGACTGGACCATAGAGCATATAGACAGCATGTCAGGGAATAAGGTTCAAGAAGTCTAGAAAGGTAGGATGGAGACAGATTGCGAAGGAAGGAAAGAAGGAAAAATTATTAAGCACTTATTATATTCCATGCCCTGTGCTAAACTTTTTCACAACTATTATTTATTTTATCCTTATAAACCTGGGAGGTAGATGCTATGATTATTCCTATTTTACAATTGAAGGAAACTGAGGCAGATGTAGGTTAAATGACTTGACTAGGGTCACACAGAAAGTAAGTGTCTGAAGTTGGATTTGAACTCAGGTTTTCCTAACTCCAGACCAAGCATTTTGTCACACAGCTAGTAAGTGTCAAGTGCCTGAGGCTGGATTTGAATTCAGGTCCTCCTGAATTTAGCGCCAGTGCTTTATCCACTGTGCCACCTAGCTGTCCCTTAATGTTTTTTTTTATTTCCATTTTACTGATGGAATGGATTTTTTCAATGGTATTAGAATTTTTCAATGATAATGCTGTGCATTTATTTATAGGCATGGTGCATTTAAGTTTAAAAAAATTAAATTCTTCCAAGATCATCGTGTTTCTGTTTTATGGCCCTGTAGTATAAATGGGACAATAATGATATTAACCACTATGTGACCCTGGGCAAGTCACTAAACCTTCATTGCCCCCCCCCTACAAATTAAGAACATCTATTATCAGAAAAGGAAATGATTAATACATATAGCAAGAATAAGAGACAGCACTTTGGAACTAAGTTGTTTTTTTTTTAATGAATGTCAAAAAATTACATGTAATTGGGAAATATTTAACAAAATAATTGAAATATACATTTTAAAGTACTGGGATGGTATTGTAGGGACCATCACCCCCCAAAATGGTAATTAATAGAGGAAAAAGAAAATATGCAGACCTAAAAAAAAAGGATAAGAGAAAATACTTAGAGAACCTTACAGATTCCTTGATACCCCTAAGATGCTAAAAGAGCAAGAGGTCATGGGTAGGTCTTAAGTAGAGATTTATGGGAAAATCAGGAAAATAAGAAAAGGTATAGGGGGGGTTTCAGTTGGAGAAACAGGCAAAAATGCTGAAATAACAGAATTTAAAAATCACAGATTATACTTACATAGCATATCATAGTTATGAACGATACTCATTGTCTCATTTTATCCTAAAAAAAAATCTGGTAAAATATGTGCAGGTTAAATTATCTGCATTTTGTAGATGAGAAAGACAGAAACTCAGGTCATGCTTTTAGTACATGGAACCAACCTCCAGTTTTCTGACATCCAATTCAGTGACCTTTCCACTAAAACCATTCTGCCCCTCTTGGTGGGGGATAGGCAAACCTGGGGGCAGATAAATCTAAATCTTTTCAATTCACTGATTTAGATGAGCCAGTTTCATAATTTAATTATCAGCTCAAAAGCTATAATGTTACAGGGAACCTGACAAATACAAGAAGAAAATGGGAAAAGTTAATGTTTAGTATTCATTACCCAATTGAAAAATAGTTTTCTTTATCAACGACCTCTTTTAAAAGTTCTCATTGTTCATTTTGCCTGTGGTGGATATACTGGTGACAGTGTATGAATCAAGCTAATTGTAACTCTGACTTAGATATGAAAAAAAAATGACATGTGCATTCTTCCAAATTAAGTCTTGCTCATACAAATTACTAGTTGCCATTGTAAATCAAACAACATGTGTTCTGAATTCTGACTGTTTGAGAATTAGCTATTGAGGAGGGAAATGAGATACTTTTGTTTGTAGCTAAATTCAAGTTGACTTTTTGTTTTATCTAAAAATAATATTGTTCTAGAATCATGGAACTTGGAGCTCAAAAGGAAAGGCCCCTATAGATGATCTATTGCAACACTTGTTTTACAGCTGACGAAATAGAGGTATAGAGAGATAAAATTAGTTGACAAATATTATAATGGTATAAGTGGTGGAACCCCTTTATTCAATAGCAGAATTGGTCTCTTATTCCACAACATTTTTCATATTGTCAAACTACTATTGAATAAGGGGATCAGGGAGTTTTATTAGAAGACATAGGCAGGGCAGCTAGGTGGCACAATGGATAGAGCACCAGCCCTGGAATCAGGAGGACCTGAGTTCAAATCCAGTCTCAGACACTTGACATGTACTAGCCGTGTGACCCTGGGCAAGTCACTTACCCCCAATTGCCTCACCAAAAATAAACAAACAAACAAACAAACAAAGAAGACATAGGCTATTAGGGAATGTTTTGTTGGAGTCCTAGTAACAAAATGGAAGTCATTAGAATGAAAGAATTTGAGATCTAGAAGCTGCCAACCCCTTATCTTCTAATCTCATCTCCTTATTTTAGATAAAGAAAATGGGGGCAGCTAGGTGGCACAGTGGATAGAAAACCGGCCCTGGAGTCAGGAGTACCTGGGTTCAAATCCGGCCTCAGACACTTAACACTTACTAGCTGTGTGACCCTGGGCAAGTCACTTAACCCCAATTACCTCACTAAAAAAAATAATTAAAAAAAAAAAAAGAAAATGAGTACTGATAAAGTTAAATGTTTTAATTCTGTTCTCACAGCCAATTCTTGAAAAACTTGGCTCTAGAGCTCAGGCATGACTTCCAGTTCATTGTCCATTCCAATATGCACAATTTTATTTACTAAGGCAGTAATGTTTTCCCTGTGATTTTTGAATAAATAATAGGAATACATAGCATTGCATAGCAAATGAGAATCAAAATCCAAAAATGTCTTGATAGTCAAGAACAGTGGTTTCAAAAATGGGAGACTTACCCCAAGGGATGTATGATCATCTTATTATATGAGGGAATGTTAAGTCATATCTCAACCTCACTTTGATAATTAATCATGAGGATTGACTAAACTTCCCCATCACTACCCTTGTCCTTTGTCATTTCCTCCCTCCCCCTTCTCTTTCCTCTGTGCAAACTCCCATCTCTACCCCACCTCCAACTCTCAAGTCTGCCAGTCCCTCAGAGCAATTATAAACTAACTGCTCCCCAGGCACATGCAGGAGATGTCACATAGATGCCATTGGGGAAAGGTCACACACAGGTCCCCCAAGCACTTCCATCCCCTAACCCCAGGGCACTTCACAAATTCTGGAAGACCCCTAAGAGTATCTCTAATCCAGGGCAGTGATTGATGAGGAAAAGTCCCACTTTCCCTTTTTTCGTTTTGAGTGACAGTGGAATTCACATAGGATAAACAATCCCAGATGGATTTGGACATATCAGAGATCCCATCACTTTATCTTTATCCCCAAGTCAAAACCTCTTTCAAGCTTCCTTATCATTGTTTACACCATCTATCCAGTCACCCAGATTCATAAGTTTAACTTCACTCTCCCACACCCTCCACATCAGTTGCCATATCTTATTGCTTCTATCTGTACATCTCTCATATCTGTCCCCTTCTCTCTACTCCTACCACAACCCTAGTTTAGGCCCTCACTACTTCTCCCAAAGACTATTCTAATAGCTTCTTATTTGACCTCCCTTCATCAAGTCTCCCCCCTCATCAATATATCTTTTTTTTTTGGTGGGGGGGGGGATGAGGGTTAAGTGACTTGCCCAGATTCACACAGCTAGTAAGTATCAAGTGTCTGAGGTCAGATTTGACCTCAGGTTCTCCTGAATCCAGGGCTGGTGTTTTATCCACTGTGCCACCTAGCTGCCCCCATCAATATATCTTTAATATACCTCCTTATAGTGATCTTCCTAAAGAATGGTTTTGATCATGTTACTTTCCTGCTCAATAAACTCCAATGGTTCCCTATTGATTCAAGAATCAAATTTTTTCACCATTATCTCATCCTTTATAATTTTTATTTTCTGTAAGTTTTATAATATAAGTAATTATTGATGTGGTATATAATTTATTAATTAGTAAATATACATAGATTAGAGTACATACTGAAAAATATTAGTGATAGGGATATGAGGCATATGGAACCAAAACATTTTGAAACCACTTTTCTAATGACTGATCTTAATAAGATGAAGTTCACTAACAAGGAATGTGAAAAAGGAGACACTGTGGCACAATGGGATAAGCACTGCCTCTGAAAACAAAAGACCAAGGTTCCAAGTGTGCCTGTGAGGCTAATGACCTGAGTGACCTTGGTAACATCACTTAGCCTCTCTAAATCTCAGCGCACTCATTTTAAAAATGAGCTGTTTAGGGGCAGCTAGATGGCGCAGTGGATAAAGCAAGGGCCTTGAATTCAGGAGGACCTGAGTTCAAAAAAGTTCAAATCCAGTCTCAGACATTTGACACATACTAGCTGTGTGACCTTGAGCAAGTCACTTAACCCTAATTGCCCAACAAAAAAAAAAATGAGCTGTTTAGGGGGCAGCTAGGTGACACAGTTGATAGAGCACTGGCCCTGGAGTCAGGAGGATCTGAGTTCAAGTCCAGCCTCAGACACTTAACACTTACTAGCTGTGTGACCCTGGGCAAGTCACTTAACCCCAATTGCCTCACCAAAAAAAAAAAAATGAGCCGGTTGAACTAGATGGCTTGTGAGGTCTCTGTCAGCTCTAGGTCTATAATTCCTTTGTGTTCACAAAACAACTTTGAAAGTATAAATGAGGAAGGAATAATTAGATGGCACTTTGTCTGAAAATACCTAAGAGTTACATTGGGCTACAAGGTCAATAGGAACCAACAGTGAGTACCAACTTCCCCACCCCCACTCCATATTCCAAAGCTAGTACACATTAGAGTAAAGTGAGAGAAACAGGAATAAGGAGATATACTAGGTCGAGCCTGGTGAGATAGCATCAGAATTTAGTTCTGAGTGCCATAGTTTAGGAAGGACATTCATAAATTGAAGTCTTAAGTTCATGACGTATAAAAGATTGGTTGAAGAAAGTGAGCGTTTTTTAGCAAAAGAAGAGAAGAGTTAGGGAAAACATGATAGCTTTCTTCAAGTATTTGAATAGTTGGCAAATGCAAGGAAGATTAGAATTGTTCTCTGTGGTTCTAGAGGGCAGAACAAGGAGCAATGGGTGGAATTTATAAAGAAGCTGGTTTATGCTTGAGTAGAGGGAAACGTTTTCCAATAATTATAGCTGTCCAAAAATGGAATGAGCTGCCTTAGGTTGGAGTGGATTCCCTCTCCTTGAAGGTTTTCAAGAAAAGACTGGATGTTAAGTATATTATAGGGAAGTTTTTTTTCCAGGTATGAGTTAGTCTGGAAAGCTTCTGGGTCTCTTCCACTCTCAAAATTCTATGATTCTACAAATAGAGAGCTGACCTTCAGTTCAGGAAAAATGTAGGTTCAAGTACTGCCTTAGACACATACTAGCTATGTGATCATGGGCAAATAACCTCAGGGCCCCAAGCATCTTTACAAGACTGGAAAGTTACAGGAATTAGCTGAAATATATTTTTTTTGGTGAAGCAATTGGGGTTAAGTGACTTGCCCAGGGTCACACAGCTAGTAAGTGTTAAGTGTCTGAGGCTGGACTTGAACTCAGGTCCTCCTGACTCCAGGGCCAGTGCTCTATTCACTGCGACACCCAGCTGCCCCTAGCCTAAATCTTTAGAGGGAGTTCTCACACCAGGAGTTCATTACATTCATCAAATCACAGGTCTGGATTCTCTGCCTTCCCATCCTCTTCCCTCCTTAAATGAGTAGAAATAAGCATGAAAATTGTTTAATTCAATTAAAACAAATTCATCACATGCCAATCATGTGTTTGTGGTTTTTAGTGCTAAAATAGGTAAATAACATTTATTTTATACCCTCAAGGAGTGTGTAATCTAGTAGGGGATAAGAGGCATGTACCTAAATAACTATGACACAAAATAGAATAGATGTGAGAGAAATGCAAATGGTTACAAGGGTTCTGCAGAAGAGATCAGTTCCATGAGGGGCGTGTGAGAAGGAGTGTGTGTGTGTGTGTGTGTGTGTGTGTGTGTGTGTGTGTGTGTGTGTGTGTGTGTGTGTGTGAAGAAAGACTGCCATTTGATTAGGGACTTGAAGGGTAAATAGGATTTTAACAGACACAGTTAAGGAAATGCACTGGTGAATTCCAGGCATATGGAATTCATTGAACAAAAGTACACAGTCAGGAAAGCACAGAGAATGTTTGGGTGAGGAGTACAATTTAGCTGAATTATAACCAACATGAAGAAGAAACCAGCAGTCTTGATGCCCAGGGCAATTCAGTTCTGAAGAGACCCAGAGACAGCACCTGGCAGGTTTGGCAGGTAGGGTCAGCTGCAGAGGAGTTTGCCAGGGGGCCGCTGTGGTGATGAAAATGTGCTTTCTATTTTAATGAATTGTTACTAGTTACATAGTGCTAAACTCAAATGTTTCTGTGCTATAGGAAGATTGCAAATGTTATTGCCCTCTCATTTTCAGCACCCCAGGGCAGAGGGGCTGGTATTCCTCTCTAGTTAGGACTTCAAGAGTACTGTGAAATATGTTTGTAAAGATTAGACAGCCAGATTAGGCAGTACCACGAACATGAAACTAAGAAGTCTAGATTTTATTTCGTAGGCAATGAGGTGTCATTTAAACTATTAGAGGAGTAGATATATGATCACAGTTGAACATTAAGGCAAGCAAACTGACTATCAATATGAAAAACAAATAGAATGGCTGGAGGAGGGAAAATAAATTAAGGAGCTTGTTCCAATGGGCCAGGAAGGAGGCAATGAGTGCCTGAATTAGGGCTAATAGCAGTTGAAATAGAAAGGAGATGGAGGCAAGATATACAGGAAGCAGAACTGATGAGATTTCTTGCCTAATTGAAACTAAAGCTTCCGGGTTAGGGAAGTAGTACAAGATAAGTCTAGCATGGGTAATGGAATGGTTATATGAAAAGATGATGTCTAACATAATAGTGAAAAGTACATATTAGATAAAGGAAGAAACATGTTTCTCATATGTCTTCCATGCTTAGTAATAGATCTACTGATAGTTATACTACACTTTTAAGTATAGCTAAAGAGACCTTGCCATCATGGATAAAAATATGACCTTGGATCCAAGAAGACCTAGGTTCAAGTCCCATCTCTAACATTGATGGTTATGTGACTTTGGGCAAGTCATCTAACCTTTCAGTGATCTGAGCCACTCTCTAAAATAACCAATTGCAGAGGTGTCAACTAGCATTTGCATAGGACCTGTCATTACCAGGGAGCTCCCTATACCATTGCAATCACAGGTTAGATTCCTACCCCAATCCTTAGGAATAAAGGTACAAATGAAAAGAAGATAGTATTGAGTGTCTCTTGGAACAAGCCCTAGATTTGAAGTCAGATGAATTAAATTCTGGTTCTGCCCCTTACTACCTTTGTGATCTTTAAGCAAATCACAAAAAAACTCAGGTCTTCTTTTTCTCACTTGTAAAATGAGGGGATTGAGTGAGGTGATCCCTTCCAGATCTAAATCTAGGCTCCTGTGGAGTTTGCAACAGTAATTAATCTTTATACTTCCATTCCTTTACTTTTTAGCAGCAGAATAGGAATTCTCCAAATGAACTACCTCCAACTTTAATTGCTACAAGACAAGTTGGTTTTGATTGGCTGTCATTTAGTGCAGCATTCTACATTTAAGATTCATTGATTAAGCGGCTCAATGAAAAAGGGATACAGATAAGAAAGTAATAGATAAATGCTATGTTCTTCAGTTAAGGAAATGAATGGGCTGATTCAGATAATTTCTAACATCCTCCATGATTTAAAATTCTATGACTCTCCTAGTTGAAAATATTCATAGAGTGCATATAGTTTAAAATTCCACCTAATGTAAGAATCTCTTATGTGACCTTTCATGATGAAAATCATCTAAGGACTTTGCAAAGGCATCATCCCTCAGAGACTAGAAAAGAACTATACCTATGGTCATTCATGAGGACTTTATGAAAGGAGAAAAGAACTACCGGGAGCTTCATGGTACCTTTTTGACACATGTTCCTTACATGTTTGTCTTAGTACCTTTATACTTTAAATATGAGCCCCCTTTCAGGGGAAAACTGACCCTGGAGTACAGGGATGTTTTGCACCTACTGTTCATATTATAATACCTTAGTTAATATCCTTTTCTAATATATAATTAAGTCTGATTGGCCAGTTTTCTATGAGCACAGAGTTCAGGCCTTATATATGACAGACCCTCAGGGTTACTCCTAGAACCCTGAGAGTAGTAAAACCTGTTCTCTTGGGACCTGTCCTGCCAATTTGCCTGTTGATTAACCCCAAAAGGGTGGTAACACATAAATGAAGTACCTGATTAGAGATGTTGGGAAGGAGTGGAAAAGAGCCTGATGAATAATAGGTTGGGATAGATTATGTAAACTTTGAAAGTTAATGAGGGGGCAGCTAGATGGCACAGTGGATAGAGCACTGGCCCTGGAGTCAGGAGTACCTGAGTTCAAATCCGGCCTCAGACACTTAACACTTACTAGCTGTGTGACCCTGGACAATTCACTTAACCCCAATTGCCTCACTTAAATTAAAAAAAAAAAAAAAACGAAAGTTAATGAGAAGAGTTTTCATTTTATGTGGTAAGAAGTAGGGAGTCACTGTAATTCTTGAACAGGGTGTTCAAGGGTGTTATCGTGTTTATAATCGATGAATATATACTATTGTTTCACCCATTAAGGAACACTTAGAAGAAACAGAAATCATTTTTTTAATATAATGGTAAAGAAAAAGAATGCATGCCCATTGTCATCATCTCTTTTAAAACAACTTCAAAAGCTGAGATATTTGGCTGATGGAGTCTTAGCTGTAATATTAATGAATTAATTATAATCTACTATTTTTGAGTCAAGCAAGAACCATAAATGCCACCTAGTGAATTAAACCTTTTTCCCAAAAAATATCACTTTATTAAAAACAGGTATTTTTGCCTTTGTCATAAATGTTGAGTAAATCTCATTATAGATAGCATTGTCCCAGCCTTTTGGCTACAGAGAAGTGTTTTCAGTAAAATCACTGAAATGAGAACAAAACGTTCCTATTTCTATGCATGATCACTCAGCAATATTCCAGGAAGAGTACTAAAAAAAGTCATTTAATTAATTTCATTTCTTCCACCAATAACTGTTCATCTGAAGTAAAATTGTCATCTGCAGCCAATTTTAACTTCATTTTAATTTTCTTGAGAAAATAATGTAAGTTAATTTGTGTTAATATTTGAAAATATGGCAGTCTGTGTCAGAAATATACTTTGATTCTAAACTAATTAACAGGGTTCTACACTGAAGAATCTTTAAAACCACCTTAAAATATACTGAATGCAATTAATTATGTCAATCCCATAATGCATATTATTGCCTTATCCTTTTCTGTACTGTTTGTCTTGAGAAATGACTGTACTGTTTGTCTTGAGAAATACCAAAGAATGAGTTAACATATGCAAGTTTCAAAGGGAAACACATTGGAAGAAAATTTAACATCACTTCTTAACCCCAGAGCCCACTAACTATCCTAGGGTTATGAGCCCAGATTTGGAACGAGAGGAGTATTCTAGTACAGAACATCATGAAGGATAGTGGCCCAAAGTTGTTTCTTGGAAGTATCTTACTGGAAGCTAGGTTGGTCCAAGAGTCAATCTTGAGTGGCAGTATAGGTTGGTAGAAAAAAAATGGTGCATCTAGAGTAAAAAAAAAAGACCTTTGGCTCAAATCCAGGCTCTGATACTTCCTAGATGTGTGAGGCTGGACAAGCAATTTCATTTCCAAGAGCCTCAAATTCCTTATCTGTAAAATTGAGGTACAAAAGTCCTGGTATCACCTACCTCACAGAGTGAGTGTGAGGAAAGTACTTTGTAAACTTCAAAGTACATTATCCACGAGCAGAATCATATCAGACAAGGGTCTCTGAATTAAATGGCTGCCACATTTGCCATGCAGTAGACTTGATTCCCCAGAAATGCCATGGAGTCAGTCAACTAATAAATAAATAAATGTTTATTAAGTGCCTAACGTGTGCTAGGCACCATGCTAAGTCCTGGAAATACAAAAAAAAAAAAAGGCAGAGACAACCCTTGCTTTCAAGGAGCTTATAATTAATAGGGGAGACGACATGCAAATATATTTAAAACAAGAGAAGGGGATATATTCAAGAGAGACTGAAAAAGTTAAATCAGCAAACTTGGGCAACACTGTGGATATGTTGGCAGAGAAACAGTGAGGAATACAGGATGATTCCTAGGTTGCAAGCCTGAAAGATTGGGAGGATGGTATTGCCCCCTATTGTAATAGGGAAGGTAGGGGTGGACATTGGGAGGGGGATTTAAAGGAAAGATAATGAATTCTGTTTTGGTTATATTTAAGATGACTTAATGGACATCCAGTTCAAGCTATCTGAAAGGCAGTTGGAGATGCTAAATTTGGGGTCAGCAGTAGATTTGATAATAATCAGCCTAGAAATGATCATTAAATCCATAGAAGCTGATGAGATCGCAAAGTGAAATAGTATAGAGAAAAAAGAAAAGGCCCAGGACAGAACTATGAGGGATACCTACAATTAGAAGGTATGATCTGGAGGAAGATCCAGCAAAGGATATGGAAAAGGAAAGGTCAGATAGGCAAAAGGAAAACAGGGAATCAAAATAACCTACCATAGGTCCAAAGAATCTGTGATCTAGCCAGTTCTATACTTCCAAAACTCTCCCACACTAGGAATGAAATAAGCCTTGATCTTAGAGCAGGTGAGGCAATATGCTGTTATGCTAGGAATTCACTCAGTGACATTTGGTTCTTTGTCTGCCACTAATTTTAAACATGACATTAGTCTGTGTTTTCTTTTAAGTTGTTTATTTTGGAAATGTGGGGTTTTTTTACACTCACAAAAATACTGAGAATACCTTAGATTATACATGTACATATAAACGTTCTAGTTAGCCAGTTCTTTCCCACTCAAAAAATGTGGCTGTCCATCTAATGTATTGACCACTCATTATCCACTGGCCTCAATTCCTTTCTGATCTCAGTGACTCTTTGTCTGGCTGCAAACGTGCCCTATTTTCTTTTTGGCAGTGTAATATGGAAGCTAGTTACTTTATCTTCTGCTCCTTAGCACTGCCTTCCAGGGCTGTCATCATTCTAGCAGTGAATATAATTGGAAGTCAGCTGCATGAACAGTACACTTTCACATAATTTACATGAGTGAAGTGAATTAGTGACTGTGTAGCATCAGGAACAGGAACACCGCTTTGCTATTTCAAGTAATTAATGTCAAAATTCTGGAGCACTTTTAAATTACAGATGGCAAATAACAAATCCTAAAACACAAGAATATCCAGATGCATTTTATATGACCCACTTATCAAATGTCTCATTATCAATATGAAATTTCAAATCCTGCATACATTTTGAGACATTGGAGAAATTAAAAGGTTTTGTTATATCAATGTCTTCCCCTCCCCACTTGATCATTCCTGCCCAGAAAAATTAATTTTAAACAACACCCCTTAAATTACAAGACCAGATAAGTAATTTCTCAAATAACTTTCAGACATGCTCCATTTTTTAATTGAGAAAACAGTAACACCCTTAAGTATGTCTATCCAGTTCATCCAAAGTACCCACATTAATTACTGGGAAAATACATGGAAACTTTTTCTTAGTATATATCTTTAATCAATTTATGAAATGTCACTGTTCCAGATTCCAAGTTTCATCATTGCCATTTCCAGACAAGAAAAGCACTGGATTCATAGGACTTGAGATTAAATATAATGTCTGCTATTTACTTCTTACCTGTGTGTGTCATTTGGCTGGCAACTTAACCCTATGCCCCCTCACATCCCCCACCTCGTGTCTCTTTTTCTCTGTCTGTCAGATGAGGAATTTGGATTGGATAAACCCATGGTCCCTTTCTAGCTCTACATCTGTGGTCCTATAATCCACAATCTTGGTCTCCAATTCTTATCTATAGTAGAATGAAGCACCAGTCTCCACATCAACCCCCTCATCTTTCTCAGCCAGATCCACAGAATTCCTCACTTGCATTGTCAGGATTCATTTAAACTTGCACTATTACTCGCTAAACACCTCCATAGTAAAATTCACTTGTAAATCATCAAACTGAATCATTCAAAAATCTTAGACTATATAAACTCCCAGCTGTTAATCAGCACTAGTGGAATTACCAAGTAGCTAGCATTTATATGCTGCAAAGAGCTTTACATATGTTATCTCATTTGATAAAGTAGAGCCTCTGACACTGAATGAGAAATACTGCTTTAATCTTTCTCATTTGTGCTTCTCTCCACATACCTGTCTGGGATTAGGACTGGGAAGTTTTTTTTCAAATAACCAGAAAAAATCTTCAGTCTGGTTCCTGGGAACATATTTTTATGAAAGGCAAAACCTAACTACTGTGGTACCCACAGCAATGTAAGACATATAACTCAGTACAAAGGACAACAGCACAATATTGAGAGATCCTAACAAGCTTTCACAACCCAAGCCATCACATCATAAGAGAATCCATTTGTCTGAGGACAAATTCATGGTTTCTCATTGAAGAAAATTTAGTTGAAATTATTTTTTTTGTTTCAAGTAATTTTTAGTTGATTCTCTAGGATTCTTTAAGTATACCATCATATCATCTGCAAATAGTGATAGTTTTGTCTCCTCCTTGCCTATTCTAATTCCTTTAATTCCTTTTTTCTTCTCTGATTGCTAAAGCTAACATTTCTAGTACAATATTAAATAACAGAAGTGATAATGGACAGCCCTGTTTCACCCCTGATCTTATTGGGAAGGCCTCTAACTTATTTCTATTACATATAATGGTTGCTGATGATTTTAGGTAGATACTGTTTATTATTTTAAGAAAAGCTCCACCTATTCCTAAGCTCTCTAATGTTTTTATTAGGAATGGGTGCTGTATTTTGTCAAAAGCTTTCTCTGCATCTATTAAGATAATCATATGATTTTGGTTAGTTTTCTTATTGATGTGGTTGATTATGTTAATAGTTTTCCTAATGTTGAACCAGCCCTGCATTCCTGGTATAAATCCCACCTGGTCATAGCATATTATCCTGGTTATCACTTGCTGTAATCTCCTTGCTAATATTTTATTTAAGATTTTTGCATTAATATTCATTAGGGAAATTGGTCTATACTTTTATTTCTCTGTTTTTGCTCTGTCCAGTGTTGGTATCAACACCATATTTGTGTCATAAAAGAAATTTGGTAGAACTCCTTCACCTATTTTTCCAAATACTTTGTATAATATTGGAATTAATTGTTCTTTAAATGTTTGGTAGAATTCACTTGTAGTCCATATGGTCCTGGAGGTTTTTTATTAGGGAATTCATTAATGGTTTGTTCAATTTCTTTTTCTAATATGGGCTTATTTAAGGATTTTATTCCCTCTTCAGTTAACCTGGGCAGTTTGTCTTTTTGTAAATATTTATCAATTTCATTTAGATTGTCAAATTTATTGGAATACAGTTGGGATAAAATAGTTTCTAATTATTGCATTAATTTCCACTTCATAGGTGGTAAAATCACCCCTTTCATTTTTGATACTGGTAATTTGGTTTTCTTCTTTCTTTTTTTAATCAAATTAACCAGTGGTTTATCTATTATATTGGGGTTTTTTTTTAGTAAAACCAGCTCAAAGTTTTCTAGCTTTCAATTTTATTAATTCTCCTTTAATTTTCAGGATTTCTAATTTAGTATGTAATTGGGGATTTCTAATTTGTTCTTTCTCTAGCTTTTTAAGTTGCATGCCCAATTCACTGATCTCCTCTTTCTCTTTTTTATTATTGTAAACAGTTAGAGATATAAAATTTCCCCTAAGCATTGCTTTGGCTGCATCCCATAGATTTTGGTATGTTGTCTCATTATCGTCATTCTCTTGGATAAAGTTATTGATTGTTTCTCTGATTTGTTGTTTGACCCACTAATTCTTTAGAATGAAATTATTTTCAGTCTACCTTTCCATAGTTCTTTGTTACATGTAATTTTTATTGCATCATGATCTGAGAAGGAAGCATTTACTATTTCTGCCTTTGTACATTTGACTATAAGGTTTTTGTGGCCTAATACATGGTCAATTTTTGAAAATGTGCCATGTACTGCTGAGAAAAAAGGTATATTCCTTTCTATCCCCATTCAATTTTCTCCAGATATCTATCATGTCGAACTTTTCTAACATTCTATTCACCTCTTTAACTTCTTTCTTACTTATTTTGTGGCTAGATTTATCTAATTCTGAAAGGGGAAGATTGAGATCCCCCACTAGTATAGTATTGCTGTCTAATTCCTCTTGTAACTGATTTAACTTCTCCTCTAAGAATTTGGATGCTATACTACTTGGTGCATACATATTTAATATTGATATTACTTCATTATCTACAGTGCTTTTTAGCAAGATGTAGTTTCCTTCCTTATCTCTTTTAATTAGATGTATTTTTGCATTTGCTTTGTCTGAGATAAGGATTTCTACCCCTGCTTTTTCAACTTTAGTTAAAGCATAATATATTCTGCTCTAGACTTTTACCCTTACTCTGTGTGTATCTCTCTGCTTCAAATGTGTTTCTCGTAAACAGCATATTTTAGGATTCTGGTTTTTAATCCACTCTTCAATTCACTTCCGTTTTATGGCAGAGTTCATCCCATTCACATTCACAGTTATTATTACTGTCTATTCCCCTCCATTCTATTTACCCCCTTTGTACTTTTCCCCCCTCCTTTCACCCTATTCCTTCTCACCAGTGTTTTGCTTCTTACCCCTGCCTACCCCAATCTGCTCTCCCTTTTATCACCCCCTCCCTTTCCTTTACCCTTTTCTCCCTTGCTTCTGCCCTCCCTTCTATCTGTCCCCCCTTTTTCTCTTACCCTTTTATTTCCCTAAAGAATAAGCTAAGTTTCTTTATCCAAATGAATTTATATGCTATTCCCTCTTTGAATCAAATCTAGTGAGAGTCAGGTTGAAACAATGTTCACCCCTCCCTTCTTTCCCTCTATTGTAATAGGTTTTTTGCACCTCTTCATATGATGTAATTCACCCCATTCTACCTCCCCTTTACTTTTCTCCCCATAAACTCCCTTTTAACCCTTAATTTCCTTTATATAATCACATCAAAGACATTTTATATTTATACCCTCTATGTATAATCCTTCTTTCTGTCCAAATAGATATACATTTCTCAAGAATTATAAGTATTATTTTCTCATGTAGGGATGCAAACAGTTTAACCTTATTGAGT
Source organism: Dromiciops gliroides (assembly GCF_019393635.1). Taxonomy (NCBI): domain Eukaryota; kingdom Metazoa; phylum Chordata; class Mammalia; order Microbiotheria; family Microbiotheriidae; genus Dromiciops; species Dromiciops gliroides. The sequence goes on from NC_057861.1 coordinate 349,403,365, forward strand.
AACTTTCTTCCCCATGTTTACCTTTTTAAACTTCTCTTGAGTCTTGTATGTTAAGATCAAATTTTCTATTCAGTTCTGGTCTTTTCATCAGGAAACCTTGAAAGTCCCCAATTTCATTGAATGTCCATCTTTTCCCCTGAAAGAGAATGATCATTTTTGCTGGCTGATAGATTCTTGGCTGCAATCCAAGCTCCTTTGCCTTTTGGAATATCATATTCCAAGCCTTGCAGTCTTTAATGTTGAATCTGCCAGGTCCTGAGCAATCCTGACTGGGGTTCCATGATATTTAAATTACTTCTTTCTAGTTGCTTGGTGTATTTTCTCCTTCACCTGATAATTATGGAATTTGGCTACAATATTCCTTGGAGTTTTCCTTTTGGGGTCTTTCAGGAGGTGATTAGTGTAATTTTTCAATGGCTATTTTATCTTCTGATTCTATAATATCAAAGCAGATCCCCTTAATCATTTCCTGGAATATGATGTCTAGACTCTTTTTCTTATCATGGCTTTCAGGCAGTCCAATAATTCTCAAATTATCTCTCCTGGATCTGTTTTCCAGGTCAGTTTTCTTTCCAATGAGGTATTTCACATTTTCTTCAATTTTTTCATTCTTTTGATTCTGTTTGACTGATTCCTGGTGTCTCATGGATTCATTATCTTCCAACTGTCTAATTTTAATTATAAGGCATTGTTTTCTTTAGTGAGATTATGCACATTTTTTTCCATTTGGCCAAATGAATTTTTTAAGGAATTGTTTTCTTCAGTCAATCTTTGTGCTTCCTTTTCCAAGCTGCTGATTCTTTTTTCATAATTTTCTTGTGTTGCTTTCATTTCTCTCCCCATTTTTTTCTTCTACTTCTCTCAATTGATTTTTAAAATCATTTTCGAGCTCTTCCAAGAAGTCTTTTTGTTCTTGGGACCAATTCATATTCCCTCTTGAGGCTTCACATGTAGGCAATTTGAGAGCATTTTCCTCATCTGAATTTGTGTTTGCCTCTTCCCTGTCTACACAGAAGCTCTCAGTGGTAAAGCTCTTTTTTTTTGTTTCTTACTCATACTGTAGCTTTTTTTTTAAGATGATGTCTGCTCTTGGGGTACCAGGGTCCCTGTTTCAAGCTTCTTGTGTCACTGCTTTCTACACTGAGGCCTCTATGGCTTGTGGATTTCTCATTGCCCTGGACTTGCTGGGATGTCCATGTCTGGTTGTGCCTGTTCTGTGGGTAGCACTTTAGCAGGGAGCCTGCCATCCCCACTGGTGCTGGGGGGTTTCACCACTAGCCTGTTGCACCACCAGCTTGTTGAACCAGGATCCAGGGGCCTCAGTTGCTTGGCTGTGGCCTATAGCTTCCTGCTGACTTGCCCTAACCCCCTCAAAGCTGTATTGCACCTCCCTTTTGCCTGAGTGAGACCAACCTTTCCTGAAGTCTTCTAAATTATCTCTGGTTGGAAGACTGTGTCTCTCTGTCTCTTTGCAGATTCTGTAGTTTCAGAATTCATCCAGAGACCTGATTTAATGTAGTTTTTGAGGGAACTGAAGGAGAGCTCAGGCAACTTGCTGGCTTCTCTCTGCTATCTTGGCCCTGCCTCCTGAAATTATTTTTAATAAAGTCCTTGAAAAATGTGTTCTTACCACATTTTTTTAACAGTGGTATCTTTATTGCACAATTGGCTCCTTCTTCTGATTTATCTTAAGAGAAATGTTTTATGTTTAGGTAAGCTGCAATAAAATTAGTATGATCTATCCTTTATAATTCATCTTTCTTCCATAGAATGATTTTTGTTCTGTAGAAATGGGTAATAAATCTCTTGTATGTTGCATCAGTACCCAAGCAACCAAGTTACCATTTATTTCTTTGCTTTTCCTCCCATGCAGGCCTCCAGGCCTCATATTTTAAGAAATCTATTCACAACGTGTGTCTTAGAGGCATGAGAAGAGATTTGATAGAGCAGTCCATTGGTGTACTGATAAGCAAACATTTGAACATAATTTTCACTACAAAAAGAGACTTTAGTCTACTTTTCAGCATCAGCTATTCATTCATACAATCACAAGAAAAACAATTTAAAAAAGAATAATCACCCAAGACTTCAGAATTATATTCACATGAGAAATATTTAAAGGGTTTTATAAAAAAAAGCCCTTAACATGTGCTTGTAAACAACAAATTAGATATTATCGATTGCTTCTCATATGATTTTCATTTCATATAAGAGTGTTAAAGATTATATTTTACCTACTTCTTGGTGTAGTCTTAGGTATCTCTATGAGCTTCAATTCTCTTACCCATCAAAGTGGAGCTAAGATGATCTCAAATTTTCTTCCAACTCTAACATTCCATTCCATATATCCTATAAACTAGGTTAACTTTGATGCAAGGTCTCATGGATGATGATTAGAATTTTGTTGAAAAGAAAAACAAAAAAAATTGTCGTAAATACAAAAACCTCTTAAATAACCAAATAAAATGAGCATAGCACTGGCGATCTACCTCTTATAATAAACTACATTTTTATAGCAAGAAAAAATGCATTGAAGTATGGGAATAATGCTGATATCTATGAGTCAATTTAATGACAAGTTGATTTGCCAAATAGTCTCCTCAGGAAATATGTCCAAAGTACTTTTTTCCAGCTGAAAAATACTATGACCTAAATTCCAAATTTGGAACTCACATCTAGAATGTTAAGAATATAAATCAGTTGGCTGCTTTCAGATAATTTGGCAGAGTACACAGCTACATTAGTAAAAATCTGAAATATTCATGATAGTATTAACCTTGTCATACTGCTAATTTAGTAGAAATGTCTCCTGTGTACCATAATACTATGTTATTCATTTGAAGCATAGTACTTCCAAGGGGAAGAAAAGTTACAAGGAAATCCCTTATCCTGACAGTAACTCCAAACTCTCCAAATTCACAGTTTAAAGTGTTTTAATACTGAATGGTCATTGTGTGCTTTGTTGACTCAAACAATCAATGTAGCAGCCCAGGAGTGGTGTTTTGTTTTTGTTTCTGTTTCTGTTTGTGTTTGGGGGGCGGGGTAGAGAAGAAAGTAATGGGGGTTAAGTGACTTGGCCAGGGTCACACAGTTAGTGTCAAGTGTCTGAGGTGGAATTTGAATCGGATCCTCCTGACTCCAGGATTGGTGTTCTATACACTGCACCACCCAGTTGCCCCCAGCCAGGAGTGTTGAAGACTCACAGAAAACAGAATTCAGAGACAGTGATCTCTCTGGCTAATACCTCATAGTTCAGCTACTAGGAAATTAAGGAAGTGTTATCTATATATTATCCTCTTTTAAAATAAACAACTTTTATTTCTATCTTATTATTATCATTACCATCCTCATTATTACCTTTTCTTAGGGATTTTATTGATATAGGCTATTTCCAGTGAGGAAGTCCCCTCTACCAATGTATCTCAGCCCTTACTCTGAAATTGCATTCTTGGAGACTGGGCACTGACAAATTAAAAGACTTCCCAGAGTCACACAGCTGCACAGCCAATATATGTCAGAAATGTGACTTGAATCCAGGTGTTCCTGACTCCAGGGCCAGCTCTGAAACCATCATGTCACTATTATCAGTTGACAGTTCTGTAATACTTAATGGTTTACAAAACACTTGGTTTACAAAATGTTTGCAAAACACATCCATCCTTTCATTTGATCCCTTTAAAAAATAAGGGAAAGGGAGACCATGAACATGACCTCCATCTTATAGATTAAGAAACCAAGTCATGAAGATATTTCATGACTTGGATCTGGACCAAGCCTCTGGCATAGTGAACAGACATGGGAGGCAAGCAGTTTGCCACATAAGTTAGCCACAAGTTCAAGAGAGAATTGGGGAGCTCACTCCTAGCAAATGAAAAGGGGCAGGGAATTTTCCAGTGAAAATTTCCTGAAAAATGCAAAAATTGCACAATATTTGTATTTCTGCCTATGTCAAAGTAAAGTTATGTATGCACAAAAAGGCCAGTTGGTTTCCTGAGAACACCAGAATCTGCAGGACTGGAAAAATGTCTCTTTAGTCTCCTTTTAATACCTCCAAAGGAAAAGAAAAGAGCAGAAAAGCCTGTTTTGGGAGGTTGAAGGGTAGAAGAAAATGACATAGAAGCCAGATAGGAGGACCCCTGGACTTTTAGAAGATTTATAAAAGATATGAGGTTCTTCTCATAGTGGCAGGAGCTAGATCCTGTGAGGCTTCACATGTTACATAGATTGGCCATGAAGATCCAAAGGTCCTATTATGAAACAAGGAATCCATACTGATGAGAAGAGATGATAATAATGGTCATGGTGGTGGTGGTGGTGGTAACATACATATTCCATTGTGTAGCAAATGTTTTACAAAGTACCTGGGATATCTTGGTCCTCACCTAAGTACTATACAGTAGGTACTATTATTATCCCCATTGTACAGATGATGAAACTAAAGCTGAAAGAGTTTAAATGACTTGCCTAGTTTCTTATAAGTAGTGAGTATCTGAGGCAGGATTCAAATTCAAGTCTTTTTTACTCCTAAGTCCCACACTCTATTCAATGTGTCACTACAACTTCCAGACCGCTGGAATCTTCTGTCCATGAAGAGCAAAACAGATGATAAACTGCTGACTTACTTAATAATTTCATTCTTTAAAAAGGAAAGGAATCAATAAGGGGGAACTGCTATTTTGGACATGATTTTGATCAACAAGGGGGAACTGGTTGCTAAAGTAGAAATTGTGGAAATATTAAGGGAAAACAATCAGTATATCTTAAAGTTTGTGTTATATAAGGAAGGAAAAGTGGGACTAGTATAGTGTTTACTCTCTGATTGTAAAAAGCTTATGTATGAACTGTGGGCCCCCAATTCTGCAGAAACTATGGAGTTTTAAAGAGTTATAAAGCTGTCAAGAATGAAATTCTGAAGATACACATTGAAATGATTCCTATGAGACAGAAAGATGGGATTCTTAAAAATTGATGTGGATATACAGGGAATTCATCAAATTAACTAATTTTCAAAAACCTATATAGATACAAGAGAGAAGTCAAGGAAGGATGCTTAGGATGAAGAATGGAATGGTCCTATAAGAACAGCACCAGAAACATTGAAGCTTAGAACAGGATGAGGCTGGCAATGGATGAAAAAAGAAGCCATTTTAGCTATTTGGGGAGCACAAAGGAAAAACAATGAAGGTATAGATAGGATCATTATTCAGTGTAGATTGCTTGTTAACAGACAGGAGAGGAAGAAAGCATAGAGCAAAAATAATTCGTAGAAAATTGGAACTCAAGATGAGTAAAAAATCATCAAGCCCACATGAAGTAAATCTCAGACATACCTTATCCTAGGGTATAAAGTCATTCAACCTACAATTACAGAGAAATTCAAAGGTAAATGAGATAACTCAATGATAAACTCATTTCTTTTGAAACCCAAAAGAGTCAGTATGCTAGTGGAAGTTACCAGTGTAAGATTTTTTTTCCCAACTTTGTTAGGGGTAGAAAAGGAAAGAGCTGTAGGACAACAATAATAATAATAACTAACATTTATATAGTTCTTTAAAGTTTTCAAAATGTTTTACAATAACTCTTTTACTTTATTCTCACAACAGTCCTATTATTATCCTCAATTTAACAGTGAAGAAACTGAGGCAAACAGAAGTTAAGTAACTTCTTCAGGGTCACAATAAATGTCTGAAGGGGGCTGGATTTGAATTCAGGTCTTCCTGATTCCAGGTCCAGCATTTTATCCATTGTGCAACCTAGCTTCCTGATATGGGACAAATTGCCACTTATACGGTTGTGGTGATGAGATGTGGTTCACTAAGACTCCAAAGAAAATGGGCAAAAAAAGGATATATCAGTCAGTGACAGAGTAACAACTAAGGTTAGGGGAATGAGGCTTTGTCTGAGGGCACTGACAGGACTTACAATTATTTTGTCATGTAAAAACAATTAAGCTTAGTGCACTGTAAAAATAAGTCATTAAAACTCATAGCTACCAGAAGGCACCCATTTTTCCTAACCCTTGGTGAATTCTTCTCCTGCCTAGCCTTGTTTCACCTGCCAGTGAGCTCCTAAGCAGAGACCTCACCATAAACTATGATCTTAGTCCATGGAAACCAATTCCCCTTCAACATTTGGTGGAACATTTCATGACAATTTGCCCTGTTTATAAAATTTTCTGGATATAACTGTGATGATCACTTTAAATATTCAGTATCAAGACCCTTCCTTCTTTGAGTGTGAGGAAGGTTTTTTCTTAAAGAGCAAGTAAACACTGAGGAAGAGAAATGGTTGAGGAAGTATTCATTCAGCTCTGGTATAGAGAAAATAATACAGCACACATCACTCAGCAAATATTTACTGAATAGTTACTATGAGCAAGGCATAATGCTAGACTCTGTGAAACTACAAATAAGACAGTCTCTGGCCTGAAAACATTATTGTTTAGTAGGAGAAATAAAATGTATACACACATGGATATAATGCAAGGAAATATGAAATGAGTGTCATAACAGTGATCCAAATACGATGCTATACAAATTTAAAAGAAAAAGCAATGTTATCCTGGGGGAATGAGCTAAGGTTTCAATGAGGGCATTAAAAATGGATAAATAGAGTTGATGGAGGAATAGAAGAAATGTAGTTGGCTGGAGAATCAAACATGGGAAGGGAATTAGTGGGTAATAAAAGGGGAAAGGTAAATTAGAGTCAGATTATGGAGGATCAGCCTAAACAGACTATAATTTATTTGGTAGACAACAGAAATAACTGAAGAAAAAATGAAAGTCTTTAAACAGGGCAATGGCCTTATTAGAAGGCAATGTTTATAGTGAATAGAGTCATTCACCTTAAGTCAAGAAGACCTAGATCCAAATGAGATAACAAATCTAAAATACTTTGTAATCTTTAAAGTGCTTTATAAATATTAGTTACTTTATTATTTAAAATCAAAGGGATACAGTAAGAAGACCAATTTAATAGCTGGGCATATATACGTACATATTACATATATAAATATAGTATAAATATAATCAGTCATTCAAGGATAGGGCTGGGGCTTCCCTATCAGTGGTCATCTTCTCTGATGCAGACTATCCCTTGGTATCATTCAGCTCAGACCAGTGGAACCAGGACCTGAAGACCTCTCAAATTCATAAGGTCAACTCCAAGCCTCGACATTTCCACATCATGATCAATTTTCAGTCATCTACTCTGGAAAGGAAACAAAAAGAGGCTGCTTTAGTTCTGGGTTCAAGCTCTCCTGCTTGAATTCACCTTCTCTGTCTGCCACAAGGGAACAGTAGTCTTCAGATGGAGAAAAACCAACCCTCGGCTACCCCTTACCAGAAGTCTCAGAAATAAATGATACCACCTGGAGGGCTGAAGGAAGAGAATCAATGTGCAATCGCTCCCTCTTTAAAGGTCTGCTGAGTCATTGACTCTTTCTACTCAAGGAGAGGGCTCTGTTATTCACTAAGTGCCCTTCAGTACTGAGTCACTGGTAGTAAATAAGGACTTCATCATTCCCAAAGCTCCCAAGCATTGAGCTAGAATACAAGATCAGCTGGAATCGAGAAGAGTGATTCTATGCAACACCAGCTCCACTCTCCCTCTAGTTACATTATGCTATTTTCAGAAAATCACCTGGATTATATCTGGCCCATGTGCCCATATCCCCAATTATGGAAAGTTCTGTGGGATCCTAGGGAGGATTAAACATTGTCCTTTCAACTACCTGCCCTGTGCTTGTACTAAAAGGTCTCAAAAGAACTGTGTGGTACATCTCTTCATGGTCTACATATCAGTTAAAGAGGTCTAGCAGTTCTAGTTTAGACCTTGTAAAGTCCCCAAACTATGAGATGGTAGGGAAGACCCAGGCCTACCAAAGCTGATGGATCTAGAGATCATAATCAACACCAAATATAAAGTTTTGTAAATTCAACAAACAACATTTTTAAAAGCTTATCAAAGCTTTGTCTGATTGATACTTTTAAATGTCCAGTGTTGATCCACACACACACACACACACACACACACAAAATAATTTAAAAAATGAAAAATTGAAATAAAATAAAGAATAGAAGTGAAAAATTGAGAAAAGCAAATGGACAGTTTCCTTTCTCAGGGAAATTCTCATTCCAGATGAGATCTCTGTCCATGTAGGGCTCTCCGCATAGGCATAAGAGATCCAATCTCAATGGAAGGGTAAGACAACCAACTGCCCTATGTGTAAATTCTTCTGGATCCTTTCAGCACACAAGGTAACCCATTCATTTTCCTGAACAAATCCCTTCCCAAGCAAAATATTTTCCTGATGATGTTTAAAGCAAAAGTAGTCTGGGAGTCTCCGCAAAGCATGGGGCATCCCATTTTTCTCCAGTGGATTCCTACCATTTCATAGAGCTATTCAAATGGAGGTTCAAAAAGAAAGATATCAAATTCAGATGGACTTCAAACACGTGTGAAGTTACTATAAAGGAATGAATTACTTGATGTTGATTGGAATCTTCCTGTCAAACACCTCACATCTAATAGTAAGATATCACTGATGGGCCCAGGATACACAACCATCTCTTTTCTCCAATAGGGGGCTCCTCTGCTATGGTTATGGACATGATCGGAACCAGGCTCAGTCCTGGAAGAGAGTGTCACATCTAATGAGACTAGGCATAGTTAAAGTTCATCTCGGTTCTACACTAGCTTCTCAAAGTTCATGTCTACTAGTTAACCAGATCAGTCTTCTCTTGCCAATGGTCATCTTCAGGCAGAAAATTACCATTTTAAAGATCCACCAAAGCACTGCCTCTTGCTGTTCAGTGACCAATAATAGGGTATTGCCTTATCATCTCAAAGTTTAAAAGTATTTAATTATTTACATGATCAGCTAGAATAAACCAGGGGAATTCATGATCTTGTGTGCCCAACTATAGTCATAGTAATTCAGAAGCAGATGGGAATGTTTCATGTACTCAATGGCAACCTCAAATTATATTCAACACTTTAATTCCAATTTTTAGTCTTCTTCCCTAATTTGGAAAATAGTAGTATTATTAGGGGAATTAAATTAAGATATATAAGAGCCAGGATTTTCAGAACAGAGTAGGCTTCTTACTCTCTATTTAGGACAAAAACTATTATCTATCTCTAGAACTCAATTTCATGGTAACTGATTAGTAGCAGTGACCAAACATCAGGGAATTCAACATCAGCCTTTTATACCTTCATTTGACTGGAGGTAGAAGAGCTGAATGATGATGACAGAGTTACAAAATTTTTCTCCTCACTGGCTCAATGAGCTAATGCTTATGCAGCCTTCCATCACTAAGTTAGACTCAATTAGAATGAGGCAGATTTTTAAATTGCCTAATTTCATAGTAATTCTGCTCTTACAAGTGTAATTAGGAAACGGCTCCTAACAGTTCCCCTATTTAGACAGCAAAACCTAATTGTTGGATGGGAAATTAAGATTCCAACCTTGTCCTAGAAGAACTCATACTCCCCTGGGTGATTCCAGAGCTGCCCCTTGCCTTTATGTTGTCAAGAAAAATGGGGGGCAGAGTGAGACATGAATTCCAGGAAAATACAGGGTTGATCACAGTTGTCTGTGAGAAATAATAAAAACGTTATTAAGGTCTGTTTTTAAAAGGGTTTTTTTTAATTGTTTACAAAAGGACATAAAAATGGGTAATGAAGTAAGGCACAGAATAGGAAGTAAATACCAGGGGTCCATTTTTTTTTCTCTAAGCACTCAAACTATTGGAGTCAATACCCATGAAAAGGTAGCATAGAATTCTGCCTCTTGCTTGCCCATTTAGAGGGTACCTCTCATGGTATCCCATGGGTTTGAAGAAAGGCCTGATGATGACAGTACCAAAAGTCTGAAGTTGTGTTGCTGTACTGTTTGTGTTTGTCTGGGCCTGCAGCATCCTGTTCATGCCCCTCTTCTCCTATCCTTCACTCAAAAGATCTTCCAAAACTCCTGCTGTGCTGGAAGAAACTCTAAACTTAGATTCTTCTCTTCCCAAGCTAGGAAGAAGTACAAATCCCAGGGTCTTACATCCATCTTCCATGAGCCTTGACTGTCTGACAGTAATGTTTTTAATAACTGATTTCTAAATACTTTCTTTGATGGTTTTCTCTTTGGGGTTGTGAAAATGCCTTACCATCTCAACTAACTAATGTGTAGTAGCTATTTCACTGGCTTCCTTCCCACATGCCTAGCTATTGCCTAACATTTATGTAGAGAATCAATGGTATAGGGCAAAGTCTATTTAATATTTTCTTCAAATCAATAGGTACCAAAACTCAGTTGGTATTCCAAAGCAACATTTCCTCAGTGAAAATCAAATCCCACTACTGAGTACCAGTTTTCCAATAACTGAATACCTATAGCGGATATTCACCTCATTTCAAAAATATGTAATATACAAAATGAAATTAATAAAATCTACTATAACACTTCCATAAAGTATAACACTCCTTCACAAAAATACACACTGTCACTTGGACACAACTATATACTGGTTCCATGAATCAAGTTCCCTAAATTACCAGTAGGGCTTTCACTGGAAAAATACATATTTCTATATATCCATGTATGTAAACATATACATATATACATACACATGTATATCTTCCATATTACAATGTAGATCTTGAAAAGAAAAAAAAATCTCCATTTAGTAACTGCTTTTAGAGGTAGATTTAACTTGATTCCAGCCTCCACAAATATATTTAAAGATCTTGGACAAAGCCAAAAATATATAATTGGCATCCCACACAAATGCATAATCACAACAATATTTCAATTTAAAGTGGAGATATGGAGACTCTATGTAGTTCATGTCTCCATCCAGTGTATGTCCTACTAGCAAATCAGACAGGAACCTTGAATCAAATATCCAAGTGTCTAGGATAGCTAGATAAATAACAAGTCCTCATACACAAATATATGCAACATACCTGCCTCCCATGTAAAATTTCTGTATTGATGGTAAAAGTGAACAAATTTGAAGAAGACACAAGGGCATGAGGAAACTATCTGTCCTGCAAAGCCAGATAGGGTTGGGAGTAGGGGGTAGAAATTTGGCAGTCCATATTTCATCTCAGGTTATTAATCTCATTAACAAATATGAAGGCTGTCACATACCAGGACTGGCTTCAGTACAAAGTGCTGATTGCTTCCTTCACATGGAATTGGACTCCGTGCATCTGCCCTAAATAGACAGCCTCTTATGACATCCTCTTCCTGTTTGGCTCCCCGATTTCAGAAACTCCAGGCTCCAGTCTTTGCTCTGTGAATTTGAGAAGCATTCAGCAGATTGCTGATCTCCTGCATGACACTGCTGCAAACACTCAAATAGCTCTCACTTCTACCTCATTTTCTCACCTTGTAAAAAGAAAAATCCCCTGAATCCAGGCACACATGTCATGGAATTCAAATCCTCAGAATTCTAGTCAGATATCATGAAAAACTTAACAAAATAGGAAATTCATTTCAACATGATCTTAATGTATGAAGTTAGTGAAATCAAAAGGGGAAGTTCTAGAGAAACAGGTAATGAAGTACTAGAATCAAGCTATAGTTGACCTGAGGGTGAATCCCACCTGCCTCACTTACTAGCTTTATGGCAATGAGAATGTCATTTAACTTCCCTGAACCTCAGTTGGCTTATCTGTCAGATGGGGATGATTAGAACTGCATCATCCATCTCACAAGGTTGTTGTGTGCCTCAAATGAGTTTCTCTGTCTTAAGTGCTCTGCAAATCTTAAAGTGCTATATGGTTAGCTATTATTGTTACTGCTGCTGCTGTTCTAATGGTAATAAAAATACCTTGTAAGTAGCTGGAGATTTTGGTCTAGAACACAAAACAGAGTTTGAGGCTGGAGATGTAGATGTAGGAGTGGTGTAGATAAGGATAATAGCTGAAGCTGTGGGAGGCAGCCAGTCACAGAGGATGGTACTGAAGCTGAAATAGGAGTCCTCTGACCACCTATAAATAGAGAACATAGGCTTTTGGGAAATATGCACTTTTATATATGGTTTTACATATATGCATATTATAAATTTGTTTAGGCATACAGACACACACACACACACACACACACACACACACACACACACTAGAAATGCCACTAGAATATGTTAGGACAAGGACTGTCTTCCACTTCTATGATAGCAGCTAGGTACTATAGTACATAGAAAATAGTAAGTACTTAATAAATGCTGGTTGACATCAACATCTCTCTGGAGAATCAATTATTTTCTATATTACCAATGTGAATTGCATTTTTAAAAACATATACCAAGTCTGATACAAATTCTTATAGAATATATGTATATAATGCCATGGTCCCTTTGATTATTTTAGAAGTGTTGAACCCCATACACAATTGGTATTTAATATATGCCATTTAATTAATTTGAGGATCATTTGACAAGATATTAATAAGGAAAATACTGTCCCTGTTTTTTGTAATTTTCCCTGTTCATTTTTTTTCATTAATTCAACAAGTTTTTGAATGCCTACTATAAAAAAGGAGCTGTGCTAGGCATTATGGAACATATATAGTAGAAGAGTTAGATGGAGTAGTGGGTAAAGTGGTAAAGCTAGAATTAGAAAGACCTGAGTTTTAATCCTTAGATACTTACTGGCTGCTTGTCCCTGGAGAAGTCAATTAACCTTTTTCAGTTGTCTAGCCCATAAAATGGGGATAATAATGTCACCTAACTCACAGAGTTGTGAAGATCAAATGAAAGAGATGCAGAAAGTGCTCTGTGAAACTTAAAGTGTTGTACACAATGCTAGCTATTATTGTTTCTACATGTGTATGTATATATATATGTATGTATTCTGAACATACACAGAATAAGAAGCAGTTTCTTTAAAATTGCAGACAGATTCTCAGATAAAGGTCTCATATCTTAAATATATAAAGAATTTTATCAAATCTATAATAATGCAAGTGATTCCGCAATGAATAAATGGTCAAAGGATTTAACCAAGCAGTTTTTACAATGAAGAAATCAAAACAAATTATAGTCATTTTTAAAAATGTCCTAAATCATTACTGATTAGAGAAATGAAAATTATAAAAATCTTGAGATAAAATCTTACACTCATCAGATTGGCTAAAATGATTGAAAGGGAAAACGACAAATGTTGGAAGGGATGTGAAAGAATTGGGACACTAATTCACTCTTGGCAGAACTGTGAACTAATTCAACCATTTTGGACAGCAATCTGGAATTATGCCCAAAGAGTTATTAAACTTCTTACACTCTTTGACCCAGCAATACCACTACTAGTTCTGTTTCCCAAGATGATTAGGAAAAAGGAAAAGAACCCATATGTTCTAAAATATTTATAGCAGCTTTCTTTGTGGTGTCAAAGAACTGGAAATTTCAAGGATGCCTGTCAATTGGAGAGTGGTTGAACAAGTTGTGGTATTTGATTGTGAAAGAATACTACTATACCATAAGAAATGATGAACTCAATGATCTTAGAAAATCATGGATAAAGTTGCTACCTTTATAGAGATTGTTCTGTAGTTAGTTGATTACTGCTTTTCCTTAGATTGGAATCACTGCTAGTGCTCCATGGATGGATGCTTATTATAATGGATAGTTCAGCTGTGACTGCCTTTGTAGGGAAAATAAAAAGTGGCATCTTGGCAAACTTTTAAAGTACAACAAAACATGTACTTTGGTTTCCATGTAGAATTACAACAATAACAACAAAAAACAACCCGAATGTTTTCTTTCTTAGGTTAACCATGTTCTGGTATGTGAATGGCATTTTTCTTTCAATAATTTAAAAATCCAATTTGAAATATAATCTCCTTGGGGAAGAAACTGTGTTTTCCTTTCTTCTTTGCAGAGCTGAACACATTCATGAAACTCAATAATAATAAATAATATAAAATATTTTTCCATGGTTAGAGAGGATTATTACATGTGTTTTTGTTGATGGGGACCTGGCCCAAGATGATTCCTTCTTTTAAAATCCAATGTTGATCTTCAGTTACTATTTATGCAATGTTAGTCATTTGAAATATCCTTAGTAGTTGTTTTTATTAATCACTACTTTGTTCTAGGAGCGTCTTCTGCTTTCTTTACTGCCTGCTCACATCGCCATGGAAATGAAAGCAGAGATCATTCAGAGGTTGCAGGGACCCAAAGCAGGCCAGCTGGAAAACACAAACAATTTTCACAATCTCTATGTCAAGCGGCACACCAATGTGAGGTATTGTGCTTTGTTCATGTTTGTTAGCAGGATTTGGCAAGCAATCTGGCCAAAGAATGAATTGACTTCCCTGTGTCTGTATATTCAGAGTCCAGATCTTAATGTTAACTCAATAATCCTTAGCTGTTGTTCCTATGATCCTATCCCTTGTTTTAACAATTATCATGTTTTGGCAAAGTGACTATCACCTTTATGTCTGCTCTTGGGAACTTTTCAGTGAAAGAAACATTGAGTAATTTGAGAGCTCCCATACTTTCTTGGGATATCTTTCTTTCCTAATTATTATTCTGCTTTTACTTAAATGAATATTTTATTGAAAATGCTTTAGGTCAAATTTTTGAAAAGCACATTAATAAGAACAATTTGGTATAATGGATAGAGTGCTGAATTTGGAGCCAGAAAGACCTAAGTTCAATCCTTGCTCACTCACTGACTAGTTATATTAGTAGTAAGTACTACTAATAATAACATTACTATTATTACTATTAATTTACTAATGAATATCATTAGCTAGGTGGAGCAAAAGATAAAGCACTGGCCCTGGATTCAGGAAGACCTGAGTTCAAATCCAGCCTCAGACACTTGACACTTACTAGCCATGTGACCCTGGACAAGTCACTTAACCCTCATTGCCCTGCAAAAACAAACAGACAAATAAACGAGTAAATAAATTGATTGATAGATAAATGAATAAATAAATGAATGAATCAATGTATAGATAGATAAATAATTAGATAGATAAATATTGCTAGTAACTAGTATGGTATTGATCTAGGCAAGTAATTTCTCTCTGCCTTAATTTCCTCATCTGTAAAATGAGTGCTTTGGATTCATTGGCCTCCAAGGTCCCTTAAGGCTCTAAATTTATGGTGCTGTACAATGATAGCTGAGACTCTAACAAATGGTAATTCCCCAAAAGTCCAAAGACAAAAAAATGTGACTTCAAGGAACTTAGAAAAAGCATGACACTTTAACCATTGACTAAAATCATATGAAAATACCACTTAATGCTAAGCATAAAATCAGCAATATGAGTTATCAGAAATGTTGGGCTAAGTACCCTGAAACAAGGTAATTAATTTATATTTTGAAAATTCAAAGCAGTCTTTTAAAATGCTAAACAGACGTTCAGTGTAATTCAGTGATCATTTATCAACACCAGCTATGTGCCAAGTAGTAGTCCCTATCCTTAAAGGGTTTATGGCCTACTGAAGAGAAACATGTACACAAAGAAGCACTTACAACTGCATAAAAAATCATTGAAACCTGGTTTGGGGTGGGGGTTGAGGGAAAGGGAAATCAGGAAAGGACTCATTTTAGGAAGTGTCACTTGAGCTGTTACTGAGCCTTGAAGGAGGCTAGGGATTCTCAAAGGTAGAAATGAGAAAATTGAACATTCCAGGCCTGTGGAAAGACATGTGGACAAGAAATAGAATACCATACATGGGGAATAAGGAGGCCAGTTTGTCTGGGAAATGGAATGCGTGAGGAGAAGTGTTATGAAATCAGTCTGGACAGAAGAATTGGAACTAAATTGTTAAGGGCTTTAAATGTTAATCAGAGAATTTATTTTTCCTAGAAGCAACAGGGAACCATTGAAAGCTTTTGTGTGGGAAAATATGCTCAGATCTGTACTTTAAGAATATGAATTTGTCTGATCTGTGAAGAAAGGACTGGAGAAGGGCAAAACCAGAGAGAGGGAGACCACTCCATCAGATAACAAGCATTTGGGGCAGCTAGGTGGCACAGTGGATAGAGCACTGGTCCTGGAGTCAGGAGGACCTGAGTTCAAATGTGGCCTTAGACACTTAACACTTACTAGCTGTGTGACCCTGGGCAAGTCACTTAACCCCAATTGCCTCACCACCACCCTCCCAAAAAAAGATAACAAGCATTTACTGAGTGCGTATTAATGTGCTAGGGACTGGGTATATAAGTAGATAAAAATGGAACAAACCTCAAAGAGATTCTATGCCATTGGATGCTAATTCAGAGACCAGTTAGAACATTATTACAGTAGCACAGGTAAAGATGATGAGGGTCTAAAACAGTGTGAGGTTTTGTGACTGGAGAGAAAGGAATAATTTTTAATAAACAGATATTCTTTCATATCTACCCTTTTTACACACAAACACTTCCACTAAATGCAAAAAAAGAGAATATTTTATTTAGTCTTTTAAATAATTTTGTAACAAATCAGATACGTTTCTGACTCTCAGTAATCAATTCTTTCAAGGGATTCTGAACCTTTTGTGAGCCATGGACCCCTTTGGCAGTCTGGTGAAGCCTATAGAGCCCTTCTCACAATAATGTTTGTAAATGTATAAAATAAAACACCGAGGATTACAAAGGAAACCAATTATATTGAAATTCAGTTATAAAATATTTCCAAGGGACTTCATGAATCTCAGGTCAAGAACTGCTTTATACAAATGGGTCCCTTCTCTTTGGATGGCAAGATGTGTTTCTTTAGCCTAGCTGATGTCCATGCCACCTCTCCATCCAGCTTCTGGGAAGGGAAATTCTCCAGAGGAGTGCTAGGCTTCATCATGGGGCTGTTTCTCTGAGCACCAAGAATATCTATATATTCTATTTCATTATTGTTAAATAGAATAGTTAAAGATTCTGCAGAACATTGGAAGGTGACTTTCTAAAACTTAAACTAAATACCCTCACAGAAAGGAAAGGCAAGCAAGATGGTCTTTAAAGACAAAAAAATGTATCTTACTATAGGAAACATTTCTATATGTTATAATTAAAGTTAAGAAGCTTGCAAAGATTTCTTAGCACAAAGAAAACCTGATGAAATAAAATCCCAGGATAATGAGAAAGGTAAGGTTTAATCCTTTCATCAGCCTGACTAGGAATTGCCAGCCCTGAAAGCCCATGCTTTTACCAAAGGGCAGCATTCACAGTGCCTGATAAGGGAGAGTATTCAGCCCACTGCTTTTCTTCTGCCTTAGATGTAGACCAAAGTTCAGCCATCATTCTCTAATCCCTATAAAGGCTTGTAAATGACTGATAATCCACACTTGTAAAGATAAGCATAGATTTAAATGAATGGAGTCCCAGAAAAGCAAAGGTTGAGTCCCATAGCAAACATCTTTGAGTAAACGTTAGCCCTGATATTCCAGGTTAAACGGAACTATGAATGACTAAAAACAAACATAGAGAGCTGTTAACCAGAACTGGGAAATCAATGGCAGGCAAGCTAAAATTTGGTGAAAATGATAAGGTCGATTGTGTATCTAAAAATGACTTGAAAATATATGAAATTTAAACAAATCCACAGAGACACATGCACACACAAACCAACCAAAGAAGGTAAATGGAAAGGGAATTTGTGTTCTCAAAATAGACTATATGAAATGTGTTACTGTTGATAACTTTGAGAATAAGAAACGTTTACTGCATGGCTTAAGCAGAGTTTGCATTATTAGTAAATCCAGGCCTGTCTGTAAAAAGTAAATTCCTTATTGAGGCAGGAACTGAGTAGTAGTAATTGTTCTCGTTCTCGTTTTCCCCCCTGAAATGTATTTTCTTTTCCTATGTCAACAGTCCCTGGTTCACCTGACATAAACAACTCCCTTTTACAAAGCAACATTGTAGAGGACATAGTAGTGGGCTTGGAGTTAGAAGGATTTGGGTCCATGATACCCCTTAGTTACTTACTAGCTATGTGACCTTAGACAAGTCACTTGAAATTTTTTTAATATAAATCTTGGTTTCCCAATCTATAAAGTAGGGATAAAAACACTTCATAGGGTGGTTGTGGAACTACAATGAGGTTTTAAAGCAGTATATAAATGTAAGCAATTTATTTTGCATTAGTTATCTAGAATCATTAAGGGCAGGTAAGAGAAAAAAAAAAAAACACTTGTAGTTATAGTTGGGGAAAAAGGGGAGGAGCACTGTTTCCAGCCAGTTAAACCAATGACACATTAGAGAATTTAGTAAAATAATTGTTTGCAAACTCACTTGAATATGAAAAATCAATGTTTATATGTAGAATAAAAGTGGGAAGACAGGCGTATGTAAACACAACTATACATATGTTGTTCTAAAAAAAATTTAAGTTCTATTTAGTTACCCAATTCAGTGATGTTAAGTACATTTTTTGTCCCAAATTCAGATTTTCTGTAAAATTCCAGCCAAATGTAGCTGTTATCAGCCCTCCCTTTCACTTTGTCAAGTGTAGAACTGGAATTCAAATAGTTTTCTTCAGCTAAAGCAATTAGGTGAAGATGAAAGACCTTGAATTCATTATTGTGTTGTTGTTCATCCTTCATTCTTGAAGAGGACCAATGACAACACAAAGATGATGCCTTGACTTGCACATGAGTTGGACATGAGTGGGGCAGAGCTGTGAAGTCATCAGCCTAATTCTCTTCTCCAGAGTCATCAGAGTTCAGTGGCAAGATTTGGTCCACCCCTTGAATTCATATTATGTCAGTATTCCTCGAAGGAATTTAAACTAATCAACCTAGAGAAGAAAAGACTTAGTAGTAGACATAATAGCTTTTGTCATACATTTTAGAGGATATCATGCCAAAAAAAAAAAAAAAAAGCATGTGATTTATTCTGTTGTTCCCCAAGGACATAACTAGGAGTGATTGGTATGTTAGAGAAATACAGAACAAGGGGACAGCTAGGTGGCACAATAGATAACACACCGGTCCTGGATTCAGGAGTACCTGAGTTCAAATCTGGCCTCAGACACTTGACACTTAACTAGCTGCGTGACCCTGGGCAAGTCACTTAACCCTCATTGCCCTGCCAAAAAAAGAAGGAGAAATACAGAACAAAGTACTAAGAAAGGTAGGAGCAGGAAGGTAAGATGGGAATATTCAATGAAGAAAACAAATTTTGATAAGGAAACAAATCTTAACAGTTTAGAGCTACCCAGAAGTGAAATGAGCTGCCTTGGTAGGGGGAGGATTCCTCTTCACTGGACCTTAAGATTAGGTAGGGTGGCTTCTTGGGAATATGGTAAAGGAGATAGATTCCTTTATGCATACAGCATAGATGGTCTCTAAGGTCCTTTCCAACTTTACGATTCTTTGAGTAAGCATTATTATTATGGATTTCATTTGATTGTATGCTATTCTTAAAGAACACTTTACTAACGTAATAGCTTTCATTCTCATAACAACCTTCTGAGGCAGGTAGTGCAAATATTATTCTTGTTTAGAGATAAAGCAACTAAGCCTAAGAGAGATGAAGTGAAAGGTTACTTAATAAATAAGTGGTAACTATGGCACTCAGTCACAAATCCAGAGATCTTTCTACTATTCCATATGGTCCAGGAAGGTCTCCCTAAGTAAATAAATTTTTTTTCTGCACAACTCATTTTTACTGGCCCCTAGTTATGATTCTATAAATGTTAATGGAATCATGTCCAACAACAGATAAAATGCAAAGTTCAAACTAGAACATTAAGCATAAAAAGTAAATGGTTGCTTTCAATGTTTGAAATAATACCCAACCTCAGTAAGCTCTGTACAAGTTTTTGCAAAGTAATGTATTAAAAATAAGGAAGAATATTAGAAAATAGGCAGCTAGTCAGGCCTGCCCAGGGAAATGATATTCTTCCTGAAAAATTAGTAAATTTATTAATAAGTTTAATTATTAATAAATTATAATTAGTAAATAAATTGTGGGGAAATATTGCATTTTTTTCCTAATAAATGTTTTAAAGTACTGATTCCTTTATTTTGATAGCATATTATATGCTGACATTGTTGGATTTACCCGTCTGGCTAGTGACTGCTCTCCTGGAGAACTGGTGCACATGCTGAATGAACTCTTTGGAAAGTTTGATCAAATTGCCAAGGTGAGTTACTGGTAGGAAGCACCCTCTGCTTTATTGCCTTGCCCTTGCTCTTTCTTTTAAAAGTCCACCTTTTCATAAAAATGCTGTCCATGAATATATTTGTAAGTACATCAAGCAAGTATCTCACTCTTTCTTCTAGAGATCTATAGCATGCCTCTGGAGTGATGAATATCACTTTATCAGCTGGTACAGCATGAAATTATATTTCAGCATGAATCAATGGTGACCAATACTGGTACCCTACAACAGAGTTTTGCATTGCTTTTCATGAATTGGTCCTATCTCTCAGAATGAGACTAAAAATGAAGTCACATGCAAACAATGAGTGGAAAAGGAGAAATGGGAGAAAAAATAATAGGAGAAAGATAATAAATTTCAAATAATACACACTTGTAAGAAACTATAAATTAGTTAACTGCTTTTTATTTATACTTCCAGAATCTAGTGAATAATATGTCTTAGTACATTACTGAAAGCTTGAATTGAAGTGAGTCATACCTCATACCAAAAAAGGTGCAGGTTTTGTTGTGTCATTTTCATCCAGTTAAGTATGTTATAAGAAATTAAGTGGTATGGTGAATAGAGTGCTAGATACAGAATCAGGAAGACCCGAGTTCAAATACAGTTGTAGAGACTTATTACCTTTATGCCCTTGGCAAGTCACTTAACCTCTGTCTGTCTCATTATATAGTACAATAATACCTTTCTTTTTCTGGATTTTTAGTTAGCACCTACTCTAGAAGCTACCTCCTAAACTTAGCACTCACAGGTTATATACAGGTCAAGACCCTCCAGGAGACATAATATTTGCAAAGTGCTTTGCAAAACTTAAAGCACTATATAAATGCTAGCTATTATCATGTGAATTTCCCAAAAGTAAAAATTAATTTGTCTATCTGTGTTTTACTGCCTAGGAAGGATCTTTTTCAGAATCTCTTATGTGCATTTGTAAGTCAAGAAGCTAGGGATATGATACCCTTTACCCAAACCCTCCTTGGTTTTTAACATTTTCATATACATAGCTCATCAAGAACTTCTCTTTGAAAATGTATAAAGTAACACTCAAACCCATTCACATTCCTTCATTTAACCTCTGTCACATTTGACTCCTTTACTACTTAGAAAAATTGGTCAAAGGAGAGTGAGAAATGAAGTATCAGCAGTGACATGGGATTCACCTTGAAGCAATTGTGGTTCCTCTTCTGATGCTACTCTCTCCTTCAGGCTAAACAATCTGATAGGTGTGAGATGATATCTCAAAGTTGTTTTAATTTGTATTTCTCTAATCAATAATGATTTAGAACATTTTTAATATGACTATATAATTTTTAATAATGTAATTAAAATAGAAAGTACTCAAGCAAACAAGTGCTCAGTATACTGAGTTTAACGCAAACTTTAAATTATGGAAAAGTAATTAATTTGTTTTATTTTTATGAATTTTATATTCTACTGAGATTCAGATTCTGTGTTTATGAAGTAGGAGTGGGAGACCTTTTAAAGAGATAACTGGGGGCAGCTAAGTGGCACAGTGGATAAAGCACTGACCCTGGATTCAGGAGGACCTGAGTTCAAATACAGCCTCAGACACCTGACACTTACCAACTGTGTGACCCTGGACAAGTCACTTAACCCTCATTGCCCTGCAACAAGACAGAGACAGAGACAGAAACAGAGAAAACTGCTTTCTTATACTGGATCAAAATAATGTTATCAGGCATTATTAAAATTTATGTTGTCTAGGGGGGCAGCTAGGTGGCACAGTGGATAAAGCACCAGCCCTGGATTCAGAAGGACCTGAGTTCAAATCCGACCTCAGACACATGACACTTACTAGCTGTGTGACCTTAGGCAAGTCACTTAACCCTCATTGCCCCACCCAAAGAAAAAAAATTATGTTGTCTGAAGTAAACATCAAAATAAGCACTGGCTTCTATTTTTATTTTCTGAAAGAAGAAAAGGGACATACTAGGTAGACTAACTCATATTTAATATTAGATTTAAAATAATCATAAGGCTTTTTTCTTTTTCTTTTTATGAATGTGTGCATATACATATATATATATATATGAACTTTTATGAGGAACTCCAAAAATATTCCCATTAGTCATTTTTTGCATTTTCTTTATTTTTTGGTAGGTCCTACACTAGTAGAAACTCCTTTATAGAAAGTTAGAAATCATGATTGTAATTTATAACCTATATCAGATTGCTTGCTGGCCTTGAGAGTGGGAAGGAAAGGGAGGGTGGGTAAAAAATTTGGAACTCAAAAAAAAATCTTTACATGTAATTTACATGTAAAAATAATTTTAAAAAAAGAAACTAAAATGACAAAAAAGGAAAATAATAAATGTTGGAGAAGCTGTGGGAAAATTGGAACACTAATGCGTTGTTGGTGGAGCTGTGAACTGATCCAACCATTCTGGAGAGCAATTTGGAATTATGCCCAAAGGGCGATAAAGCTGTGCATACCCTTTGACCTAGCAATACCACTTTTGGGTCTTTTTCCCAAAGAAATCATGGAAGGGGGAAAGGGACCCACATGTACAAAAATATTTATAGCTGCTCTTTATGTGGTGGCAAGGAATTGGAAGTTGAGGGGGTGCCCATCAATTGGGGAATGGCTGGACAAGTTGTGGTATATGAATACAATGGAATACTATTTTGCTGTAAGAAATGATGAGCAGGAGGAGTTCAGAGAAACCTGGAGGGTCTTGTGTGAGCTGATGATGAGTGAGATGAGCAGAACCAGAAGAACATTGTACACGGTATCATCAACATTGAGTGTTGATCTACTGTGATATTCTTCTCATCAATGCAATGGTACAGAAGAGTTCCAGGGAACTCATAATGGAAGAGGATCTCCAAATCCAAGAAAAAAAAAACTGCAGAGTATAGATGCTGAATGAACCATACTATTTCTTTTGTTTTTGGTGCTGTTGGTTTTTTCTATTTTGAGGTTTTTCATCATTGCTCTGATTTTTTCTCTTATAACATGACTAATGCAGAAATAGGATTAATGTTATTATGTGTATGTGTATATATATATATATACATATATATATATATAACCTATATCAGATTACCTGTTGTCTAGGGGAGGGGGAAGGGAGGGGAGGGAGGGAGAAAAATCTGAAATTGTAAAGCTTGTATAAACAAAAGATGAGAACTATCTTTACATGTAACGGAAAAAAAAATACCTTATTAATTTAAAAAAAAAAAAGAAAGTTAGAAATGAGAGAAGAGAGGATGGCTTTGACAAACTATAGAAAGGGTCAGGCCAGAGTCTACTGACCAAACTGAATTTAAATCTCTTTTGACTTTATACACCAACTTCTGAGTAAGTACAGACCAGTCTAGATTATTCTGCCCACTCTCCAGTTGTCCCTTTCTCTTCTCCCCCTTCCTCTTCTCATTTCCCAAAATGGGTTTCTTTTGTTTCAAGCATAGATAACTATGTATTATTATCAGTAAGAATAAAAACCTTCATGTTACATGATGTTAAATATCGTAATGTTGTGCAAGGACTTCATGTTTCTTACACCATTTGTTTTTCTTTCAGGAAAATGAATGCATGAGAATCAAAATTTTAGGAGATTGTTACTACTGTGTCTCTGGCCTACCTATATCTCTTCCAAACCATGCCAAGAATTGTGTGAAAATGGGACTAGACATGTGTGAAGCCATAAAGTAGGTGCAAAAACAATGTTTACTCTTAAAATTAAAATGATCTACAATTTTCATCCTTGGCTGTGCTATTTCTATATAATAGTTATAGGTATATTTTAAAAGTTCAGCACTGTTTGTGATGAGAAGGTGGGAAAGAAAATGTTTGTTCAATGACTGGACAATGACTAAACAAATTAATGTATATAAACATGATAGAATATTACTATGCCATGAAAAAATGATTAATATGAAGAATTCAGAAAAATGGTAAAAATTTCATAAAATGATGCAGAATGAAGAAAGTGGAGCTAAAATAATAATGTATTTGACAACCAAAACAATGTAAATAAAAACAGCTTGGAAAAAAAGGATTTAATGTTTGTACCACATTGCTCAGGCTCTCATTTCTGTTAACAATCCATGACCCCGGATTGTACTTTGTAGAATTGATTTTTTTCGGTGATTTTTTATTATTTCAGGAATTATCTTGTGTCAAAATAAAATATCAGTCTTTTTAAGAGACACAGAACTATAGAATATTAAAATTGGAATTTTAGATTATTTCTAGTACAAAGCATTCATGTTACATATGAGGGAAAATTTACTAGGATATTTCTATCTTTTAACACTTTGGGAAGTCAAGTAATATATCAGTAAGAACATGGGAATTAGAACTAGTAGGAATGTTAAAGATTGTCTCTAGCCTAATTCCCTCATTTGGCAATCAAGAAAAATAACTCCTATTCTGGGGTAGCTAGCTATCACAGTGACTAGAGTGCTAGACCTAGTGGCAGTAAGAGCTGAGTTCAAATCCAGACTCAGACACTTACTAGCTGTGTGACTTCAGGCAAATCACTTAACTTCTGCTTGCCTAAATTTACTCAACTGTAAAAAGAGGATAATAATAACACAAATTTCACTGGGTTGTTGTGTGGATTAAATGAGAAAATATTTGTAAATCACTTAGCAAAGTGCCTGTCTTATGGTAAGCACTATATAAATTCCAGCAATTATTATCATTAATAATATTTTACTATTATTATTATATTACCTCGTCCTTTGTGGGAGGCAAAAAATTGAATTTATTAAATATATGATTTAAGAATAGCAATTTGAGGGCAGCTAGATGGTGCAGTGGATAAAGCACCAGCCCTGGATTCAGGAGTACCTGAGTTCAAATCTGGCCTCAGACACTTAACACTTACTAGCTGTGTGACCCTGGGCAAGTCACTTAACCCCAATTGCCTCACCAAAAAAAAAAATAGCAATTTACCATTTTTCATATTGCTATATTGAAATACACAAATTAACCTTTCTTCCTCAATATTTTCACTCTAAAGAGAAGTAATAATTATGTCTGTGCATTCTAATCCTCTACAATTTTATATTAATGATAAAAAGAAAATTTAGGTGATTAAGCAATGTGTAAAGATGTCAGCATACACATGTCAATATGTGTATATAACAGAACCATATATTAAGAGAGAGCTAATAACATAGAATAAGGTGAATAGTGATTGGAAGATATTTGTAAGTAAGGTTTTCTCTCTTTCAAGTTTCAGAATCAGACAGTATTGAATTGATATGGAGAAGAAGGAACAGGTGATGGTTTCAGTCTGACAGCCAACTTCTCTAATTGATCCCCACAAGGTTATAGGAGCCTTGCTTTCTAACTTAGTGGTAGCTCCCATAGCTTTCTGTCAGGAAAACTCAGTTCACCAGCACCACAGGGGATATGGAAGAAGATGGATAAACAACTAGGTTGGAAAAGAAAGAGCTGACTAACAAAAGAAGAGGGAATATTGACTCACTTTCTTTAATTTCAGTCACTAGCAAGCATCTGGAAACACTTGCTCCTTGATGAAATTTAACCCTTTAATTTCCCTGAAGTAAAAAATGTCTGTTTTATGCAACAATTACAACAAAAATGTTTCTTGAGCAGGATATCCTGCTTCTTGGGTTAAAGTTGAGGAGTGTTCTTCAGTCCCAAAAGGAACTTCTCTGTAGTTACTAGATCAAAAGGAAAGGGAAAGCAAAGTGGAAGAAGGAGGAAGCCTTTATTATTGAAGGAATTTTTCCCCCTTCAATCTCTTTTCAAAATAAGGTGTGAGAGAATCTTCAAAGGAGAAAGTATGTAGGTAAATATTGTTTTTTTTCTTATTCACCCCATGGGCTCTCTAAGGGTAAATATATTAAAGTTATTTCTACATATTGATGAACTATCAGGAAAATTAAATTAGAATCATTTCATTATGTCAAGCATTTCAGCAGTATATCTCAAATGACTCGGATCAGAAATCTTGATGGACCAAATACAGTGAGAAAAAGTAGAAAACATGCCCAGGGTTACTTTTCATTATCTCTTTAAGCCCAATTGAAGAGAATTATTTTTCTGTGTGTCTATCAGGGTACTTAAGGGCATTTTCTTACCTCTATTATCTAGCATACTACAAACTTATTGTATGGCATTCTTTGTGATGTGGTAATTTGTACCAAAAACTTCTAAAAAGATATATGGTCACATTACTTATGGCCTCAGCCTGATTTTTTTCATGTTTCCTCCTAAATTGGAATTCTTTCATTGTTTCTAAATAACAACATGAAAACAATATGACCACATATCTTTTACATATTATTTTCATGGGTATTTTATATTTATATTGTATTATATCAATCCTAAATCCAATGCTACACTGGAATTTTCTTCTTTTTTCTTTTTCTTCCCTTCTATGCTTTTGATTAACATTAACTATTAATCAAAAAGTCATGTCATAATCATTTTTAAATCAAATATTTAGAATAATAATATTTAAGATATGAAATATGATTTATTAAGTTCTAGAAGGATTGAGGACTAGACTTAGAGTCAGGTAGACTAAAGTTCAAATCCTACATCAAACACTTATTGTGTAACCCTGGACAAATTACTTAACTTTTCAAGCTAATTTTCTTATCTGTAAAATGGGGGTAATAAGACCAACTATCTCAAAATATTACTGTGAGAACCAAGGGAGAAAATATGTAGAGTTGCCTTACAAACCTAAAAGCAATATATAAATGCCAGTCATTATCATTATTAACATGTAAAATACTGAAGCTTTTTAAGGATCATTTTCTTTGATGTTGATAAAGTGATACCCATTAGCTAGCTGAGTGATACTATCCAAGAACCTTAGCTTTTATATCTTTCTAAAAAGACATGGGGGAGGAGGAGTGTTGTGATCTGCTACTAAATTTTCCACACTGATTAAATCACAGTTTATTTTTTTCATATTATTATGTTGTGTTTATATAGAGCTAAGTATAATGGATATGAAAAGATAATTCTTTTTGAGTGAATTAAAATCTGCTTGAGAACATAAAATATATATATAACAAAATATAAGTAATAACACTATAAAATTTAATATTCAACATGCCAAATGAATGTACAAACAATAAGTCTTATAGTAGTTTTAAGAAAAGAGTGGGTGATTATGGGGGGAGGGGTAAATGCACACATACAAATATACAAATATATACATATGCTTGTGTTTATGTGAGTAACTGATGGAAATAAGGAAACCCCCTCAACCAATGCAGATAGATAATTATTCTATTACTTTTGGAGAATTTAGAGAATTGCCTGGGCCATGAAAAGGATAGATTTGCCCAATTTTGTAGATTTATTGTCAGAGGCTGATTTGAACTAATCTTTCTACCAACCCTGCCATGCTGGTGATATAGAAGAATTTATGTAGATGTACTACATCACTCTCCTAAGTTTTGTTAACATAATTTGCTTATAATAATCAAATTTTTTCTCATTCTTTTTTTTAAATTTTTTGCAGGGCAATGAGGGTTAAGTGAATTGCCCAGGGTCACACAGCTAGTATGTGTCAACTGTCTGAGACCAGATTTAAATTCAGGTCCTCCTGACTCCAGGGCCCATGCTTTATCCACTGCACCATCTAGGTGCTCCATATAATAATCAAATTTTAAAATATTATCTGATTCTAAACCCCCCCCCAAATAAAAATTAACTTGCTAAGATTGAAACTAGAGACGAGATATAAAAAATGAATATTATGGAAGACTTCCATTAAAGATGGATACCTAAATGGGATGTAGGCTATCTAGCTCCCCAACAACTACTCCAGGAAAAAACAAAACAAAACTTAAAGTTTGTGTCACAAGGGAAATTGGTGGTGTGGGGGTCCTTAGGTATTACTCTCTAAAGAATTACATCTTCTCACACACAAATCCAATTAGAATGAAATAATATTTTATTTAAGCACTAGAGAAAGGCAACCTCAAGAGGGATCTTGAGAGGATATCGTTCCAGAGATGTGTTTCTCTGAGATACTTCCCCGAACAGGAGAATGACCATAGCTTTTATAGATGGTAGATGAGGTGATCACCTGAGCACTTATTGGGGGTAGGTTGGGAGAAGTCTGGTGAGGGGCCGTCTATCTCTGTCCCCTTGGCACCACTCAGGCAGCAGCCAAGTCTGATAGGATTATTTCCCTGAGGAGTGGGGGAGACTGGAATGATGGGTGGTGGTGCTGGAGTTATCTCGGTCCAGAGTGAGGCCACTTATCTCCCTTGCTTCTTTAGGTGTGTCTGTCCTATGGTTTAGTTTCTCAAGGAGAGCCACCCCAGACCTGTGTCCTCTAGTCCAGCTGGTCACTTCCAACTTCAATAGTCCTAAGCCCATAACAGACTGCATCACAGAAATCCATTGATAAACTATGTCACAACTGCATAAAATGTTATCCAGAAAAGCCTATTGGTAATATAAAAATAATTCCCTCAAACAAAGTGAGCACCATGTACCAAGAGTAGCCTGAAAGACTCTCTTTCAAAAGGCAGCAAGAATAGAAGAATTCCCTGAGAAAGCCCCATGGTGGGAACTATGGAAGCCTCAGGGAGAATTCCTAGATCCCTAACCCTCTGCCCTGAAATGATAGAATGTACACTAAAAGAGCCAGCACTGAATCTCAAATATTCCGTGAGGCTTAACCAGAAACTTACTGATAAATGTTTAACTGTCCCTCTGGAAAAGGTTCTTCTGTGTTATTAACAATTTTTTTCATCACTTTCTTCAACAAAATTGTGAATCAAATCCTGATTTGTAACGTTTTCCAATTTTCAAGGTGTTAATACTCACACTCAACATTTAACAATTGGCTACAAAAAGCTGATTTGAACTGGCTCCAACACAATACTGGACTTAATCCCAAGAGGTGGAGGTCAGCAAAGAACCCAGGGAATGCAGAACCAGATGAAACTGCATTGACCAATGCATCCAAAAATTCAGCAGGGACTTGAGTCTAACCCTGGCAGAAAGCCCTGCTTAAGGAACTAAATCAGGAAAGACAAATAAATCAAAGAAAATATTAACCATTATCAAATTATTAAAAATAAGTACCTACTATATGTCAGGCACTATTCAAAGAATTTTCTAATATCTCATTTGTTCTAACCTAAGCAAATCTAACCCCATAATAGCCATAGAGACAAAGAAAAAAAAATACTTTCTCATGTACTACATGAATACATAGAAGTCAAATAAGAGATAAAAAATGAAATTAAAAACACTGGAAGAAATAAGTTTAAGGACAATAAATTGCCTAGAAGAGAGATTAGTAACTCATCCAAAAAATAAACTTGAAAAATAGGATAGACCAAACAGAAATTAAAGACTCCATGGGACAGCAAGACATATTAGAACAAAAACAAATATCAGAAAAATAGAATAAAATTTAGGATATCTTATATGAAAACCCACTGACCTGGAAAACAGGTTGAATAGAGATAATTTAAGAATAACTACACTCTTTGAAAACTATCATTTAAAAACAGAAGCCTGAATGATATTTCAAGAAATAAAGAATAAGTGTTTTGATATATCTGAATCAGAGGACCAAGTAAAGATAGAAAGAATACACAGACCACTTCTTCAAAAGAACCCCCATAAACCACCCCCCTCAAAAAAAAATCTTAGAGCTGACATAACCAAAGTTCAGAGCTCCTGTCTCAAACAAAAAAATACTGGGAGCATCAGAAAGAAGTTCAAATGCCAGGTGATTATAATCAGGATCATATAAGATGTAGCAGCTGGTACTAAAAAAATATATTGGAATATAATATCCCAAAAGCAAACATTATAAGCTTACAACCAAGAATAACTTATTCTGTAAAACTAAGATAATCCTATGTGGGGTCAGGGAATTAACCTCTAATGCAGTGGTTTTCAAACTTTTTCATCTCAGGATCCCTTTAAATTCAGAGGACACCAAATAGTTTTTATTTCTGAGCATTATGCCTGTCACTATTTATTTTACTTGAAATTAAACCCTGAATATTAAAAATATTTAATTTATTTTAAAATAGCAACAGTTTACTCATTACATATTAATATACAGTTTTGTGCAAATAACTATATTTCCAAAACAAAATGAGAATTGCATTGTTTTTAATATTTTTGCAAAACTATTGTCTAATTTAATATAGGATTCTCATATCTGCCTCTATATTCAATCTTTTAATATACATTGTTTTGATTGAGGTATATGAAGAAAATTTGGATTCACAAAGATATGTAACTGGACAAGGAAAGATTTATTTGATTAAACAAATAATGTCTTAATATTTATATGAAAATAGTTTTTACTTCGGGACCCCAGGTGTCCTTGGACCACCCTCTGAGAACTGCTGCTTTAATGGAATAGAGGAACTTAGAAGCAATTCAGATGAATATTCCAGAACTAAATAGAAACTTTGAAATAAAAACATGAGTCCAAAGAAACCTAGAAAGAAGTGAAAATATTTAATGAGAATTGACCAGAGTTAAGTGAACAAAACCAGGAAAATGATTTATACAATAACAGTGCTGTAAACAAAACAACTTGGAGAAATTTTTTTTAAATTCTGATCAAATAAATGATCAATAGTATCTCCAGAGGATTTATCATGAAGTGTTTGTGGTTGGGGGGGGTGGAGGGGATGTGTCAGGGTTAGCAAAAATGATGCCACAATAAAACAGGGCCATTGGAACATTTTTTTTTAATTTTGGGTGGGGCAATGAGGGTTAAGTGACTTGCCCAGGGTCACACAGCTAGTAAGAATCAGGTGTCTGAGTCTGGATTTGAACTCAGGCCTTCCTGAATCCAGGGCCAGTGCTTTATCCACTATGCCACCTAGCTGCCCCCCAGGACATTTTTTAACATACAGAAGAGAATAGGGGGAAGTTCCAAAGGAAACACAAGAGCATTAGAACAGTTTTGAAAGTAACATTTGGAATATATTCTATTTTTTAAAAACACAAGCAGTGTGAAATGGAAATATGTGGTTTCACATAAAATCCTAATTTGTATTATATTTCAAAAAAAGGCTGATTTGGTTACTCAGATTAATCAAAATAGTTCTAATCCTTTCTGCTCCTTATACTTCTTATTATCCAAAATGATCACTAATCTATTCTTGTCCTTTAATCAAGACACTTTAAAAGCTAGTATGGATGCTGCTGTATTGTTCTTTGCTCTGCCTTTCCTTAGAGTTACCTTTCAGTAAATCTCTCTTTCAGGGAGGAATAAGGTCAATGTGTCTACTTTGTTGCTCCTTACAATTGTCTTATACAATTTATACAGTTGATGACAGCATTATGTCTAAATTATATGGCAAAAAAATGTGATAGAATGTCAACTGTCTTGGTCATAGTTGAGGGATGAGGAAAAAAAAGCTCTTTTATCCATTTTTTACAGTTTTTTTCTTCTGTTTAGGAAAGTAAGAGATGCAACTGGAGTAGATATCAACATGCGTGTGGGAGTACACTCTGGGAACGTCCTCTGTGGTGTAATTGGTTTACAGAAGTGGCAGTATGATGTCTGGTCTCATGATGTTACACTAGCAAATCACATGGAAGCTGGAGGTGTTCCAGGGTATGGCAAATTGACTGGTTTCATTACTTAAATCATCATTCTTGACTTGGGTCTTACTTGACAAAATCATCACCCCCCAACCTATATTTAAAAGTTATTAAATAGATATTAATTATTATGTTTGATGACTTAACTGGTTTTGATTGGGAAACTAAGATCAATTAAAAATTGAATATGATCCCAATATTTTAATATCATTTTCACCAAGATAATTTTTATTTGAGAATTCAAAAGGAAAAAAAAATATGCTTTGTGTGTGATTCAATGTGCTTCCTGTATAAACTTTTTGCATGTTTCCTCAAAAATCTGCATGTCTAAAATAGAATTGGATGTAACCAAAATGTTCAGTCATTGCAAAGATCCAAATTAAATCTCCTTAGTTCTGTATATGGCAGAGAGTGCTTCAGTACTAGTCCCTGCTGCTGCTGAAATAGACATCACAATCTGTAGGCTTTCACTCACATTCAGTTCTTACCTCTACACATAGCTTTCCTTTCATCATTAAAATAGGAAAATGGTTGTCAAAGTAAAAATAATTTCAATGCCACACACTACCAAGATAATTTTCATATTGTCCTGATCAGGTTTAAAAATTTAATTGCAGGCGTGTTCACATTACTTCAGTCACCTTAGAGCACTTAAATGGAGCTTACAAAGTAGAAGAAGGAGATGGAGATATCAGGGACCCATATCTAAAGGAACATTATGTCAAAACCTATTTTGTGATCAATCCCAAGGTGAGTATTGGTATGAAGAATCTGTGGACGGTTTTGAAATTATTATTTCTGAGCTAAAACTGTCAGAAAAAATACAGAAAAGATTTCAATAATTTTTTCAGGTTTATATCCCAGTCATAAAATCCTGGAAATGTAGAAGGTTCTGAACAAATATTTATGAAGCGGAGTTCAACATTTCATTTTTATCAGCCCACAATTTTATCTTTTTAATTTTTACAACATTTTGTTTATTTTTCAAATCATGTTGAGGAAAAAAGTTGCTTTGGAGTCACCACACTAAAGTAAAATCAACCGGACCAACTTGAAATGAACCACCTATTAATCAAGCTTAATTAATTACTTATGATATATACTAATGGCCAATGATGCCTTTAATTCATCTTTTCATCAATCAATACTTATTGATCATCTGCTATGTGCAAGGCACTGGCATACAAAGAAATATAACATAGATCTTGTTCTAAAGGAACTTAATGAGATAGAGGTAGATGTAAACTAATTATTGTGATATATGAAAGAATATGATATATTTTTAAATGATGAAGTTGTATTCTGTAGAGTCTTTTTAAAAAGCCAGAGCATTTCAGAAATGGTCATGACAAATTGGCTAAAATATTTTTATTAGTATTTTGGTGCTTGAAAGGATACTTGTCAGTTTCCCAGAAACTTCCTTTATCTGAAACATCTATCTAACTTCCCGAAGATGCTATATAAATTATGTTTTTCTGTATTTAACTAATTGTTGAAATCAGTAGACCAAGTAAACTGATTAGAAGTAAATTATCTTAAATAGAGTTTTATGGAGATGTATTTTCAGCTGGATTTTAAAATCTATATTATATAGTATAAAATATAAAGATATATGTGCATATAAGCAAAGATAGAGGGATTAGACATATTTATTTATTAAGAAATTCAATCTTAAAGAACCTTGTAAAATCATTATATATATACTATAATACATAAATTAATATAATGCTTTGAATGTGCAATGTGCCTGCTATTTTATTTTTTACAACCAGGGAGAAAGACGAAGTCCTCAGCACCTCTTTAGACCCAGGCATACATTAGATGGAGCCAAGATGAGAGCATCTGTCCGCATGACCCGGTATTTGGAGTCCTGGGGAGCAGCCAAGCCCTTTGCACATTTACATCACAGGGACAGCATGACAACAGAAAATGGCAAGATCAGTACCACAGTATGGACTTTTTTCTGTCACTTAAAGTAGTCTGATTATTAGAGGAAAATATATTTCCCAATAATAAAATGTCCCACCATTCCTTGCCATTAACTATAGTCTACAACATTTTTAGTTTCCTTTGCCAGAGAGATCATTACAGATAGGCAGTTTGTAAATTAAGACCAACTCCTCCATGCTATGAATTTTGTCCTTTGATGACTAGTTTCTAAATCCAACTGGTCTTGACCTTGTTATTTTTTAATAATAATGATGAATTATTTTGTACTGAACAATTAAGTCTCAGTATCATATACAAAAAGTGATGGGGTATTATGCATCGCAGTAAAAGGAGCAAAATGCATAAAACCAGTTGTGTTTAAGCCATATCATGGTACTATATTTTCATTAACAATATCAAACAATCAATGCTTTCAAAAAATTCTTCCATATACATATACATAAACATACATATATTGATATATTTGCATACATCTATATATACCTATTTATCCATACACTGAAAGATATGCATATTATGCATATCTTTTGTACATTTGTATATAATTAAGAAGTCATCTGTGGATTTTTAACATAATTTTATAGGATTAATTCAACAAGCAGTTACTAATCTACTCTGTTTAAAGGACTGTGCCAAGTATTAGAAGCAATTTCTAGGTTGTTGAATTTTCTAATCTAACAAAACCAAACTCTCCTTTTTAGCATAACATCGCATATGGTCCCAGTGGCTCTTGTAGGCCCGTTGTCACATTCCACATAGAATAGTAGTCCCTTTGCTGGTACATGACAGCAGTATGCTCCCCAAGGTGTTATTTCTTGACCTCAATTAATCTGTGGAATGAAATTGGATAAGCAGTTTCTATTAAGTGACTGAGCCTGCAAACTTTGGTTTCATATGAAGTTATAAAAGGTTTTATTCATGAGACTCTGTTTCTTAACTTGGCACATATCTAACAGGAGATTGTCATGTTCCCTTATCCCACTTGGTCTTGCTCATGTTGTGTTCTGTAGCCTCATCTATATTTCATCATTTCCACAGGCCTTGTTTATTTTTTTTCTTGAAGTCTTGTTGAATTGTTTTATAGTCAACAACCCTGTTGTCAAACCTGTTCTTTGGTAAATTTTCAAAATGTATTATGTATTCATGTTTTATGTTTGAAAAATATTGTCATTTTAAACAGAATCCTTTAAATATTTGTCTAACCACAAACCTAATAAAATTCCACTCAGATTTAATCTGGCCATTGCTGCAAGATCAATTGCTTGAAACCAAACCTAAAAACACCTGGATGAAATTTTAAAAGTTCTAAAACCATCCTAATATTTCCTACAATCCAGATGTTTAGAATTATATAGACAAAACATATAAAAAATTCACTACATTTATGACTTTACATTTGGATGTCATGGTGCCATGTAGAGAGTTTTGAAGGATGAGAGTCTAGTTGTCTATAAGAATATTTTTCAGCTACCTACAACTTTCATTGTGAAAACAGATGGCTATGTGGTGCATATGTTGTTGCTACTTCACAAATTATCTTATACTTCATAATCTATCATTAATACATTTTCTTTTTTATTCCCCTCTAGGATGTGCCAATGGGTCAGCATCACTTTCAGCACCGCACATTAAGGTACATCTTACAATATAGAATAAATATAAATGAACTGCTCTCATATCTCTGGAACGAACAATCTATTGTCATCTTTTAAAAAAAAACACATTTCTTAAAGAATTGACTCTTTTGAACTGCTTTCAGTTCTGAAAACAAAAAACTATAGTTTAACATCATTTGAACAAAGAAATAATACTGATAATATCCCATTATAAAAAATTCATGGAATGTTACACGTCATTTTGTTTAATAGAATTATTTTGGAATGAATCTATGAGTAATAAATGCATTTCTTCCTTCTAAGATTATCAGAAATTAATTTCAGTTTGTCCTATGTGTATACACATATAATACATATGTATATATACATATACAATGTTTATATTATTTATACAATAGATACATTATATATGTTGTGTGTATGAGATACATAATCTCTGTGTGTGCATATATACATATATGTGTGTATATATTTTGTGTGTATGTATGTATGTAAAATTGCATGGTTATATGTTGTCCTTCCTATTGGATTGTGAGATTCTTGAGGACAGGGACTGTTTTTTGCTTTTCTTTGTTTAGCACAATATGTCACAAATAGTAGGCACAAAATGAATGCTTGTTGACTTGACTTTTAGGCTAAAGAATCTTCTCATAAAGCATATCTAAACCCAATCTCATTGAATTTTCTCTCATAGAATGTAAAATCCCTTAAGGGCAAGTAATGTTCCATTTTTGCCTTTATATTTCCAGAATTTGGTGTAGTACTTGGTACTTAGTAGATGCTTAGTAAAATATTGGTTGATTGATCAATTGTGGCAAAAGGAATGACTTTGTAGTCAGGAAAGAAAGAGGTGGGGATCAATTATATTTCCACACATCTTCCTCTGTATTGCCATCCTACATCAAACCCTTTTTTCTTCCAAATCTTGATTACTTTCATGTGTTTTTGTTTTAATAGTGGAGAATAAAGGGTATTTGTGTATGTACCCACATGTGTACACTTGTTCATATATATGATATATTTAGGAAAATGGGATATAGCAAGGCATGAAAAGAAATCCTTCATTCTTAATTGGTGATTGGCAATTAAAAAGCAGAACCAAAATATAATTTCTTTCCTATTTTCCTACTTGTGGTGCAAATTAAATGCAAATGTTTCCATTATGGAAAATAACTTATATGTAACATGTAGAATCATATGTAGTATCATACCTTATAGAAAAATCATTATCATTGTTGATTTTTTAATGGGGCACTTGCTAGAATATGGAAATAAAACCATCCAGGAAATGTACATCTATCTAAAGCAGAAATTTTAGAGATTGCTATCCTAGTGAGAAAATGTGTAGTGGTGAAAGAGAGGAAAATTTATAGATGGGGGAAAAGACAAAGATAAATAAAATGATGCTCTCTAAAACTAGTGAAATAAATAATGAAAACAAATTCATAAACATTTATATGAGAATGTAACATTTTATACATTTAATTAATAGTAAAGAAAAGCTGTAAATACTGGTAAATTTTATATTTATACATCATACTACACTACAAATTGTGATGCTAAACTTTGAAGTTGGTTATTTCTATTAAATGCCAAAGGGAAATAACATTTCACTAACTGAATACTCAATCAAGTTACAGAAAATCAAAACATTTATTTCCACAGTTATCACCAGAATCCTCACTAACACTGTCACACAATGCATGTAAAGTTAATGCATGCTAATGAAAACTCTGCAATTTAAAGGCATTCTGCTAGGGGTCTTTACCTTAATTCAAAAGAACCATTCCAAAGTCCCAGTTTTTTCTTCTATGAATAATTCACCTAATAGTTGTCAATT
Organism: Dromiciops gliroides; assembly: GCF_019393635.1. Taxonomy (NCBI): domain Eukaryota; kingdom Metazoa; phylum Chordata; class Mammalia; order Microbiotheria; family Microbiotheriidae; genus Dromiciops; species Dromiciops gliroides. The sequence continues at coordinate 349,440,426 of NC_057861.1, forward strand.
AACACTTCAAAACTGCTGTAGTTATTCATTTTTATTTTGTTTAATTTTTGAAAGCACTTTATAAAAACATGTTATAATTATCAGATTGTTTATTTCCAAGTTCAGGATATTAAATAGCAAATTATTTCTGAATCAGTCCAAAAGAAAAGCTTTCTCAAACTAAGAAATTATTTGAAATTTGTTTTCCTGGATTGGAGTGGGGGTGGGGGGAAGGGGCAGGGATTCCTTTAGACTTGTTTCTTCACCAGTGTAAAAAATAACCATAGTCTAAGATAGTTGTTTGGGAAATTAAGTGATTTACACATGGCATTACAGCTAGTAACTGTCAGAGGCAGAATTTGAAGCCAAGTCTTCCTCAATCGAAATCCATTATGTGATGTTGCCTCTCAGATTAAGACTGATGGTATCTACAAAAAGAAACTACCTATGTAATATCCCTGAAAACTCACCCAGTGAATAATGAATTAGACCAGTCAGTCAAACCCACCCCAAATTTGTGAGAAGTTTCTAATTATAGTTCATATAAAAACTAGATTCTTCTTTATCAAATAAAGTGTCAGGTCAGTCAATCAGAGAAATATAAAGCTTTTATAGAAGTGAGTTCTAATATGTAATCAAAATTTCTCTCAATTTGTACATTTTCTGCAAATTTTCCAAAGTATTATCTTTTAGTTTTGTTATTTAATGCACAACATCACTCATTATTGACTCTGCAGTTGGAGTATATACTAAGACCAATTGTTAATTATTGTTGTTCAGTACTTTTCAGCCATGTCCAACACTTTGTGACCCCATGTGAAGTTTTCTTGGTGAAAATAATCAAGTGATTCACAATTTTCCTCTCCACTAAGACCAAAGCATCCACTAAATTCCATTAGCCTTGATGTTTGGTACTGTGTTGACAAAATATCCTAATGATTAATAACATTTCTTTATGAAACTGAACAAGTGTTTTGTCAGCCTGTATACAAAGGCAGGATAGTTATTCTTAAATATTTATTCTTCAATGATGCTTCTTTTTCCTCTAGAACCAAATCACAGAAGAAAAGATTTGAAGAAGAATTGAATGAAAGAATGATTCAGGCAATTGATGGAATCAATGCCCAAAAGTATGTTTCCATTTTTTAAGAATTGTACATCTTCCTTTACCATACCATTTTTCCTTCAGTCATAGAGAAATTACGTGCTTTTGTCTTTTTGTTGTTGTTGCTATTTTTTCTAAAGATTTTCATTTGCCCTCCATTTACCATCATCACTTGGAAATAATTGTCCTTACAAAGTTATACTTTGTGTGCCTCATGCCCTGGATTGCTCCCCTGTAAATAACATCTTACATCATGTTCTTTGGTGTTTTAATTTCTCCTTACAAAACATGCTTTGCTGTAAGTCTGTCACTGACAAGAAATAAGAAAAGTCAACAAGGAATATTTCCAGGTTTATAGGGATTATTTGAAAAGTTAAAATTTGTATTCATCTGAAGCCATACTTTTTAATGCATGCACTTATATAGAAAGTAATATAGGACTCACTGGCTGACGACAAGCCATCCTATTTAGGAATTGCCTCTTTAGAAGGTAAAGAAAAGAGCGGCTATATTCAGAGAAGGAAAAAGAAGACAAGAAAAATGATCAGTTACCTATGTGCAGATATAACTGTTTTGCAGCAATAAGATGAGGTGGCTTTGGGGAAGTGAAAATAACATTTGTCATATGTAACAATTTATCAACAACTGACTGACCCAGCAAAGCCTCATTACTGCCCTATTAACCAGTGACAAGGCTACACATTTACGCACTGTGAAAAGAATACTGTGTCATTCCAAGGGCTCAGCCAACTCCTTGTGGTTTTTGTTCAGTTATTCAGTCATGTCCAACTCTTCCTGAGCCCATAGATTATAGAGTTCCAAATCCTCTTCTGTGTTACACTGTCTCCTGTTCACTGCTTCCCTGACATCTTACTTTCTGGCATCCACTTTTCCTAATGCTTTCAATATTTCTCAGTATCAGCTATTTTTCCAAGGCATCCTGTCTTCTTGTTATTTGGTTAAAGTGTTTAAGATGCTGCTTTAGTATCTGACCTCCCAATGAATCATTTGGATTCATTTCTTTATGTATTGACTGATTTGATCTCTTTGCTGTCCAAGGAATACTCAAAAGTCTTCTTCATCCCCACAATTCCAATGTGTCTGTTCTATGGGATTCAGCTTTCCCTATAATCCAACTCTTGCAGCCATATGTCACTACTGAAAAAAAAATATTGCTTTGACTATACAGACCTTTGTTGACAAGGTGATATTTCTGCTTTTTAGTAAGCTGCTCAGACTTTTTAAAAAAAATTTTCAGGGCAGTGAGGGTTAAGTGCCTTGCCCAGGGTCACACAGCTATTAAGTGTCAAGTGTCTGAGGTCACATTTGAACTCAGGTCCTCCTGAATCCAGGGCCGGTGCTTTATCCACTGTGTCACCTAGCTGCCCCCTGCTGCTCAGATTTCCCTAGCTTTCTTTCTAAGACATAAGCATCTTTTAATTTTATGGCTATAGTCACTATCTGCAGTGATCTTTGAGCCCAAGAATATAAAATTTGATACTGCTTCCATTTTTTTCTCCCTTTATTTGCAAGGAAGTGATGAGACCAATTGCCATGATCTTAGGTTTTTTGGTTGGGGGGGGGGTGGTTATGTTAAGCATCAGGCTGGCTTTTGTATTCTCCTCTTTTGTCCTTGTTAAGAGGTTTCCTAATTTCTCTTCACTTTCTGTCATCAGAGTGGTATCATCTAAATGACAGAGATTGTTGATATTTCTCCCAACAATCTTAATTCTGGCTTTTGATTCATCCAGCCTGACATTTCATATGATGTACTTTGCATATGAGTTTAATAAATAAGTTTTATTGTCCTTTTCCAATCTTACATCAATCATTTGTTGCATGTCTAGGTCTGAATGTTGTTTCTTGACCTCCATAGAAGGTGCTTTAGGAGACAAATAAGATAATCCAGTACTCCCATTTCTTTAAGGTCTTCTCAGGGGCCGCTAGGTGGCACAGTGGATAAAGCACCAGCCCTGGATTCAGGAGGACCCGAGGTCAAATCCAGCCCAGACACTAGACACTTACTAGCTGTGTGACCCTGGACAAGTCACTTAACCCTTATTGCCCCACCAAAATAAAAATAAAAATAAATAAAGGACTTCACACATTTTGTTGTGACCCACAGAGTTAAAGGCTTTAGTTTACTCAATGAAGCAGAAGTAGATTTTTTCTGGAACTCCCTTGCTTTATCCATAATCAAGCAAATGTTAGCAATTTGGTCTCTGGTTCCTCTGCCTCTTCAAAAGCCAGGCTAAGCTGATAATTCTTAGTTCCCATATTGCTGAAGCCTAGCTTGCAGAATCTTAAGCATAGCTTTGCTGGTGTGTGAAATGAGCTATTGTTCAGTAACTTGAACATTCTTTGACATCACCCTTCTTTAGGCTTAGTATGAAAATTGATCTTTTCTGATCTAGTGGCAACTGTTGAGGTAGCTCAGCTGGAATTCTGTCACCTCCTCTAGCCTTATTGTTAGTAATGCTTCCTTAGGCCCATTTGACTTTGTTCTCCAGGATTTCTGGCTCTAGATCAATAACAGCTAATACTGACCATAGAATTAGCTTTAAATACAAAGGTCAGCTCAGCATAGGAAATTTCACAAGGCTTGTACACTCCTTACTATATCATTTTTTTTCAACTTAGTTGAAACCAGAAAAGTATGAAGTAATAATGGAGTATCCTCTGTCTTCAAAATTATAATGAGAAGGCAGTTAAAACTCAGAAAACACTATTGAGTTGATACACCATCTCACTTAATTGCCAAAATTTGAAAAATAAATGATTCTTATAAAAGATTGATGTATATGATATGGAGGGAAGGATTTATTCAATGAACCACAGACGAGAATATTTACTGTGAGATCACTGTAGAGAATAAAATGAAATATCAGAAGTATATGAATGTCTCCAATTTCACTGACTGGTTCCTCAAAGATAAAAGAAGAAATTAAAACTACACAGGCAGCACAAATATGTCTTAATATAGACAAAGCAAGTATCTACCTTCTTAAATTTTTGGAATGTTCATACCAATGACTGTAATTGGAAAATGAGATAATTCAAAATGCTTTAGTTAATGTGGCTTTGCTTTGTTTTTATGATAATTGCTTTTAAAGTCTGTTTGCTTTGTTCCATTTAATATGCTAATGCATGTCAGTTAATATTTGCAAGTTACAATGTGTTCTTATTCTAAAAGGGATCTTTAATGTTAGAATAAATGTTTATGTTGTAGTTGCCCCATTAAGTTCTACAAATCAAATAGAAAAACAGACATTGCACAGGCATCAAATAAGGAAAGAAAAAGAAATAAAATGGAACCTACTGTGGGTATTTCTCAAATTACGTTCAATTACATTCTGTTATTGCTTGAAGAATTTTTAACCTCCCTTGTCCTTTTACATATCTGTTCTAATTTAATTTGTATTTTCTCATCTGGGAATTCATGAATATCTTTTTCAGTGAGAACCTTATGCTATGTGTATAGAAGATCAAAACAGCTGCTTAAAAAGTAAGAAAGTATATTATCCAGATGTTTTATCTGAACAGTACAAAAAAACCCAAAACACAGTTGCAAGCACACTCTGTGAGACCACACATATTACTGATGCCAGATACTATACTGCTATTATCATTTACAGGGATTTTTGACCTTCAGACAATTCTCATTTCATGTGACTTTAATTTAATTCAAAAAAATATATTTGTTAAATTGTACTCTTGACACAATCCCATTTATAGAATTACTACAGTTCAAATCCTATTGCCGTAAAACTCAAGAGACTTTACAAATTAATTAATTGTACAATTTTTTCCAAGTTAATACTTTAAATAGGAGATTGGTGTTTGCAGATTAAGTCTGAAGTAGATTCTCTTCAATGTCAAATCAACAGTTTTCCACAATAGAAATCTGGACATTAATTAGAAGGGTTTTGTGTTATCATGGGACACTTTTTTTTAAGATCCTTTGCAAAATTTTACCACAAATAAGTTAAAGGAAAGTTTCTTTGTTTTTTTGGTATACAATAACTACTTAATGAATTCTTTTTCATGTACATATTTTCTTTCACAGATCTTTGTGCAGTATTATTGTGAACAAACTCTCTCAATTCCTAGAGATAATACAGAGCAGGATTTGTCTCATTTGAAGTCATGCATTTTCTTAGACAATTAAAAGTACAGTAGAGAGAAGTTAGTATGAGTAGACATGGAATAGTATTTGTTCATGTGAGGTGAAGAGAACAATTAACTATTCAGCAAGCAATAAAAACATATTTTAAAGCATTCCTATCCCTAAGTGCTATTTACATATGTTATTAATGTTTCCTTCACAAAGATTTTACAGCCAAGCGAAATTAGACATATTCAGTGGTAGCTATTAATCAACTAGGAAATGTATAATTAGAACTTACTAGGTTCTAGCCACTGCCTTCCTGATCACCTTGTCCTGGCATAAAACTGTTTGTGATTTGTTCCCAAACATTTGATATTTTTTTCTTCCTTCCGAGATTAATGAGTATATCCTCCAAAGCCCTCATAATTCAGGAAATATCCAGAATGGATTTCCTTTGTATGTTTGGTTTGGTTCAGTTGTTTTATCTTGCTTTGACTTTTGTAGGGTCCTATCTCCTTCCCCATTTCTGCCCTAAGTGCCAGTGCCAGGTCAGAGAACTGAGAAACAGAGGGATAGGTTGCCAGAAAAGGATACTGTATACATGGGGGGCCATGCAGAACTCTACTAAAGAACACAGTTGGGGTGGGTTCTAACGAACCAAAAGTCAGTCAGGGCAGAAACCTAGGCTAATGAATCTGTCAGGAGGCCAAAATATTTTGGGATCAAGTGCCCAAGGAAATTATAATTAAAGGCAAGGGAGTCAGGGCAGCTAGGTGGTGCAGTAGATAGAGCACCGGCCCTGGATTCAGGAGCACCTGAGTTCAAATCCAGTCTCAGACACTTGATACTTACTAGCTGTGTGACCCTGGGCAAGTCACTTAACCCCAATTGCCTCACCAAAAAAAAAAAGAAAGAAAGAAAAGAAAATCTGCTCATTATGCAAGCAAAATATACCCATCTCAAAGATAGGATGAGCAGAAACAATTTAAGGACCATAAGTCTCCCAGAAGAACAGAAAAGAACAAAATAACCTTAACACCATAATGAAGTAAATAATATATAAGAGAAGTGTCAAAATTTCTAAACAAAGAAAATGAAATTCCAATTGATAGTATTTACAGATTTCATGGGGTGGGGAAAACTACAAACTCCAAGACACAAAGTGGTTAAACTTAATGATTCTATTCAAAACCAATAAGTTCTATAAACCATCAGGAGAAAGGCCTTCAAATATAAAGGAAAGGACATTCTAATAATGCAAGACTATTCTTTACCCACAAGAAAAAGGAGAAGGAAATGGAATAATGTATTCCAGAGAGGAATGGAGCTCAAGATGAAATCCAAGGTGACCTATCCTGCAAATCTGAGTTTAACCATATAGGATAAAAGATGGATATTCAATAATAAAAGTTTGAAACATTTTTATAAAGAAAACCAGAACTGAAGAGATTATTTGCTTCTCAAACACCCCAGATAATAGAAATACAGGGCTGAATAAAAAGCCAGAAAGGACAACAGTAAAAGCATCAACAGACAAACCAGAAAGAGACTTGTTTATGAATGTAAACAAGGAGACGGGTGAAGACAGGAATCTGGTAACAGTGAAAAGGTGAACAGGGGGCCTTATGGACAGAACTTGGTGACACCCTGCTTATAGGTGAATACTTCTTCTGTGGGACTATATTAAAACATGGATGTTGAGGAGGGGATCAGGGAGATAGAGAATAGTGAGTAATGTGCTGGGGTCAGGTCAAGAGGAAATTGACCTCTGTGATCTCAGAAAGAGAAGAGCCTACAGAGGAGTGAGTGAAGAGGAGAGGGGAATATTGAAAAGTGGGGGAAAGGAAGGAAACCTTACTATGGAAATGGATTCCATTAAATGTTTTTATATGTAAAGGAAGACGGGGATTTTAACCTAGATGTGGCCTGAGGGATTTGATGCTTGAAAAGTCTACTTGTCCTGGGGGTATGGGGGGTTAGAGGAGGAGGAATTAGAACCCCTGGGGCCAATTGACTCTTAGAGGAATGCAAAAGCACATACAAAGGGAGGAGATTTTCAGGCAAAGGTAGAAAAAGAAGTCAAGGAGAGAGAGTATAGATCATTGGGGGACAGGGGGGACAGGGAAAGGAGGGGTCCTTACCATAAGACAGTGTCCTCTCTGACACTTGCAATAATTGTCATTGTTCTAAGACTGAGGCATAATGGAAAGGGGGAATCCAAAGGGTAAACCCTATAAGGCAGTGGCAGAAAATTCCTAAAGTGGAGAGCCTAGAATGGATACCTTGGAATCTTTAATTATATGAAGAGTACAGAGGAGACACCAGATGATTATAGGGGTCGTGAATCTGAGAAGAGGGTCTAATGTAAACAGAAAGAGAAAATGGATAAGGAAGAGAGTGAGAAAAAGAGTGGGTAAGAAATGTATTTTTGGTAATATTTTATTTTTCCCAATTACCTCTAAAAACAATTTTTAAGAGTCATTTTTTTTTAAATGTTGAGTTCCAACTTTTCTCCCTCCCTCTCCCCTTTCCCCTATCCCTGGAATGGTAAGAAATTTAATATAGGTTAAACATGTGCAATTATGCAAAGCATATTTCCATATTAGTCATGCTGTGAAAAGATACAAATCAAAAGAAAAAGTAAACAAAGAAAAAAATAAAGTGAAAAATAGTATGTTTTGATCTGCATTAAGATTCCATTAGTTCTTTCTTTGGGTGTGGATAGCAATTTTTATCATGAGTCTTTTGGAATTGTCTTGGATCATTTGTATTACTGAGAATAGTGAAGTCACAGTTCTTCATTGTACAATATTGTTATTTTTGTGTACAGTGTTCTCTGGTTCTGCTCACTTAACTTTGCATCAGTTTGTGTATGTCTTTCTAGGTTTTTATGAAAGCAACCCACTTGTCATTTCTTATAGCAGAATAGTATTCCATTACAATTATATACCACATCTTGTTTAGCCATTCTCTAATTGATGGGCATCCCCTCAATTTCCAATTCTTTGCCACCACAAAAAGAACTGCTATAAATATTTTTGTACAAATAGGCCATTTTTCCTTTTTTTGATCTCAGAGATGTATTCTTAACTAAATAAGAGATAGAGTCAATTATAAAAGATAAAAACCAGAAACACTTCTACACAGACAATCTTAATATGTATAGGATTAGAAGGGAAGTGGTCAAGTGGGGAAAAAAATCTTTGTATTAATTTTCTTGGATAATAGTTTAGTATCATAATATATATGTATATATATGCATATGTATACTTATATGTATATGTGTATAGTTATATATATGCACATGTATTAGGTATATGTAGATATACATATGTATGCACACATATATGACTAATAGCTATTCCTCGATAGATAAAAAGCAAAAAATATATATAACCAAAGAGTTCTCAAAAGAACTACAATATATTCACAACCACATGAAAAAATACTCAAAATCACTACTAATAAGAGAAATACAAATTAAAATAACCCTAAAGTATTACCTCATACCTTGCCAATTGGCAAAAATAATTTTAAAATGGCAACAGTCGGTGTTGAAGGGGCTGTGGAAAGATAGGCACACAAATACATTGTTGATGAAGCTGTGAAATAGTATAACAATTCTGGAAAGCAATTTTGAATTATGCAAATAAAGTAACTAAAATGTCTATAGCTTTTGAACTGGAGATATCATTAGTAGGCTTATACTCCAAAAAAGCTATAAATAAGAAAAAAAGTTCTCATATAGTCCAAAATATTTATAGCAGTTTTTTGTGACAGTTAAGAATTTAAAACAAAATAGATGTTTATCAATTGGGAAATGGCTAAATAAATTATGGTAACTAAATGTCATGGAATAGTATTGTGATGAATACAGAGAAGCAGTTGTGATCATTTTTTCCTTCTCTAAAAAATATTATTTTTCATATGAGATGTCTCTCTGGGAGAGGAAGGGATAAGGGAGAGATAAATGAGGGAAAATGTAATAAACAGGAAACATCAATTAAAAACTTGTTTGAAAATTAAAATTATATAATTATGAAATATCTAACAAAATAAATAAAAATAAAATAAAACAAAGATAACAATATATGATTTTCTAAGTCAGTATCCAGACTGTAGGGATCCTTATGTACAATTCTGTTTGCGTTTGACACCACTGCTGTATAGTATTTCACTTGGTGATTTCATGAGTTTCTATGGATTCAGCTATTATCTCTATAAATATGATTTTTAGATTTATTTGTTCAGGCCTCACTTCTCTCCTAACCTCCAGTTTCACATCATCAACTACCTGCTAAACATCTTGAGTTGCATCTCTTGTAGACATCTAAAGTTAAATATGTTCAAAACTTAAGTCATCTTTCCACCAAACTGTCTCCTCTTCCTAACTTTCCTATAACTTTCCAATGTACCACTATCCTCCTAGTCTCTCAGGCTCACAACTTAGTCACAATTCTCAACTCCTTATCTCTCTTTCACCACTACCCTCAAACCAATCTATTACTTAGACCTATGATTTCTTTCTGCCTAACATCTCTCCTCTGATGTTGGTACCACCCTGATACAGGCCCTTCTAAAGTTCTAATTTATTAGTGAAACACAAATTTATCAGTAAGTAGGATCTCAGCTTCTTTAGCAGAGATAAGGCCCCAAATGAGGTGAAAAACTCACTTTTATATTTTGGGAAATATAGAACAAAGAACAGGAATTTGGAGGTAGTGGAACAAGTCATGATTTGTTATAAGAACTCAAAATCATGAACATCAAAATCAATAAAAATGGTTACAAAGCTGAAGTGTCGGGAACAATGGGATTGGTTGAACATTGGGAACGAGGGGCTAGCAACAACTCAATCCTTCCCTCCCATGGCTAAGAAATGTTCATTGTTTAAATCCATCTGCAAGGTTAAAAATAGTTATTAACAAGATCTGTATTTCTAAAATTAACCCATTACAGGCCAGCTAATTTTTGAATTAAGTTCAGAGACAAAGAACTATGACTTTGGCAGTTATAGAACAAAATCCATAAACTATAAATTTAAAATGATTTAATGATCAATTAAAAGGGATCATCAATCTTAATATTTCACCCTCATTGCTTCACACTTCTGCTATTATAATAGCCTGCTACTTTTTTTTACTGCCTTAAGTCTGTCCCACTTCAGTCTATCTTTAATATAGCTATCAAATAGGTCTTCCTAAATCTCATGTGATCATGTCACTGTCTATGTACTATTCCTGTGGCTCCCTGTTTTCTTTAGGATCAAATATAAAATCATCCATTTGGCTTTTAAAGTTTTTCATAATCTGGGCTCTTCTTCCCTGTTCAGACTTTTTACAATGTTCACCCTCCATGTACTCTACGATCTCATTTCTTTGGCCTCCTCAGCATTCTCCATCTCCCACCTTACAGTGTTTTCATTATCTATTATACCTGAATTTGTCTCTCTTCTCATTTCCGTCTCTTAGCTTCCTTGGATCCTTCAAGTTTCACCTAAAGTCCCATCTTCTGTAAGAAGTTATTCCCATTCCCCCTTTATGCTAATATTTTCCCTCAGTTGGTTGCCTCCATTTTGTTCTATCTATATTATGTTTGCACATAGTTGTTTTCATGTTGTTTTCCTCATTGGACTGTGAGCTTCTTGAGGGCAAGGATTGTCTTTTGCCTTTCTTTACACCTCCAGAGCTTAGCTAATGAAGAGAAGGACATTATGAGATGAAAGTAAGGAGGGAGTGCTTTCTAGGTTTATGGGGTAGATAGTGAAAAGTCACAGAGATTGAAGGTGGGATGTTAATTCAATGAACAGAAAGAGGGTCATTTTGGCTGCATCACAAAGTACAAGAGACGATATAATGTCTAGTAAATCTTGAAATATAGTTTGAGGCCAATTAATGAAGGGCTCTAAAAGATTTTTAAAAAGCAATTTATATTTTGTCCTAGAAATAGAAAGTAAATGGAACTGATTGAATAAAGGACTGGCATGGGCATATCTGGACTTGGGAAAATTACTTTGGCATTAGTGCATAAGATGGCCTGGGCCAATGAGAAACTTGAAGTAGAGAGACTAATTAGGAAGTTGTTGCAATATTCTAATTAAGAGCTAATAAGCTCCTGGGCTGAAGTGGCATTTGTGCCAGTAAAGAGAAAGGTTCAAATTTGAGAAGGTAGAAGCAGAATCCACAAGCTATTTATGTGAACTGGTAGACTCATTGCTTTGTAGCTCTGTAATGAGTGTACTGGGGAAGTATTATGTGCTTAGCAGATTCAACTCAGAGTACTTTCTCTATGATCCAAAAATATCCTTCATGAGAGAGAAGTTCTATGTAATTTCAATAAGGCATCGATAATAAGAATGAGAAATAGTGATTCACATATTTTCAGTGAATGCTATTTCTCCAATTATCAATTTTTGGCCAATTGTATATATGTATGTGTGTCTAGGACATGTGCTAGTAAGTATATAAATAAGAATAAAACACTGACAGATCCTCATTATAATCTCTGGATCCTATATCCAAAGTATCCCATATTTATTCCATTTGATCTTTTTCTTTGTTTCTGGCTTAGACACATTTTATCATTTTAAAACTTTTTTTAAGGTTGGGGGCATGGATTATGGAATTATTTTATTCTTTTAAAAAAGAAATAATGTTTACAAATGCTCTAATGGTAATTTTGGTTTAGTATGTATCTGTCTTTTTTATTTTCAGGCAGTGGCTCAAATCTGAAGATATTCAAAGAATTTCTCTGCTTTTCTATAACAAAACACTAGAGAAAGAAGTAAGCTATTTTCACTTTAAACCCAACTGGTTTTTCTGAAATGCTAAAGTCATTTTTAAAAGTCTTTCTGAGGTTTCTTTTCAAGTTATTTGCATGTGGCCTTAAAACTCCAGCTAAATATGTCAGAATCGTTCTTGGCTTTTCCTTTCATTCCCCCATGAATGTATTTTTGTTACCATAGGAGACCTGATTTCTTTTACTTTGCATGCCACAATCCACTCTATACTCCTTGCACATCTTGCAAATGATGTTGGCAACAGATGTTTCAGATACTTGCGTCAAGCTAAAGGGCTAAGGGCAAATATGTTGTTTTTTTTAATTTCTTAGCAAAAATTTTAAAACAGAACATCAACTTCTTGGTGATACATCTGTAGTATGCTTTAAAAAGAAAATATCATTGAATTTAACATACATTCACTGTTTGAAAAAAATGCACTTCACATCCATCACCTTTCTTAAGATTTAGAAAGTGGAATTTTTTTTAACTATGTTGGTTCTTATTGATTTCTAATTGTGATCCCAAAGCTGAAAAGTTTACTTAGCACAAATAAACAGATGAAATTTTCTTTATCTTTTTCCATGCCAAAACCTAACATAGCTGCCTATAACTATATGCAATAGCCAGCTGAATATTGGGAGTATGGGGTGAAGAGGGGAAATCTTCCTGGTTGAACTGTATCACAAGGCTCCCAGAAAAGTACAAAAGATAAAATACAGAACTTCAGTATAGCAAAACATATTACAAAATGAAAATTCACCTGAAATAATTGTCTTTGCTACATCATACACATTGGCCAAACTTTGGTAAAGAATACCAGGATCTCTGTCAGAGTGTTTTAAAAAGAAAACATCCTTGTGTCTATGACCAGAAAGGTCATCTTATCTACTTCTGATAACTGTGTTTTGATTTTTTATAATTGAGTAATATTATTGTTGTTTAAAGTAGTGTTAGCCCTCAAAAAATTGCAATATAAATGAATAATGATTTTTTTTTACTTATACTGGCTTAGACCCAGTTTGGTATAACAATTAATTTCCTCTTTGATAGACAGTAACATTTTAAAAATTATTTCAACATTTTAACATTAATTAATATTAATTCCTATGGATATCTCTCCATAGAAACTACTTAAGAATTTAAACATATAAAAGTGTAATCTCATGTATGTGGATTAATCACATTTAAATAATTATGTTAATATATCTCCTTTATTAACACACAATTCTTCTAGATTTTCTATGACATAATTCATTAAAATGTGCTAGTACCACTTGGCTAATATATACCTATATATGCACTACCAAGTTAAGATCCTGAAGCTTTGGGGATTCTCAGAGAAGGATTCAGCTCTTAATATCTCTTTCTAACTCTATTTCCAAGCAATCTTGCCAGATATAAGAGTTAATAATGATGATGGTTAAAAAATGAAAGTAAACATTTATATAGAGATTCTTAAAAGTTTTAAAAGCACTTTCCATACATACCTCATATGAGCCTCACAAAACTCTTATTATGAAGAAACAAAAAAAGACCAAGAGGAGGCTATGCTATACTAACCTTACCCCAAATTAATTATTCTCATATCTCCATATGAATTTCACAAGCATATGCATGCACCCACTTAGAAAGATGAAAAATACATAAATGTTGCAAATTATCTTTTGAAATGCAAAATGCCAAGGTGTCTCCAAGAGTCTAATCATAATGAATATTGAAAGAATATCGCAAAGATATTTCTTACCCTTTTTATTCTAGAGAATTTATATGCTTTAAAAAAAATTTAACTCTCATTCCCTACTGCACAGCATAAACAGCACTAGTGAGCATGCCCTTCCACATAGTGTTAAAAAGCAGTGTGAATACCCTGCTAGGAGGCTAAGACTAATTGGAATTTAAAGGGCATCAGCAGAGATATGGACAAATTAAATAGAACATTTCACTTTATAAGGATCCGAAGATGTCTCAAATCAAAGTACATAGTAAATCTCTGTTTCTTAAATTATATTGGCTACCCTACTACAAAGAACAATGTCTTGTCATAGAAGGAACTCATTGCTTAATTGAAACCAATCTACTGAGTGACATGAAGAGATACCTAGAGACAAACTTTTTATCTCCTTTTTTCTGAATGGATTATTTCACTGGCGTGAGGAACGTTCAGTGTAAAAAGTTCCTCCATGGTAGAGATTGATCCATAACTTAAAGTCTTAGAATATGGACTGATTCTCCCAAAGATCCACAAAAGAATTTGACATTTTGGGCATGACCTGGGTCTTTGTAGTTAACTTAGCATCCCCTAAAATCTCTTCATTTTTTTCAGTCCAGTTTTTTACTCTTTCTTTCTAAAAGATATTCAAGGACATACAGAAAGGATTTTGAACAGGTCTAGAAAGATGAATTACAACTCTCTGACATGTCTCCCTTACATTGCATAGAGGAAGAAATAAGTATGACAGAGTTAGATTTCAGATAATTAGTCTTAATTGACACTGAGGCGAACACTGAAGTTGTTTTATTTTTTTGCCATCATCTGTTCTTCAAGTCAGAGTGATGTGTGTCCTAAGTACAGATTAGGCTGATGGGTTTTTATGTCACTCTGCCTTAAGAAACTTATTAATGATTTCTATTTTTTTTCTAGTACAGAGCAACCACATTACCTGCATTCAAGTATTATGTGACGTGTGCTTATCTCATCTTCTTTGGCATCTTTATTGTGCAGATACTAGTATTACCAAAGTAAGTATATGTGATCCTTTTTTTTTTTTAAATTAAAGTCTGTATCTCTTTTATACTGAACTTTTATATACAGCTCTGGGGCCCAGAATGTATCTGACAGGAAAAATATGTTGTGATATAATCAAATGAATATCTTAACATGACAATTGAGAATTCATTCAAAAAGCTTGATATTAAAGCAACAGTAGTAAAGAAAACATGGAATGGACTCAATTTCTTTTATTTCTGGGAATATTTTTAAAATTTAATAAACATTTTTATTTATTGTTTTGGGTACCAATTTTATCCCTCTTTCCTTCCCTCCCTCTCCCCTCCCAAAGGTGGCAATCAGATATGAGTTATACATGTATAATTATGTAAAATATTTCCATATTTGTCATTTTGTACAAGAAAACTTGATTAAAAGAAAAAATGAAAGTGAAAAATAGCATGTTTCAGTCTGTTCCATCATACTGTCCACCTCCAAAGAAAGATCTGGGCATATTTTTAAGATTTCAGTCATTTCTTTTGATGCCCTATTACTGAAGTATCAACTCCAGTAAAATCATAGGCGTATAGAGTTAGCTAACCAGAAAGGACATGTGTCCTCTGAATATTGTTCCAATGGTGCAAATTACAGATACACACATTTATAGGCTTCTGCATGAGTGTTACCCCATTGACAAGGGAAAATATCTACTATTGCCAGAACATTCTATGGGATTTTTGGACATAGCCTGAAAGAGAAAAAAGTCATAGTTCCCAGAACATTTTGCTTTATAAACAATTTCAGCTGCTGGCATTATACAAGGTTATTTTGCTAATAGGGCTCTTTGTTCAACATCATCAATCTTGTTCTCCTTTCTCACATCTCTTATCTATATAGATCTTTGTTTTGGAAAGCAAAGCAAATTGCAAGTCAAATTAAACTTGTTGCTACAGTCAATGACAGGTGTGCAATATGTACTTCTAAGGGTCGGGTACATTTGGTTTCAGGCAGAAGTTAAGTTGACTTGGAAAAAGTGCTTTGTTTCTCTCTTCTCTTTAATGGGAATTTTTCTGCTTTGTTATGAACCATCTCTGAAGCTAATGAATGGCTGAAAAAACACTTATTATTACTGTTAATTTGACTTGACTAAGAACTGGTAATACAAATACAAAAAGTGAAACCTGCCCTTATGAAGCTTGTCTTTTAGTGGGAGAGACTCCATATATACAGGGAGCATTCTGTTCAGTGGAATCACAGGCTGGTGAGTTGATCCAAAGGGTAATGAACTGAAATGTTCATGACCAAAGAAATGGGACTATTGATTTGATGATTATTGGCTAAGAGAAAGAGATGGAAAGTGCCCCTCATTTGGCACCTTCTCATATCCAATCAAGGACATTCAGTTTAGGAGTTCCAAAAGTGAGTATATTAACTTCTCAGGGAAAATGGCATAACATCAGGAGGTACAATGTGGAGGAAATTAGTCTAGATGAGATTAAAGAAGACTGCAGAGTCAGGAAAGATAGCAAGGTAGACCAAGGTAAATAGCTTCATGTTATATGAAGCAAGGTTTGGAAGCCAAGTAGATATATGGGCTGTTTTGCTTTTGTTATTCAGTTGTTTCAGTTGTGTGATGCCATTTGGTGTTTCCTTGGTAAAGATACTGGAGTGGTTTGCCATTTCCTTCTCCAACTCATTTTACAAATGAGGAAACTGAGGCAAACAGGGTTAAGTAACTTGACATGGGTCACACAGCTAGTAAGTGTCTGAGACCAGATTTAAACTCACAAAGATGACTTTTTCTGACTTCAGGGTCAGCACTCTATCCACTGGGCCACCTAGATGCCCAGCTTATTTAATCTTCAACCAAGTCTTCTTGGAAAGTCCCAGGCCAAGAACTCCAAAGTTGAGAAGATTAATGTCCCCAGGGATTAAAACATGGGCTAAGAACTTTGGAAAACACTCTTAAAATCTTTTTGTTCTTCAATGAAGGGATCATCACAAAATTGTTCCCAACACCACCCTATGCATATATATGAAAAAGAATTTCATACATATATGTAAAATAAAGGGTCTTGTGAGCATTTGTTAAAATAGCAACAGTGATTTATCTACTTTTTGTAGTGCTTATTCTGTCAATCACAGAAAATTAGAACCTAAAGGTACTTGAGAGATCATCAATTCCAAGCCCCTCATTTGCCAGTGGAGGAAACTGAGACCCAGAAAAAGGAAATTGAAGGAGTTAGTGGCAGACCCGGGACCAGATCCTCTGTCTTATGACTCTGAGGCCAGTGCTCTTTTCTTAGTGCTCAAGGAGCATGGTAATCAGCAGGAAAATGAAGACAATTTACCATCTGCTAGATCTTCTAAGTTACTTGACTTCATGTCAAGTGCTTTGTACCTTAGGAAATTTTCCATGTTTGAATTAAAACTGTTTTGACAATTAAGGTTATATTTTCTTGGATTTTCTCAATTATCTCCCATTTGGTAACTAGAGTTGCTCTATATTCTTCTACATTAAAGGGATTAAAAAGGAGAAGACAGAATAAAGGAGCAGAGAAGAGATGATAATGTAGTTTTCACAAAAGTAATTCAAAGATAGAAGTTTGTTACCGATGGATCATTTAAGTTCAAAAGTTCTGAGCTGCTGTAAGGCCAAAAGTAGGCTTGTGAACACTGAGACCAGTGCCAATATGGTTAATGGAGGGACAGATGGCTAAGTGAGGCAGGGTGAACTGGCCCAGGTCAGAAAATGGAGCAAGTTAAAGCATACTTGGGATCAGTAGGAAGTACACATCCGGCCAACTTGGGATAGAGAGGAGAAAGAAAGGAAGGAAAGAAGCGAAAGAGGGAGAGAGGGAGAAATGAAGGAAGGAAGGAAGGAAGGAAGGAAGGAAGGAAGGAAGGAAGGAAGGAAGGAAGGAAGGAAGGAAGGAAGGAAGGAAGGAAGGAAGGAAGGAAGGAAGGAAGAAGGAAGGAAGGAAGGAAGGAAGGAAGGAAGGAAGGAAGGAAGGAAGGAAGGAAGGAAGGAAGGAAGGAAGAAAAGAAGGAAGGAAGGAAAGAAGGAAGGAAGAAAGAAAAGAAGGAAGGAAGGAAAGAAAAAAGGAAGGAAGAAAAGAAAAAAGGAAGGAAGAAAAGAAGAAAGGAAGGAAGGAAGAAAAGAAGGAAGGAAGCAAGGAAGGAAGGTAGGAAGGAAGGAAGGAAGGAAGGAAGGAAGGAAGGAAGGAAGGAAGGAAGGAAGGAAGGAAGGAAGGAAGGATGTCAAATCTCTAATGGTGAAATTATAATTTTTGGCAGACCTCTGGGGGAAATATTTGTGATTAGGGGTAACTTCTTTGAGCCTCTTTAATCAATCCTTTTATATATCTCCCTGAATCTATAGCCTAGTTCTGATTTTTTTATTTGTATGCATGTACACATAGTATTTGGGGTCTCTTTTTTCAGCTTTTTTCCTTTTCTCCATTCTGTTGTTTATTTCTTATCAGCAATAAGTCATTAATGAATGGGAATTACATGGAAAAAGCAAAAGAATCTTCTAGGCATGAATCTACTGTTGAATTTTGAGTAGCTTCACATTTTTTCCTATCTATCAAGCTAAATAGATTATCTGAACCCATGCAGGGGTAATTGCAAAAACAATTGTGATTTATTGTTATTGATAAATTTTGATTAAACCTTATGTATTTCATAAAATCTACAAGTTAGGGTTAGATAAATTATATTATGCTTATGAAAAATGGGCCTATACCATTATCCTCAGAGAAATGTATTGGTGATTAATAACCACTTCATTTATTAGAATTTTCTCCCCTACTTTCAATTCACTCTTTTAATGGTTTTTTTTTTTTTTTGCTTTGGGTATTCTTGTTCATGCTCAGGTTGGACTAGATAGCCCCTGAGGTGTTTTCTAGCTCTGAGATTTTGTGGTTTTGTGGTATCATTTCAGATACCTTGCTGCCATGTCTATAAGAGTGAAGGATGGAAGGATACTAATTTCTCACTACTTGGAGAAGGGCATAATTCTTTTCCTGTGGAGATGAATAATAGATAACTGTCTTTTCGGTATTTGACACTTATTCATATTTGGGGGAACCAAGTTTAAATAGCACTGAGAGACAAGACTAAATTTAAAAGTACTGCTTGCAACCTCAGTAGAAATAAAGAACTAGACATAGTAATATTTGGAAAAGAACCTGCCTTGGTACCTTATCAGATTTAGCATGCATCTCTGGAGGCTGCTTGCAACAGAAATACCCTATAGTTGTAATTGAAAATTCAATCAAAATTTATTCCACTCCTCTTACCCTCCACAGAGATTCTGATTGGGCAGTTAATTGCAGTATATTCTCTTCTTATAACTAGAAAAATATACCCTGAGTGGCAATAAAAGTTGATTCTCATTTTTGTTTTTCTAGGCCTTCTTAACCCAATGGAGATATAAGGAAACTCCCTATCCCTCTAAAAGTAATTCTAATCCTGGGTTAAGTAGATTGTTCTTAAAAGTGGAACAGATAGGATGGCCAATGAACTTCAAGTCTATAAACTTGTACATTATGTATTAAAAAAAAAGGGAGGAATTGTTTCTCAAATGAGTTGGATTCCAGAGGAGGAAAGAAAGATAACCAATTATTTTTCCCTAAGAAATGAGTGTGTCTCATTAATATCACTATTTTTAGCCCATTCATGGACCTGGTTCTCTATTTTCTGTCAGCAAGTTGTCTACCTTATCCTTCTCAGGGTCTTACCTGTTATTAGTGATCAGATTGAAAATAAGTAGACAAGGTGGGAGGCGGAATGAGGAATGTCCTAGTCTTGAATCAGCCCTTACTCATAGGACCAATCCATTTAATTAAAACAACAGCATCAGAAGTGACTAAAGAAAGAGCATATTTTGTCTCTAGCATGACAAAGAACAATCACTTTGCTTTTCTATAAATATTATCAATTTCTCTTGTATATTTTTTTAAGTAGCTTCATATCCCACATGTCATCAAAATTGATTAATTTACATGGACATTTTGGTATGCCTAAAGAACTCCAACCTGTCATCTTTAAAACAGACAAGATTAATGGTTCTAATGAATGACTTTAGAGCAACCATCTCTATGTCACAAAGTGTTCATTTTTTTTAATAGGATGACAGTTTCTTTCATTTGAACAAGGATTCCATATGCTATGAATACTCTGATACTATACAAATTCATTTAATAAAGGTAGTGAGTGTTTGACCCACTTGAGTATCATGCCTTTAGTAGTGCAATATATTCTTTTGATATCTTTTTCTTTTTTTGTTGATATTTTTTGTTTCATATCACATTTACTTCCTAATATATGCCAACCTCTTCCCTACAAAGTGAGCCTTCCTTATGTAAAGATTTTTTTTTTGGTGAGGCAATTGGGGTTAGGTGGCTTGCCCAGGATCATACAGCTAGTAAGTGTCAAGTGTCTGAGGCTGGATTTAAACTCAGGTTCTCCTGAATCCAGGGCCAGTGCTCTATCCACTGCACCACCTAGCTGCCCCTTATATAAAGATATTAAAAGAAAGGGGAAGGAAAAAGCATTGTTATTCAATGAGGTACATGGAAGGATCCCTTGTCAGCCCCAAGACTGAGATGAACAATTTTGGAAAGTAGAATGTAGCCATTAGAACTTACCAGCAGAATTAGCAGTAACCTCTCTGAGATTGCTTAATTTTATTTTTCTTATCAAACAGACAGTGGGAATGGATTCAAACATTTGCTGGAGTACAGTATGTCTAAATCATTAACATGTCTGTATTTGATTTGATTCTTGATTCATCAAATAAGGTATTTATTACCTAAAATATTTAGGGCCCTATGGAAAACCCTTGGTAGATAGATACAAAAAATGTAAGAGCTCATGACCTCAAGATGCCTATAATCTCTTGGGGGAAGAAGGAAAAGAATAGCACATGTAGACATATAAGTAAATATATACAAAACAAGTAGGAAGTAATAGGGACCACTAAGTACTAGTAGGATTACCCCCCCCCCAAAAAAAAGACTTTCATAAGAGGTTGAGTTGAACTTCAGAGAAAGTTGATTCTAAGAGTGAGGAGGAGTGTACTTTAGACATAGGAGACAGTTTGTTCAGAGGCACTGGGGTAGGAGATAGAATGTTGTATACAGGAACAGAAAGGAAGCCAGTTTGACTGGAATGCAGAGTATATTAGGGAAGATATTGTGAGGAAAACCTGGAAAAGTTGGCTAGAGCCATATGATGGGGGGCTGTAAATACCAAATGGAGGAGTTTGTATTTTATTCTAGAAACAATAAAAATGTATCCTTCTGTTATCTTCATTAAGCCATAATCTGTGGGGAGTTAAGACATGAGGAAGAGTAAAACAAAACTACATTTCTTTTGGTGTTTACTTCACTATTTTGAGAAATATTAACTTCATCTATATAAATATTCTCTCTGTGGATGCAGATCAAAATGTCTTTCATACCTTAGTACAGAGTAATTGATTCTTTTGGAGTTTCTGTGGCTGAAAGAATTCATCTGATGCCATTTTCTTTTGATGGGCTTCTTTGAATTTACCCAAGCTGGTCTTTAGATAAGACACATCATCTACCCATACTCAAAGCCCTTCCAACTTGGTCAAATCTTCATGAGTTTGTACTCCTCTGATGTAGCTTTTGAGAACCCTGGGTCATGTCTATACCATATGAAGACATCTCAATAAAATTTCAGTGGAAGAAGTTACATTTAAGAACACAGTAACCTATATGAGCCCAACTCCAAACACTGATCTAAATCTTCGTTGGTCGGGGGCGAGAGGGAGGGAAGAGGAATAAACATTTATATGGTATCACTATGTGCCTACTACTGTGCAAAGTGCTTTACAAATATCACATTTTAGCCTCATAACAAGCCTGCAAGGTAGGTACTGTTATTATCTCTATTTAACAGTTAAGAAAACTGAAGTAAACAGAAGTTGTCACTTGTCTAAGGACACATTTAGTGTCTGAGGCCTGATTTAAACTCAAGTCTCCCTGACTCCAGGCCTAGTCCTCTATCTACTATGCAATGTAGTTGCCTCATTAAAATTGGGATTTGTAATAATTGCATTAATACTATTGTAGGAATGGTGGGGTAATTAAATCCATCACCCTGCCCCAAGCAAAGTAACTAACAAGGTGCTTTGGCCTTGATATGTTTATCAGATGGGAACACCTCTACTGAATCACTCAATCAAAAAACATTAAACTAGATGATAAAACTTATTAATGACTTTAGAAGGAACAAAATGCATTAGATTGGGTGAAATTATGCTATATAGCAAGTATGTGAGATTGGCTAAAAATATTCAGTCACACCCTGCTTGTCTTTTGCTGTATAGCAAGCAAGTTCAGAACTGAGCATTCCAATTTACCCAGTGGTAGAAGAAACTTTAGCGAAGGGAAAGAGAAGATAGCTTTTGTCTCATCCACTCTTGCCCTTAACAAGGATAAGACACTGCAGATTTCAAAAGATCCAGAAGACTTGGATGCCCCACCAGCATCCTAGCCATGTCCCCAAAACAGCAGTGGCTGATGATAGCAGCTGCACTAGGAGCTGAGAACAAACTAAACAACTAAGGAAAGAGTTTTCAGGACTCTACAAGGAACCCAGGGGAAAAAAGCTTAAGGGAAAATTTGTGAGGACTCTCCTGAGAGAATAAGATTTCCAATGATCAAGAGCTATTAGTTCATCCCTCTGCCCCTAAGATTTCTAAGTCTGAGCCCACTTTCCCCTAGACTCTTTTCTTATAGAAGAATGTCTCCCAGACTTTGAGGGAATATATTTTGGACCATCTTAGTGAATTCCTCTAATTGGAAGCTCATTGGATCTAGATAGATGATAAATAGGCATAACAAACCAGCGGTGGCTCATGATTCTCCATGGTACTGGAGAACTATTTCCCTCAACCCCTAGAATCCTGAGGACAGAAGGATCCAGACTCAAACCACCAGTAGAATGGGAGTTTGGGATAGTAGCCTTGGAGTTGGCACTACACTATTTTGAAACAACTTTAACAAAAATATTTCTGGCATGATCTATAACATTTTAAGAAAGTATAATTCAAACTTTATATAAATATATATATATATATATGTATATATATTTGTACATACATACACATACACACACATATATAGATATGTTTAAGAAAAAAAGCTTTTACATTGCAATGTCATTGGGCATTTGGACATTTTGCTCAGTGCTTCTAGAATAATCTGAACTTTTTGTACTTTTTCAGAGAATTGAGAAGAAAAAAACTTAAGTGAAGCTAATAGCTTTATCATTTCCCCTAAGACCATTCCTCTGCAATGTCATAGAATACATCTCCAATTCCCAGAATCCTGAGTCCTATAAATTGCTTTTATTAACCTGGTTTTGTGGAAATTGTTTATGCTGTCCATTGGAAAGAGTTCAGTCTTTTAGTGGCTTTCAGGGTCAAAGGTACTACAGTGAGAACATGGTTCTGGAAGAACTTCTGTGACCTTTTGCATTGGATCTAATAGAAGAAGAATGAGCAGGCTCATGGACAGTAGAAGGGTGACAAAAGGAGATCTTCAAGGATAATGGTTTCCTTAAGAAGCAGTGGTAGCAACACTATATTCCTGGGTCACAACAGCCAGAGCTCTATCATAAAATAATAAGGGAAGAGGTGGATGGGAGAAGAGCTACTTACTGCCAATTCCTAAATACTGATCATCTCTAAGTCACGTGTATGAACATAGAAAACATCTCCATGACTGTATTACCATTTGCAAAAAATCCTTTGAATCATATCAAATTGAACCAAGAAATCTTTCAGTAATACCTAATTATATTGTAATGGCATAGAGTCACTTGATTTGAAAATGTCTGATCTCAATTTGTTTTCACACACAAAATAGACTTGAGGGGTGGGCTAAAAACAAATAAGCTCTTTGCTTGATATATAATCCTAAAGGCCAATTAGATTATCCTCTTACAGAAAAAAAATGATTGGGGTATGTATTAAAAGTAATCTTTGGGACCATATTATCTCTATATTAACCTGACTTTTTGTTGTTGTTGTTAGAACATCTATTCTTGGGATTTCCTTTGGAGCTGCATTTCTCTTGCTTTCCTTCATCCTTTTCATCTGTTTTGCTGGACAGCTGCTGGTAGGTACTCTTTGGTTTTAACTTATTTGAAAAACAATATAATGAAAAAAGAAAGAGAAAAAGACAAAGAGACCGAGACAGAAAGAAAAGGGGGAAGGAAGGAAGGAAGAAAGAAAGAAAGGAAGGGACAAAGGAAGGAAGGGTCAAGTCTCTTAACTGCTGCAAAATAATTCCATTTGCTAGGAACAAATTATTTGTTCAGAAAATATAGCCAAGAAAGAAAATAAGAATATACCATTTAATAAATAAGTCTGTAAAGGTTTTTTTTTAATATAAGGATCAACCCAGAAACTATAAAGTTATATCTATTTTTTTATTCATTTGCTTTTTCTTTGAAATTGTTTTAAGGAACTTTAGAATAGTAAATAATAAGCTGTAACTGATCTAAAACTTGGTTGATGGGAAAATAAATTTTAAAAATAGATTACATAGATAGTTCCAAGTATGTAATATTGAAAATTATTGCATATTAAAATATTCTAAAATAGTAATCATTTCACTTATGTGAATAATTCCAAAGTTATGAGTTTTAGTCTAATCCTTTAAATTACTAAGTATTATGTCTTTATATTTCTTAGTTCAAGCCAAATTCTATTGTTTCATGATTCTAGCAAAGTTAACTGGAGAGAAAACATCCATGAAGATTTTTACTTCATTCATGTTATATTGAATGAAAGAGGAAATTGACATCATTATCTACTTGTCTACTTTATATACATGTGAATCTACTTTGTATGAATAACAATCCTTGCTTCTTTTACACTTTGACTGCAAAACTGCTTTTGAACAGCAAAATTTTTGTCCCATTCATTGGTGAGATTGCTGCATGACCTACTTCTATCACATTGTAAGCTTGTACAAATGCCATTATAGATTTCACTTCCATTACTATAAAAACAGTTTTCTTTAGTGAATGTTGGTTAGAGTGCCCTCATGTGTCTCTATGTTGTCATATAATTTTAGGTTGTTCAGAGCACAAGCCATTAGTTTTATTTACACCATCAATATATTCACAGTAGTATTTTATTTTTCCTTTGATATGTACATATACTCTGAAGAGAGTTATCAAATCAAAAGAGTTAGGACAGATGATCTTTATCGTCCCTTCCAGCTTTGAAATTCTGTATAAGTATCTGTAATTCCCAGGGTGTGTAACCTGAGGGCTGTGGATTGTCCACCTCTGTTACAAAACGAGGATTAGAAAATTCTTACAAAGGAAAATGTTAAATCAATATCTTGATGGGCATTGTAGTAGCCTTGGCACATTTTTCATTCATTTGCATCTGACAAGCACTTATTAAAAACCTGCTCTGTGCCATTCCCTTAGCTAGGTGCTAGGGATGAAAAGACAAAAATGCTTTTTTATTTCTTGGAGCTGGACCCACCTGCTACTGAGTGTGACAACATTCTGGGGCTCCTGTTGAATGTGTCTGTGTCCATGCCTCAATTACTCTACCTGGTTTTCAAATTGTTCCAGAAAAGGAACTGTGCCTTCTAATTCATCCACAATATCATGCCACCTAAGATATGAGCTAAATGAGCTACTAAGGTGCTCTAGAGTCATTGTAGGAAAAATTATTAAGGTTACATATTTGCCCCTTTCAGCAACCCTACTTACTATGCTAAAGAACTCCATTAAAAGAAAAAAACCAAAACAAAAGAAAATATAACCCTTTTTAAGTGAAAAAGCAAAGAGGATCACATATCTTCCTCACAGCTATCAGCAACTTTGACAAGTTATCAGAGAAGGCACTCATCACACACTGTATATACTCTATATTCCATTTACTGGCGGCTTTAAAAAAAAAAAAGTAAAAAAATCTGTTTTAAGTCTTCCCTGACAACAGTATCCCTGTGTTCTTTGTTTAAAATTATTAAATCATTTTACTTTAGTGTGTTATAGGCATAGGCCCTTAATCTAATTTTCCCTTTCCTTTCCACTGTCTTTGATCATTTATGACAAGGATCTTTGCAACTTTTCTGGCTTACAAAAATTAGTTTCATTCTTCTTCAAGTTTACAGGCATATGAATATATGTTATATGTGTGTACATATGGGTATTTGTTCTCTATATGTATCTGTTATATATGTATGTGCTTTTCCCAGAACCCTAGCATTCGGGGGGGGGGGGGGAATGGGTAAGGAAGGCATTCATATCTTAAGTGCTAGGTGTTTTAATATTGTGAAGAGTTAGATGCCATAGTTGTTAGAGCTCCAGACCTGACTCAGGAAGACATGATTTCAAATCCTGCCCCAGATACTAACTCTATGATGCTGGGAAAGTCACTTAACTCCTCTCAGCCTCAGTTTCTTCATGTTTGTGAGGATATTGACAGCACCTATGTCACAGGGTTGCAATGAGGGTCAACTTAAACCACCTTTGCAAATTTTAGCTATTATCCAAAAAAGATAATGCTCCAAGAGTACAAATGATTGACTACTTACCTCCTCCCCAGGTGAAAGTCAGGACTTTGGCAAGACTTACAAGACAAAATTGGAGGTAATTTATTGGAGTGTGGGATCTTTCTAGTCTTGGACCACCTGAAATCATTCATTAAGTCTCCATCTAGTGTTCAAATGTAATTCTTACATTCTTCAAAAAGAAAAAAAAGTTCAGGTTTGCATGTAGTACAAATTGTTCCAAGAGCAAGTAATATGCCTTATTCAAATCGTGTCATTAATTGTTTTAATATGTCCAAATCAAGTATAGATTTCATCCAAAAGGTCAATGAGGCTGTGTATGTTATATTACCAAAAATCAGTGTGGGAGATTATTTTTTATTTACATTCTACAAATATACATCCTTGAGCACAAAGGAATTCATTATTGCACATCCTAAATATTGGATTGCTTCCCTGACTTTTATTTACTAAATATAAAAGGATTTTCCTATTGTTAACATTGTTATTTATAAATGTGTGTTATGCCCTACCAAGCTGACTGAAATATATGCCTTGGATTCATCCTGTACTGAATCAATATTTTATTATGGTGAGAAATTAAATTCCTTACTTGGATCTGTTCTGGAACTAGGAACGGCAGTATTTAATAACCTTTCTTTATGAAGAAATCACAGCACTTGTAAAAAGGGGAATTAAAGTACAGTTTAAAAAAAGATAGATTTAAAGCTCTACTCCCAGGCCTTTGTGATCATTATACATTTTTCCCCAGAATGTTTGGCTATAGAGAATCATAGTTTTAGAGTTGAGAGGAATATTAATGGTCCTACTTAGTCCAACCACCTCATTTTAAAAATGAAGAAGCTGAGACTCAGAGAGGTCTACTGACTTGTCCAAGGTCACACAGGTATTAAGTAATAGAGCCAAGATTTGAATTCAGGACCTTTGACTCTAATCTGGATATTTTCCCACTTTACAATTCTAGGGCACAAAGTCATAGAAGTAGACTAAAGACCCTTTACTCATTTCAAACTCCATTTGAACTACATGGAGAGTAGAAAATAAATTTTGGCAAAAATAGAAAAAATCTTTCATTTAACGAAAAGATTCAATCCAATAAAAACATTTCAAATAGTTATTACCCAAAAGTGAATGCATACATGAATAGAAAACCATTTATTAAACACCTACAAGGTCTTGGGTACTTGAATAAAATACAAAAGTGAGTCTATTCCTGTCTCCAAGGGACTTATAATTTAATAGGGGAAATAATGGATAGAGGGGAGTGATGGCCAGAAAAGGGATTTTTTATCAGGAGAGTCAGAATGGCAAAAGGAACCTTTGAGGGAGGGCAAGAAGAAGGGGGCAAGTATGAAGCAGGGCATATGGTAAGATGTCCATAAGGAATAGATAGATGTGAAGTATACTCTGAGGCTGGCTGGATATAATGGTTGAATTTTCACCCATCAATCAAAAGAACAGAGCCCAAATCACAGTGTATTAATTTGCCCAAGGCATAGTTGCTAGAGGTCTGGTCAGGAGAATGCCATTCCAGGCGGGGAGAGTAGGGAGAGGCAGCAGTAAGATAAGGCAGATGCCCAGAGGATGATAAGTCAAAAAACAACTCTTGGGGGTGGGCAAAGAGGGAGAGGGAGACAAAGAAAGACAGACAGAGACAAAGAGGGCCCCACCTACAGTTAGGAAAACATGGATTCAAATCCTGCCTCTGACAGACTGGCTCTATGGCCCTAGACAAATCAAAACCTTTTCAGTGCCCTCGATATCTCTCTAAGACTCCCCCCTGTCTCTTCTTCCTCCTCCTCTTTCCACATCTATACCCATGTTACATACATTACAGATGAGTATGCTACATATATGTGTGTGTGCAATATTCCTGTTATATTGAAATTCTTCATCTCATGCCAGGCATCTTAAGTGCTTCATATTAAAATCCTCCTTTTCCTTCTAAACCTAGTTCAATCAAACCTCTAAGCCCATGCCGACCCAGGCTCACCTCTTCCTTCTTATAGTATTCCTAGACTTTACAGGGCAGTCTGGGCCATGCTTGTGTTTATACATTTCATCTCCCCAAATAAACTATAAGGCTCTCAGGGCCAGGGCCTATATAGTATGCTTTCTTTGTATCACCTTCATCATATAATATGACACTGGCTCTTATCCTTGGTGAATTGGCTATGGGCTAAAATTGCTACCTTTTGGAGCTGCCATGCCTTCCTCACCTCTGCTCCTTAGAATTCCTAATTACCTTCAAAGAACAGTTCAACTGGCACCTGCTATATGAAGTGTTTCATAAACCTTCCCACTGATGTTACTTCCTCCTACCCAAAAACCTTGCATCTATGTATTTATTGTATGTCTATTCCATATGTTCTCTCCTCTGATATAATATCAACTACTTGAAAGCAAGAACTGTTTTCATTTTTGTGTCTCAAGCACCTGCTGCTGTTCCTGGCATTTATAATCCAAGCTTAATAAGTACACAATAAGGTTGCACTGTCTCCTACAATAAAAATGATAAATATAGTTTCTATGTCTACCACCTAAACATTGAACACTAATAGCAGAGGGTTTTCCAGGGCTTGACTGATTTTTTAAAAATAAATTGAAGAACTCAACTTATCTATAACTTAATTTAAGGCAAGAGCTAAATGAAGCTGGCAGATGAGAGGGAAAATGTGAGGTAATAGCAGAAGTTGAAATTCTTCCAAAGAAGGAGGTATGTTTACTCCTTACCTAGTTATAAATTCTCCTAGAGCTCAAACAGTTTGCATAGATTGGTCAAAATTGCTCACCTTTAGATTTTTTTTCATCTGGAATCCTTCTTACCTGTACTTTAAAAATATTCCTTGTAATTTTGAGTCCTGTCATTAGCACAATCAGCTGTCCTTTAGTTGCATCAGTGCCTATCTTAAACCAAAGCCTTCCTCCTTCAGCCTACTCATTATGGTTCTGTCAAATATGTTGTTTTTCAGTAATGACAAGAATTAACATTTGTGGAGGGTTTTTGTTTTTGTTTTTGTTGTTTTTATCATTTACATGAGGGATTCTCAAAATAGAGTACAAGGACCCTTGAGTGTCCTTAAGATCCTTTCAAGGAAGTCATGAGGTCAAAACTATTTACATAGCAATATTGAGATGTTATTTGCCTATTTAAATACCCATTCCTTTTCCAAATACATATCTTTCTAAGGCCAAATTTTCTTTATGTACTTCAACAAAACGATAGATTACAACAGACTAAATGCAGAAGCAAACATCAGAATCCAGTTTTTTTTATTCATTCTGACATTAGATTTATGAAAATGTTAAATAATTCCACATTCTCATTAATTTTCTTTTGTTTTGAAAAATATTGTTTTTCACAAAAATTATTTGTTAGCATTTTAAGTTAACATGTAATGGGTTTATTGTAATTTTATGAATAAATATTTTAAATGTATTTCTTAATTTCTAACATGGTAAATATATATATATATATATATAAACATAAAATTCTTTGGGGTCCTTACTAATTTTTAAGAGAGTTATTCTTGGGGCAGCTAGATGGCACAGTGGATAGAGCACCGGCCCTGGAGTCAGGAGTACCTGAGTTCAAATCCGGCCTCAGACACTTAACACTTACTAGCTGTGTGACCCTGGGCAAGTCACTTAACCCCATTTGCCTCACTAAAAAAAAAAAAGTGTGTTATTCTTTTTTTAAAAAGAATAAATCATTAGAGAGATGTATAAGCAGACAAAAAATAAATGTGGGATAGTTGCATCATTAAGAATGAGGAATAATTGATGGACGGCTCATGGGTTCCATAAGAATACATACTTTCTTTTTTTATTTTAGTTTTCAACTTTTGTTTTTATAATATTTCTAATTTCAAATTTTTCTCCCTCGCTCCCCTCCCTCCCCCTTCCACAAGATAGCAGGTAATCTGATATAGATTATATGTGTACAATAACATTAAACATATTTCTGCATTAGACATGTTATAAGAGAAGAATCAGAGCAAAAGTGAAAAACCTCAAAAAAGAAAACCAATAGCACCAAAAACAAAAGAAATATTATGGTTCAATCAGTATCCATATTCCACGGTTCTTTTTTTGTTTGTTTGTTTTCTGGATTTGGAGAGCCTTTTCCATCATGAGTCCTTTGGAACTTTCTTGTACCATTGTATTGGTGAGAAGAATCAAGTCTATCACAGCTGATCAACACATAATATTGATGATACTGTGTACCATGTTCTTCTGGTTCTGCTCATCTCACTCATCAGTTCATGCAAGTTCATCCAGGTTTCTCTGAAATCTGCCTGCTCATCATTTCTTATAGCACAATAGAATTCCATTACATTCATATACCACAACTTGTTCAGCCATTTCCCAATTGATGGGCAGCCCCTCAATTTCCAATTCTTTGCCACCACAAAAAGAGCAGCTATAAGAGTGTTATTCTTTCCATTTCTATTATCTCATTTATTTTCTTTTATGTTTTTCTGTTTTTTATATCTCATTCTACATCAGTTTTTTTTTTGTTTGTTTGTTTTGTTGTTTTTAGTGAGGCATTTGGGGTTAAGTGACTTGCCCAGGGTCACACAGCTAGTAAGTGTTAAGTGTCTGAGGCCGGATTTGAACTCAGGTTCTCCTGACTCCAGGGCCGGTGCTCTATCCACTGCACCACCTAGCTGCCCCTCTACATCAGTTCTTACAAGTCTTCCCATGCTTCTTCAATACTTCAGACACATCTTTCCTTATGGTTCAGTAATATTCCATTTCATTTATGTAGCATGATTGGTTTAATAATCATCCAATCAATGGGCATTTATTTTTCTTCCAATTCTTTGCTAACACACAAGGTGCTATTTTTTTGTATATGGAAACTTCTTTATTTTTGCCAAATACAGGATTTTGAGTTCAAGGGAAATTAAGGTGTTTTTTTTTAAGTGAGGCAATTGGGGTTAAGTGACTTGCCCAAGGTCACACAGCTAGTAAGTGTCAAGTGTCTGAGGCAGAATTTGAACTCAGGTCCTCCTGACTCCAGGGCCAGTGCTCTATCCACTGCGCCACCTAGCTGCCCCGGGAAATTATGTTTTAAATTATTTTCTTAGTATAATTCCATCTGGAAGGATTGGACCAAATCACACCTTCACAAAAGTGTATTCGTGTACCTGTTTATCTCCACCCCCTCCAATACTAACTATTCCCATCTTTGCTAGTTTGCTGAGTGAGAAACTTCAGAGTTGTTTTGATCTTATTCATTTCTTGAAATATGCAAATTCCCTGGGCCTTTCAGAGTGTTCTTCCCAAAAGGTATTAATATTTTTTTTCCTTTTTGCTTTTATTTATGAGTTCGTGTTTGTCAGTATTTTATTAGTTATACAACATTGGTCACTTGGAGCACTAGACAAATCTCTAATAATTACAAGCTTGAATGAGTGTTGGGTTGTATCCATCCCAAAGTAATCCCTGGCATAACGTTCAAGAGACTACCCCCTACTTGCTGTCTTGGGGAAGGGGAGAGGGAGGGAGAAAAATTTGAAACTAGAAATCTTATAAAAACAAATGTTGAAAACTCTCTACATGTGACTAGAAAATAATAAAATACTTTTATAATTAAAAAACAAAAGAGAGGGAGGGGGAGGGGGAGAGAGAGAGAGACAGAGACACTACCCCCTGCCCCTCCAACTCTCACCCAGGTATTTATTTTCCAAGATTGGAGCTCTTGTCTACTTTTAAGTTTTGTGAACATTTACCATAATCTTTGGTTGTTGTTTTTTTTTCCAGTTTGGAAATGTGGTTTCTCTTACTGGAAGAGTCCTAGTATTTATATTATCATTTGCTCTATCTCCATGAGTCAGGTCAGCTGTCAAACTCAGATGTTAGCTGTTTTACTATCAAAATCAGATCCAAGTTGGATGCTGTCACTTACTAAGATTTAGGATATATAATTCCCTCTCTTGAAAACCATCAAGAATTTAGAGATGACAAAGTTCCAATCTCATTAATAGTACCCAGTATTTATATGGTGCTTTAAGGTTTGAAAAGTGTATTACATGTGTTATCTCATTTCTTCCTCACAACAATACTGTGAGGTAAACTGTTATTTTCATATTCGTTTATAAATAAGGAAACTGAGGCTGAGTGAGATTAAATGATATTCTCAAGATCACACAGCTAGTAAGTATCTGAACTCATCATCTTGATTACGAGTCAATTACTATTCACTATACCACCTGCCTGCCAGTTGATGACAGATGATGGAGATCAGAAGATCATATACCTAGAGCTTAAAGAAACCTCAGAGACAATCTAGATCCACCCACTCATTTCTTTAGAAGTCTTCAGAGTACTTTATTCTTTTTTAAATCATAAAAGTATTTATTATTCTCCAGTTACATGTAAAGATAGTTTTCAATGTTTGTGTTTTAAAAGATTTCTAGTTCAAAATTTTTCTCCCCACCCCCTTCCCCAAGACAGAAAGCAATCTGATATATCTACCTACTCATTTTACAGATGAAGAAATGAGGTTCAAAGAGATTAATTTACTTGCCCAGCATCACATAGGTAGTAAATGGCCTTGTAGAATTCAATCCAAGGTCCTCTTATTCCAAACCCAGATCTCTTTCCACAGAACAATTAATCCTATAGAATTGTTATTAATACAGTAACTGAAGAGACGTTGTTCCCATGTCAATCATATAACATGAAAGCACTCGTATAAATACTCTCCATAGGAATCGATCACTCTAGTATAAGACACTGTTGAGCGTATCTGTCATCATTGCCACTGCCTATAGTTAGTTCTCTTTTTCAAAGCCACAACAAAAGTAATGAATTTCCATTCTTAACATGGCATACCATTGCTCTTGCCTTTCATGGGGAATATGTCAAGAGCAAATTGTTATTTTCTAGAGAAAGATAGCATGTCATGTAACTTCTCCTTTCTGATTCTCCTCTCATTTCTTTCATAACTCTGTCCTACTGTTGTGGTGCTCAAGTGTACTTCACCTTCTTGACTATAACTTCCTGACATCTGCATGATGGGAGGGAGAATAAAAGGGAGAACGGCACATCTATCAAAAGATTTCCTGAAGGATATGGGGCTCTTTAACAAAGAGAAGACATGATTTAAGGGTGCCTTAGAATTGTCTTAAAGGATTTGAAAGGCTGTCATTTGGAGGAGGGATAAGAATTGTGCCCCTATGAGCAGAACTGGGAACACTGGGCGGAAGTGGCAGAGGGCTAGATTTTGTATTAATGGAAGGAAAAACTTCCTAACACGTAGAGCTGTTTAATAGACTGCATCAGGAATCCCTATTGAGAAGAGGATAAAAGGGTATTTTGTGAAGGTAGAGATTATATTAGATGACCTCTAAATTCTCTTCTAGTTTTTAGATTCTGCAGTTCTGTGAAATTGTGGACTTCCCTATGGGTTTTGATAATTTTCATCTTCTCATTTTGAACTTCAAAATATCGATTTGAAAAATATGTATCATTATACTAATCAATACTGATTTTAAGAGCTCTATATTTTATCCTTCCAACCACCCTGTGAAGAAGATAAAACGTATTATTGTCCCCATTTTATAGATGAGACTATAGAGGTTCTTAGAAACTAAGTGCCTTGTGTAAGATAACATTGTGATAATGATGAACTTTGCTGTAAGATTTGAAAATACAAGTTGAGGACAGTCCAAGTAATTATTGGAAAGAACTAGAGACTTTCTGTGTTTGATTGCCATACTTCTGACAAAATGAAGATACCATATAAGTCCAAGGTTCATTTCTTCTTAATTACTGTTGTATTAAGCTTCATATATCAGTGAAAATATTGTAATATGCCTTTAACAATTTCTGGAAGAAATACAAAAGCATATATATGTGTGTGTGTGTGTGTGTGTGTGTGTGTGTGCATGTATGTATAGTGTGAAAAAAGTCTATCTTGTGGGAAGAGAGTAACTCATATATACCAAGCAACTAAAAACCTGTAGCACTGACAAATACAAACATACCAGGCACATAAGAACACTGTGGCCCCCCAAGAGATAATTATGTAATGTTTTCCATTAGCTGTATGCTTATCACCAGATGCAGTTATTTGGCTTTTATGCCCTTGAAAAATATACTATGACTTTTGTGTACACACACATGCACATAAAAATTTCTGTGTAACCAGTAAAAATATGAATGCTTACTATATGAATGAAACAGGCTGTATTGTGGAAAAATAGAATTGATTAAGTTTGAACAAATAAAAATCTTCAAAGCAGAGTATTAACAATACAATTAACTCATTAAGTAGATACATGACAGTTCTAGTGGCATTGTCTTTGAGTTGGGACATGAAATGTTACAAATAATCATGGCACCAAATTGTTCCTGTCATTCAAAAAGACATTCTTTCCTCTATTAAAATTCTTGAACTCAATAAATCCACACAAAAATAATAATTTTAATGTCCTTGGTTTAAAAAATGTAATTACTCTGTTTTCATACAAATGTTTAATTATAATATCAAGATTTTTGATAGCTATATGTAAAAAAAGAATTTGTTAACGAACTTCTTTGGAGATCCTAGCAGCATCTAAAGATATTTTTACCATTGAATTACTAAGTTTCAAAAAAGAATAATGTTAGAGAATGGACCAGTGATTTCATTGGTAAAGAGAACTCTCAGTTGAGCAAACTCCCCCTACCAATGGAGATAGGCATCTTCTCTGCATCTTATTCTTTTATCTTATTCTTTATATCTCAGCTCTTAAAATTTCCTAGGGAAATTTTCCTAAACACTGAAATATGAAGGTACTTGACTGGAGACTCATAGCCAGTATCTTCCTAGCTTCAAGGTAAACTTTTTATCCACTGTGCCATGCTGTCTCACATAGTGTTACTGTTACTAAAATTAAACATATATTATCACACTTTAGATAATACGTCTCCATACTACATTTAGATCTACTACATATCTTTAAGCTAATATGGTCAAAAATAAAAGATCGTAATTTATTTTTATAATTTCTCTTAATTTAAAAAATAGTCAAGTATTTATCAATATTTATTTACCAATGCCTACATTCAATGGTTTTGTTTTTTTTTTTTAGTTGGAGAGTCACAAAAATCAGAACAGTTGAAAGAAAGCTCAATTTTGAGTTAGAAGACCAGGGTTCAAATCCTGTCTCTTTTCTCTCTGTGACCTTAGGCAAATTAGTACAAGTCTGCTACATTTCACATTTTGTCATCTGTGAAAGGAAGGGATTGAACTAGATAATCTCTAAGGTAATTCAGTTCTAATAAAGTTAATCATGTAATCCAACTCTAAATCTATGATTCTAAGACCATAAGCAAAACACAGTTGCACCTCTCAAGATACTTAAAAACCTACGTTTGAGTCCTAGCTCTTCCATTTACTGTGTATATGACCTTGGGTAAAGCATATGAATTTTCTGAGCTTCATTTTGGTCATCAGTAAAATGAGGTTAATAATACTTGCAGCCCTTCCCAAAAATCAATTAAGAAATGCTTGTGTTTTCTGCCCCCAAAAGTCTTAGTCTCTCTAAGAGTCTTACATTGTGACGTGATCCTGGGTTTCCAAAGGCCATGGTTGCAGATTTTGAATTCCAACTGCTACTCTCATTCAAGAATTGTTTTGGGTACAATCCTAAAAAGAGACTTGCATTGGTAAGCCAAGGACCAACCTAAGTGCGGAAAAGCACATCACCAGTAGGTGTGTCACTAGATTTTGAATTTGTTTACCAAAGCAAGCCAAGAAATGAAAAAAATACAAAATAGTCCTCAGGCCTATGTCACAAATATAGTGATGGTGGCAGGATGTTAACACACAGAACCCTTAGAACCATAGAGTTTTTAGAATATTTAAAAAACATGAATTTAACTCAAGGGTATTGTGAAACAAGTACTCTGGAAATTAACTGTAAATTACTATTATTAGTGTTCTTAATCCCCTATACCCTCCCCCCCACCCCCATCACTGCTTTGTTCTGATGAATGGGCTTTCATAGCTCAATAAAACTATGAGCTATGCTGTGCATGGTTACCCAAGATGGAGGACATCGTGCAGCATTCTGAAAAAAGGTGATCCACTGGAGAAGTAAATCACCTATAACCATGATGGTGTGGTTACTGATCTAGAGCCAGACATCCTAGAGAATGAAGTCAAGTGACCCTTGGGAAGCATTGCTAACAACAAAGCTAGTAGAGGTGATAGAATTCCAGATGAGCTATTTAAAACACACAAAAAAAGTGATGCTGTAAAAGTGTTGCATTCAATGTGCTAGCAAATTCGGAAAACACAACAGTGGCCCCTGGATTAGAAAAATCCATTTACATCCCAATCCTAAGGAAGGTCAATGCCAAGGAATGTTTACATTACTGAATACTTGTGTCCATTTCACACACCAGCAAGGTTATACTTAAGATTCTGCAAGCTAGAATTTAGTAATATGTGATCAAAGAATTACCAGAAAAGCAGACTGGTTTTTTGTTTTATTTGTTTGTTTGTTGTTGTTGTTTTTACTAGTCAATGAGGGTTAAGTGACTTGCCCAGGGTCACAAAGCTAGTAAGTATCAAGTGCCTGAGGTAAGATTTGAATTCAGGTCCTCCTGAATCCAGGGCCAGTGCTTTATCCACTATGCCACCTAGATGCCCTGCAGACTAGTTTTTAAAGAGGCAGAAGAACAAGAGATAAAATTGCCAACATTTGCTGGATTATGGAGAAAGCAAGGGAGCTCTAGAAAAACATCTCCCTCTGCTCTATTGACTAAACTAAAGCCTTTCACTGTGTAGATCATGGCAAAACGTGGCAAATTCTTTTTTTTCAGGGCAATGAGGGTTAAGTGACTTGCCCAGGGTCACACATCTAGTAAGTGTCAAGTGTTTGAGAATGGATTTGAACTCAGGTACTCCTGAATCCAGGGCTAGTGCTTTATCCACTGCACCAGCTAGCAGCCCCCCAAATGTGGCAAATTCTTAAGGAGATGAGAGTATTAAATCATCTTCCTTGTCTCCTGAGGAACATATATGTGGGCCAAAAGGCAACAGAACCAAACTTGGAATGATTGATTGGCTTAAGATTGGAAAAGGAGTACAACAAGGCTATATATTTTCACCTTATTTACCTAACTTGTATGCGGAGTACATCATGTGAAATGCCAAGCTGGATGAATAAAAAGCCATAAGTCAGGTTGTTGGGAGAAATATCAACAATCTCTGATATTCTGATAGTATTATTCTGATGGTATAAAGTGAAGAGGAATAAAAAAGCTTCTTGATGAGTATGAAAGAGGAGAGTATAAAAGCTGGCCTGGGCAGCTAGGTGGCGCAGTGGATAGAACACCGGCCCTGGATTCAGGAGGACCTGAGTTCAAATCCGACCTCAGTCACTTACCAATTACTAGCTGTGTGACCCTGGGTAAGTCACTTAACCCCAATCGCCTCACCAAAATAAAAAAGCTAGCCTGATGATTAACATCAAAAAAATTAAAGTCATGGCAACCAGTCCCATGACTTCCTAGTTAATAGGAGAAGAAATGGAAGTAGTGTCAGACTTTATATTCTTGGGCTCGAAGATTAGTTCAGATAGTGACTATAGCCATAAAATTAAAAGATGCTTGCTCCTTGGAAGGATTGCTAGATAAATTTGGACAACACACTAAAAAGCAGAAATATCATCTTGCCAACAAAAGTGCATTATAGTCAAAGCATTGTTTTTTGGGTTTTTTTGTTGTTGTTTTTCCGGTAGCAGTGTATGCTGTGAGAGTTGGACTATAAGAAAAGTTGAGCACCACAGAATCAATGCTTTCAAATTGTGGTTCTGGAGAAGACTTTTGAGAGTCCCTTAGATAGCAAGGAAGTCAAATCAGTTAATACTTAAAGAAATTAATACGGGCCATTCACTGGAAGGTCAAATACTGAAGCCAAATCTTAATACTTTGGCCACATAATGAGAAGATAGGACTCATTGGAAAAAAACACAAAAAATAAAATATGATGTTGGGAAATATTGAAGGCAAAAGGAAAAGGGGATGGCAAAGGATGAGATGGATAGATATTATCATGGAAACAATGAGCATGAACTTCAACAGACTTTGAGATAGTAGAGGAAAGATGGGCCTGGAGTGCTACTGTCCATGGGGATCACAAAGAGTCAGATATGAATAATTGATTGAACAAGTATTCTTATAGAAGACATGACAAGGATTTGAATAAAGTTATAATATAAAATAAACACAAGAAGATCACAAGATAGGTACAAAGCATAAAATTGGTCTCATGAAGAAAAGCTCATTTCTTACTGGGATGGGCAACATCAGATAATATTGGATAGAGGGCATGGCTTTGGAGTTAGTTCTTAAAGGATGGTTAGATTTTCTACTAGCAAAGGTGACACAATAGATAGTACTCTGGGCCCAGAGTCAGAAAGACCTGAATTCAAATCTGACTTCAGATACTTACTAGCTTAGTGACCCTAGGTAAGTCACTTAAACCAGATATCTTCTCACAGTCTCAACTTATTCATCTGTTAAATGGAGATTATGATAGCATCTACCTACCAGGGTTTTTGTGACGATGAAAAGAGATATTTGTAAAACACTTAGAGTGACTGGCACACAGTAGGTACTATATAAATGTTAGCTATTATTTGCAAAACCAGTGGACAGTATGCAGAAGTACATACATACAGAAGTTAAATAAGAGAATTTTAAAGTTGCCAATAGCCAGCCATTCCATGTGAGAAAGATGTAGAAAAAGTCTAAGCTCTTGAATTTTTTTTAATGAAATTTTTTGGTTTTGTTTTTCTTTGCCTGGTTGCTTTAGTTTTATGTTCAGTTTTATTCCTGGTAGCATCAAAGAGCAACAAAGGCTGGTGAATTGTACAATGCAATATCTACACGTGCACAAAATATATCATAAACCTGGAATGCTTCATTATTTAGACAAATCATTAGAATTATTCCTGTATTAGATAATTATTCATTCATAGTAATTGTAGCACATATCATTATTCCATCTTTTTCTTCAATGTTAACCCCAGGCCTTCAGCTGAATAATGTTGAGGGAACTACAAAATGCAAGGTGGGAAAATATTTTAATTATTACTAGATTTAATACTGCTTCATTTCCCAATATATTTAATTTACTTTCTCATTTCAGTTAAACAAAATTATTCAGCTACTAATAATTTGATATAAACAAACTGCTGAGGAGCCTTCTAAAACTTAACTAGAGTGATCCTCGGATAACAAACAGTCCCTCCCCAGGCTTTTACTTGAGACCTCTGATCCAAAACAATAATATGGGCCACAACTTCCCTTTCCTTGGCCTAACCTCTGAGAACACAGGCTTATATCTCTTTAGAGTGACTTATCAGTATGGAATTTTAGTGGCAGCTCAACAGAAAATTGTTGAATTAAGCTGCATGTTATCCCTAACGGCCCTTTCAGGGAAAATTAGAAGCAATATCCTCACACTGTAGTCACTGAAACAGAGACAAGTAACTAAATCTCTTCTCCAAAGTCAGTCAAGAACTAATCACCCAAGCCAAATTGAAACGTTTTATAATCTCAGGTTCCAGCCTGATTTCCATTTGATTAACAGCCAGGCATTCTCACTGACTTGCTGGCTCATGAAGAAAGGAAATAGCTGGGTAAACAGGAAGCTTTCTGTAACCCTGCACTTGAAGCCTCTGTCATAGAACCATTACAGGTGAAGACACCACATGATGGAATTGTTTCTAACAAATCTCTGTGGAGGAGTTTCAAGACAGATCCACCTTTATGACAAGTTCCATTCTATAGGTGTTTAGTGTTTAAAGTCAGGTTTCATTATCCTTCTTTTTATAACTCGAATGTCTCTGGTGTTAAGTCATTGTGATATATTTCTTTTCTTTAAGTTATCTGTAACCAATTCTTATTGGGACGAAATTACTCTAATGTTAT
Source organism: Dromiciops gliroides (assembly GCF_019393635.1). Taxonomy (NCBI): domain Eukaryota; kingdom Metazoa; phylum Chordata; class Mammalia; order Microbiotheria; family Microbiotheriidae; genus Dromiciops; species Dromiciops gliroides. Next base: position 349,480,626 of record NC_057861.1, read on the forward strand.
ATCAAATATGTTAATGTACTACATTCTGAATTTATGCCAAAGTATGATAGACTAAAAATTCTACAATATGTATAATTAATACATGTGAAGTCAGTTTAACCAAAAAGATTAATAACCAAAGTTTATTAAGAATTCATTTCTGGGGCAGCTAGGTGACCCAGTGGATAGAGCATTGGCCCTGGATTCAAGGTGTCCTTAATTCAGATCCAGCCTCAGACACTTGACACTTAACTAGCTGTGTCACCTCGGGCAAGACACTTAACCTCAATTGACTCACCCCCCCACCCAAAAAAAAGAATTCATTTCTGTATCCTCAATCCTAAAGGGGGAAAAAAGGGGGAGGAAGTGCATAATTTGCAAAAAAAAAAAAAACCTCAAGTAGCTTTTGTTAATAAAATGAAAAATGAAATTTGTTTCCCTCCTCCCAACTATTCTCCTTAAAAATTATTCTCCATCTCCTTTCTCTTTTTATACCTTTCCTTCTTCCTTTCTTTTTTTCTTTCTTTCTTTTTTTTTTGTTTTGGTGAGGGAATTGGGGTTAAGTTTCCTTTTTTCTCCTCATCTTTACTACTAAAGTCAATCATGTATTTATTCCATCTACCTTACTACTCTTTGCTTTCCTACAGTATTATGAGATCTTTAAACCTTTAAAACAGAATTTGGCTCTGTTTATCTAAGTTGGGTTTTTTTACAGAATTTTTATTTATTGTGTCTTCTGTTAGTAGGAGAGAGAAAAAAACATGGCTTGCTTCCCCAGACCTCTCATAAATAATACTAGCCTAAACATTTGGTGTTATCAGGCTCAAGAGACTGTGTAGGGGACACTGGTGACATGGCAACTGAACCCTGTTTTTCTGGGACTCATCCAGGGCATTGAATACAAAATTTTATCATGAAATTTTTCTAGAATATCTTTTCCTGGAGGGCAGCTAGGTGGCATGGTTGATAAAGCACCAACCCTGGATTCAGAAGGACCTGAGTTCAAATTTGACCTCAGATACTTGACACTAGCTGTGTGACCCTGGACAAGTCACTTAACCCTCATTGTCCTGAAAAAAAAAAAAGAATATAGTTTCCTTCTCAGAGTTATTTTTTTCTTAATATGAGTGAACTAAAAATCTAACAAATTGGTATTCATCTATAACTAGGAAGATAGCAACTCTATCTGTAACATATGTAGCACAATTATAATAAAAAATCTTGGAGTAGACAGGTTATAATGTAGTATTGTCCCAAAGAATCAAAGCAACTAAAAAAGAAAATCTTTCTACTTTTTCTACATTACATATTTGTAACAAAAACAAATAAAATATTTTCACCGAATTGACCATAACATGAAAGTGATTTTTTACTCTCTGTTATTGTTATTAAATAAACATTTTGTTAAATTAAATAAGTATTTAATATTTCTTTGGGAAACTATGAAATGTTAAGTTTTGCAAGTGGATATGAGTGTCTGACTTCTAATATTGTTTATTAGATTAAAAAAAGTGTCATCAACAAGCTGATTCTAACTAGAATTATACTAAAACAGTTATTTTCTCAAACTTTTCAACCAAATATTTTATGGTTGGTTAGTAGAATATCAAAATAGCAACTTATGTGTACAAAAGCTAACCCACTATGTCATTCTGTTTTAATTTCCAGTGTTATATTTTCAACATAAACTTCTGTGATATTTTAGCTAAGCCAGTTATATACCATTATATGTATTACTACAATCTTTTTGGCTTTCTTATAATTGATAGAAGGCCTCTAATATACTGAAGGGGCAAAATGGCACAGAATAAGGAGAAATGGAAACATCAGAACATACATCATTAGAGGAAGGTCCAACGTCAATTAGATAATTGATCTATTGAAATACTAGTAACATTATCATCACCCTCATTATCATAAAGAACATGAAGTGAATCCCTACTGCTCATAAGACATTTTGAGAGTCTGCTTTAAGACTTTACATCCAAGATAATCCACTCGGTATATTAAATAACATCCTCCTGGCTGAAAGCATTCGTACAGAGTCTGATAATTCTCGAACTATACTTGTACAGCATATGATCTGGGAAATCTTTCCCACATAGTAACATTGTGTTAAGTTCTACAATGACTATGCAACTAAGTGCAATTCTTGCCTCATGAACTAATAATGTTATATATTTTAGTACATCTATACCTTTTATGCACAGAACCTAAAAAAATAAGGATAATACTCATGATAATCAAAGATAGACTAAAAAAGAAAATATGTAGCTTCCCTTTCACATTTATACCTTTCTGGATTGATTTTCATAGGATTCTGTATTAGTGGGAAATATTTTGGATGTTTGCCATAGATAGATGCTCTTATCCTACCTATATAAGGTATTCTAAAAGTCTTAATGCAGTTTTAAGCTTTAATATCTTAAGTAGATTTATAAGCTTAATGAGATTATGTAGCTTGAAACTGCACTAAGACTTTTGTGATACCCTATCTAAGGAACAGTAGAAAGAATTGAAAAGGTAAAGAGGCAAAAAAAATGCAATTAGTAGATGTGGGTCAGGTAGACTTTTTGCAGATAAACTGCTTTGAGGATTATTAGTAAGGCTAACCTATGATAAGATACAGGATCAAAATGTAATTAAACAAATAGAGGATTATGTGAAGGGATATATGAAATTAAATGTTGTCGCAGTCTGTTCTCCATTTATAATGTATTTGTCTTTATTCGCAAAAACAATAGTAAGAGATATACTCCCAATAGGGTTCTACCCAATAAGCATGCAGCTACAGAGTATAAATAAGAGGGGGTTGGCATTTCTTACATAGAAAAAATAATGTGAATGACTGATTTTCAAAGTGTATCTATTTCACTCTTATTAGTACCAGAGTGAGTTAACCTTTGGCATGAAGAAAATCAGAATCACTAGGGAAAATATAAAGTATACTGTATCATACATATTTATTCTTTATCCCTTCTGAATTATTCTTTTAAAAGCTTCCTTTTGCGCAGTGGATAGAGCACTGGCCCTGGAGTCAGGAGTACCTGAGTTCAAATCTAGCCTCAGACACTTAGTAGCTGTGTGACCCTGGGCAAGTCACTTAACCCCAATTGCCCCACCCCCCAAAAAAATGTTTCCTTTTATATACTTGAATAATTAATATTTTTATCTTTGGTATCATTAACACATAGGTTAAAACCGAGATAGTAGGAACCCCCTCCAAAGAAGTCCCAAATAGTATTATCAGTCCTAAATAGCAATATCTTGGGGAGTTAAAGCTGTCTTTCATTTATAAAGCACTGATTTTTCTTCATATCAGAATATCTTCTACTTGTAGTATAAAGGTCATGGTGGGCAACTTATTGGGTTAGAGATGTTCGTTTGTTTTTTAACTCTTGATACCCATAGAGATTGGCTTTGTAGGTAGGTAGAGGCACTAAGGTAAGAATGGACTTATTATTCTATAGACAAACCATTCTTCTCATTTTGTTCAGTGGAGTTCAGCTAGAAATGGCCCTTGGATGAGTTGCTTTATATTCAAGAAAGAAAATAAGCATTTATTAAGGGCCTACTATATACTAGGTACTCTGCTCAGCACATTACTAATATGATCTCATTTGATCCTCACAATGATAGATGGGAGGTAGCTGCTGTTATTGCTTCCGTTTTATAGTTGAGGAAAATTAAGGCAAAGAGAGTGCCTTGTCTAGGGTCACACAAGTGACCAAGGCCAAGGCTAAGAAGTGTCCTAGGCTAGATCTGAGCTCAGGTCTTCCTTACTCCAGGACCAAAGCTCTATCCACTGTAACACTTAGCTGCCTCAGTGCACAGTTAGAAAAAAAACTACTTTTTTGTAGTTAAATAAAAGTATGAAGATGTCAACTCATGTTTTTGTAAGCTTATTGAAAGCATTTTCAGTACAACTCCAGTAGCAGACATTACTACAAGAATGATATTCACCTCATCTTGTTGTCACCTGATTTTTATTTCTTACATTGTCTCTATATTTTGAAAGCTTCTGATCTTATAATCTCATCATCTCTTTGGATGGGGTTCAGAAAGAAGTGGTCCAAGGACACTAAGTTCAAGGATAAGTCACTATCCTGATATTATTCTTAGACTATTGCTCATATGGATAAAGTGAATGCATTCCTTTTTGGTAACTGAGTAAGAGTATCAGCATGTAAGCTCATCGCTCTTGAAGGTCACTGAAAGTACCTTTGGGTTATTTCCAGTAGCAGAAAGAACAACAGAGATGACATCTTTCTCACCCTGTGGCTGTTTAGTTTTTTAATTTTTCTGCTGGATCTCTGAGCTTTAAAAACTGTTCATTCATTCTATGTAGTTCAGAGATTATAAATATTTTGTATGGTCACAATAAGAATCACCATTAATATTATCACTATTGTCATTGTTACAATTATTAGATAGGTTGTACCACTTTCTCCACAAATAAACTGAATTTATAAGAAATGACAATAGATCTACACCATCAAATAACCAGAAGAGGAATTTGATTTATCAAGTGTTTTCCCCCATATTTTAATAGGTTTATTAAGAGACTTAAAAGACATTACTTCAGATGTATTATTTAAGATTATATTTGTCATGAGATGCTTTATTCTGAGACAAATTATAATCTCAAAACTATTTTAAGGACTAAATGACTTTAGCAAATTTGTTTCTCTGAAAATGCAGCTAATGTCTTATACTCACACATATATATTATATATATATAGAAACACACACACATAATGGTGTGTATGTATATATGTGTACCTACATATATGAATATATGTATGTGTATGTCTTTATGACTAGCTAGCTGTCATTTACATGTCTGAAAAGTCATGATATTCTATTTCCTATTCTCTCCCTCTAGCAATGCAGCAAAAAAGCTTCTGCCTCATTATTGTGGATTTTGAAGTCGTCTGGAATAATTGCAAATCGTCCCTGGCCACGGATCACTCTCACAATTACTACCACTACCATTATATTAACCATGGCCATCTTCAACATGGTAAGTGCCTCAACATGTATACTTTGGAGCTTATGTCAATCTAATCATTTTGTGTTTCTATTGTACTTCTTAATGACTTTTCACAACTGGAGCCTCAAGTTTTTTTCAGTGGGGAAAGTAATGCAATTTGTGTTTTATGAAATTTTACTTCACCTTTCAATAAGATCATTAGAAGACAAGTGAGATTGTCTTCAGAAAGCTCTGAGATGAGGAAGCTTCATAGACCACTTCTACTATTGCTATCAACCAAAGGTCAAGGAAGGACATCAGAAACTTAAGACACAGATGTTCGCCCAGAAGGACAACAGAGAAATACCAGTGCATGGTTCCAAAGAAGAGCAAAGTTGGGCCTTCAGTAGTTCATGCCAGGATCTATTGCCAAATTTAGTTCATTTGCTACAGAAGAGGCAAAACAGGTTGCAGAATGTATATCTAAACATTCCATTTTTTCCAATTTATACTCTGCAGAAAGTGGGTGCTTAATGTTGAAGTGAATTGATTTGCCACAAGGATCAGACTAGGAATATACACAAAAATTACCAAATTAGGAGCAAAAGACCATGGCAAAGATGACAGAGTCAGAGAGGAGTGTATAGCATAGCAGCAGCTGAGAAAATACTTGATGAAGGATTTCTCAGAATTTGCTGCTCCTTAAGCCCTTCTTGCCCAAGTACAGTCCAAGCAGCTGTCACTGCTATCAAGAGCTTCTCTTCCAAGAAGTTTAGGCAAAATTTCTGCTAGCCGTGGCCCTCATGGCCCCTAGTGAAAATGTTATAATGAAATCAACTGCTAGTAAGTTACATTTGTCATTTAAAAGCCCTTCAGAAACTGGCTAGAATTTGTACCTGCATGTACACACATATATATGCATAATGATGTATATATAATGTATGTATATTATATGCATATTATATACCCAATAAAAAATGTGTACATTTATCATATGTAGTGATATATACATAGATCATATAGATATATAGGTATATAAATACACACATATATACAGTAATACATATGTATGTGTCTATATATACATAATTAATATAATACAGTATAGTCAAATATAAGATATATCACATATTTATTTATATATGGACATGCTGTATCCCCCTAATAGAACAGAAGAATTAAAGCTCTTTGAGGATAGGGACTTTCTCATTTTTGTATTTGTACACCTAGTACTAGCACAATGGGCAGCTAGGCGGTGCAAGGCCTAGAGTCAGGAATACCTGAATTCAAATCTGGCCTCAGATACTTATTAGCTATGTGATCTTGGGCAAGTCACTTAACCTTGTTTGTGTCAGTTTCTTCATCTGTAAAATAAACTGGAGAAGGAAATGGTAAACTACACCAGTATTTTTGCCAAGAAAACTTCAAATAGGGTCATGAAGAGTCAGATACAACTGGAAAGACTGAACAACAAAATAGCAGTGATTGTGACTTAACCTGAAGAATTATTGTTTTGTTTTGTTTTGGGTTTATTTGGAAGGGCAATGAGGGTTAAGCAACTTGCCCAGGGTCACACAGCTAGTACATGTCAAGTGTCTTAGGTCGGATTTGAACTCAGGTCCTACTGAATTCAGGGCTGGTGCTTTATCCACTGTACCACCTAGCTGCCCCAGAATTGTTGTTAATTCAGTACAAATTTCCATCCATTTAACAAAATTGTAAAGATCTCTTGCCCTGTTCTAAGTCAATAAATTTAATGAAGAGGCTATTAAAATTAACTTAACTTAGACATTCATTGGTCCCTGATGGATTATACTTCAAAAGCTTCAGAGGACTTATATAGACCTTGCTCTGGTGCAACAAAATTCCTTTGCCAAAAAATTCAGAAGCTATATTGGGAAATCTGGAGGCATTTTTGAAAACTGAAAATGCCCTTTGTTTTTCTTATTGGGATATGTGATTTTCCTTTTCATGATATATGATCTTTAGATCCCAAACAAATTTGTTTTGTTTTGTTTTGTTTTATAATATATGATAGCTACCCTTTTTCCATGAAGATTTTTTAAATGTTTGATACTTAGCTATCAAAGAAGATTTCCATGTGAATGCCTTAGTATCTTCCATAACTGTGTTCCCCAAGGTTCTCAGTCTGGTTTGCAAGCCAATTACTGTGGAGTTCCATTATTTTCATGTTATAATTAGGAATTTGCCTAAAACAATATTAATAACCAAGATACCAACCATTGCACTAGTGCTGAATGAGGGCCAATGCATCGAGTGACCTGAAAATGGTTCAGAGAGCCTCTTAATTACATTTGTTTAAAATACAAAGCCGAATAAGATTCTAAATTTCATTAAGCATAGAATTGAAATTTAGTATCATCTTCAAAAACCAGAAAAAGAGCTAAAAACCAAGTAGCCCAGGCAGTCATCAAATTAAGTAATATATCTTCCAAACAGTCTGTGTTCCTAGTACATTAATGGACTCTTTTTCACACAATATTATCATCATGAGTCTCATTAAAAATCATTTAGTGAGTTCTTATTCTGAGTAGGGTACTATGCCAGATATTTAGGATACAATGAGATATAAGATAGAATCACAGAATTACAGAGTTAATAGGAGCCTCAGCAGCCATCTAATCCAATCTATACTATTCCCCCAAATCCTCACCACAATATACCCAACACATGTTCATCCTCCCTTTACTTGAAAAACTCCTATGAAGGGGAACTCACTACTTCTTGTAGCATCCTATTCCATTTCCTGATAGTTTTGCTTGTTGGAAAATAAATCCTTATATCAAATCTAAATTCGCCTCTTAGAAAATTATATCCACTGTTCCTAGTTCTATCCTAATTCTGAGATGAATTAGAAATGTAATTACTCTCATGTGAAACTGGACAGCCTATCAAGTACTTGAAAATATATATATCATGTCTCCCATGAGCCTTCTTTTCTTTAGGCAAAAATCTCCAATTCTTTCAAATAATCCTAATATTGCAAGATCTCAGTGTCCCTCATGCCTTTCATTATTCTTCTCTGGTTGCTCTCTAGCTTAGCAAAACCCTTTCTAAAATGCAATATCTGGAGAATGTTTGTATAACATAGGATTGTTTAGCCTAGAGAAGAGATCACTTTAGGAAAGGCATCATAACTGTCTCTAAGTATTTGAAAGATTGTCACATGGAAAAAGGATTACCTTAATCTGCTTGGTCCTACTGGTCAGAATGAGAGAACAATCAATGTAAATTGCAGAGAGGCAAATTCTGCTTGATGTAGAGGGAAAAGTCCCTAACATTTAAAGCTAGACAAAGTGAAATGAGCTGCCCCAAGCAGAAATGAGTTTCCTTTCATTAGAGAGAGTTGAATGCCCACTGTTTAGTTATGTTATAGAGAACATTCTTGTTCAGGTACAGAATATATTGGGTAGTCTCTGAGGTACCCCAAATTTGGTGATTCTCTTCCTATTGTTGAGTAGCCTATAATCTAATTAAACAGAGCATCTACATGAATAGAAAAACAGTCATAAAAGCTAGTATCTGTTAAGTGTCAAATGAATGGTTCATAAAACAAGTGATATAAGATTTCAGGGAAGAAAATATTGCAGAAAGTAGTGGTAGTTACAATTAGCTTCATTGAGCAAGTAGATTGAGACTTAATCTGGTAACTAGATAGAGAGGAAGAAGAGAATTCTAGATGAACAATGGCATAACCAAAAGCATAGGAGAAAGTGTAGGCATTTTGTGAGAATAAAGAATCAGCACACTTGACTGGAATAAGGATTCATGTGAAATAAATTGAAGGTGTGAGGAAAAGTCAGTTTTGTAGAGGCCTAAAATGCCAGGCTAAGGCATTCAGATAGCATCCTGTATGCAAAATGGGAGTCATTGAAGGTACCTGCATAGGAAAGAGAGTAGAGTAGTACAAAGCAGTGTTTTGGGAAAATTAATCAGACAATATTCTCTATACAGGATTGATTAGAGCAGGGAAATAAAATATTTACCTCTGCTTTCAAGTAAAATCTCAGTATTGTATTGTTAGTAAGTATACAGTTTCTAATGTAAGATAACTTGGGTATATGTTCAAATATAAAGCTGCCACCCTTTCTATATCTTGGCAAACCCTCAGGGGAGACTTTTCCAGTCAAAACTTATAATTAGATGTGGTCATATTCCCTCACTTTTGTTCTTAGATTCCTACTAACACTCAGTGGCTTTAAGTCATTTCAGTACTCCAACACAGAAGATGTCATATCTAGATAATAATCTATAGGCTTGGGTAGGACATAAATTCTTCTGGCCTATAAAGGCAACACATAGTAGTACATTTTCACCATAACCAAGTAATAATCCCTTGACCCCTGGAAGAGTTATGATCGTGCTCCAAATTTCTAACTTACTCTATGGGAGAAACTTAAATACTAGGGATAAGGTATACAATTTAATGTTTAGTATATCGTGCTTCCTAAAAATCCCTTTTCATATAGTTTTGTATATTTGGGGTTGTCTTTGTCACAAATTAAATTATTGTTGTGTAATTTAAGATTCTAAATGTGGATTGTAATCTGTTCCCCCAGTTTTGGGGGAAACTGACTAAAAATCACTGATAAAACGAGTTTAGGTTTTTAAGGGTTTATTGGAAAATAGAAAGAAAAAGATTGAGAACAGAATTCTAACAGCCTGGCATTCCTATCTTTCCTCAAATTTCCTGTGAAGTCCTCTGCCGCCACCACCATCAAGTCAAGGAAGCCAAAAAGCCCCAGCGCTCTCTGTGCAGGCTCCCTTTCCTCCTTCCTGTCTCCTCCCAGACCATAGGAGGCTCCTCAAGTTGATTGGCTGGTAGCCTTGATAGTCAGCACCCATGAGCAAATGTCAAGGAAAAGCCACAATGCCTCTGAGGCATTTTCCTCATGGTGGAGCTTTCCCACAGCAAGTCTCCAGTAGGTGGCATCATTCCAATCATTACAGTGTTTAAGTTGAGGCTATTTGTATGGAATTAAGGATCTGGGTTACCAAGGTACTAGGACAGGAATAGGGAAAATGAGGAAAAATAGAGGACAGAAAGCTGAGGAGAAGCAGAAGGAGAGGAAGATACATCTTAATGTGTTAAGGCTCAAAGAATCCACTTTGGGGATATTTTAGGGGTGTCTCATTTCCCAGGGCAAGCAATTTATACATTTGTTCAGTTAACTAGTTTTAATTTTTTTAAATACATACAAGATACTGTACTAGGCACTGGAAATACAAAGACAAAAATTAAGTGGTCCCTGCTTGAAGGCACTTAATTCTGCTAGGGGAAACAACATGTTCACAGATAAGTCAATACAAAATAAATGCAAAGTATTTTTAAAATCAAGAGCACCAACAACTAGGGGAGATCAAGAAGAATTTCATGTAGGAGGTTGTACTTGAGCCAAGCTTTGAAGGAAGTTATCGATTCTTAGAAGTGGAGCTGAGGAGAGAATGCATTGCTGTCATGGAGAACAACCTCTGCTAAGGTATGGAAGCCAGAAATAAAATATTATGTACCAGGGGCATCAAGTAAGACATTTTGGCAGAAATTCAGAGAGTGTGAGAGGAAATAATCTGAGGTCATCCTGCACGGCTAAATTGCGGACAGACTATGAAAGGCTCTAAAAGCCAAATAGAGAGGAGTTTATATTTGATACCACAGGCAATGGGAAGCCATTGAAATTGCTTGAACAGTAGAGTAAAATGGCTAGAATTCTTCTTCAGAAATATCAATCTAGCAGCTTTATGGGTGATAGATTGGAGAGGGAAGAATTTGGGGGCAAGGATACCAATTTGAAGACTAGTGGATTGTCCGTATTTTCTGGTCCCTGGAAAAGTTACAGTTATCTACCTAAATACACCATTTAGTAAAATCAAGTAACCTAGACATTAGGGATAAGGTATACCATTTAATTTTTAGAATAGTCTGCTTATAGGAATCCTTTCTCACATAAGTATGTATTGAGGGTTTACTTTTATCACAAGAGCACCTGAACTAAGAGAGTAACCTAGTAGAATTAAGGCACATATAAAAGAGAAATGTTATAGAGGTAGAATGGTCAAGATATAGTAACTGATTGGGGGGAGGAAGAGGGAAGAATGAAGAGTCAACAATGACTCCAAAATTATGGATTTTGGTTACTGGGATGAATGGATGAATGAATAAAGCATTTTTTAAAGTAAGGTAGTAGCTTCAGCAGAAATATAGTAATTCAGAATAAGTTGTATAGGAGGGAGGTTAAGAGTTCAAATGCAAAGCATTAGGATTCATTATTAAAATGATCACTGAACACATGCCTTCAATCTTTCCCAACATCAGGATCTTTTCCAGGGAGTCCTGTCTTCTCATTATGCGGCCAAAGTATTTGAGATTCAACTTCAGTATTTGTCCTTTCAATGAATAGTCAAAGTTCATTTCTTTTAATTATTGACTGATTTGATCTCCTTGTTGTTCAAGGAGCTCAATTCTGTAGCACCTAGCTTTCCTCATAGTCTGATTCTCAAAGCCATACATTGCTACTGGAAAAACCATGTTTTTGCTATTGTTATTCAGTTGTTTTCAGATGTGTCTAATTCTTTGTGACCCCATTTGGGATTTTCTTGGGGAAGATAATGGAGTGGCTTACTATTTCTTTCTCCAGCTCATTTTACAGATGAGAAAACTAAGGCTAAGAGGGTTAAATGACATGCCCAGAGTCACACAGCTATTAAGCGTCTAAGGCCAGATTTGAACTCAGAAAAATGAGTCTTCTTGACTCCAGGCCCAACATTCTACACACTGCAAACCATAGTTTTGCTCATATAGACCTTTGTCAGCCAGGTAATGTCTCTGCTTTTTAATATGCTGTCAAGATTTGACATAATTTCCTTACAAAGAGCAAGCATCTTTAATTCATCCCACTAACAAGGAAGCAATTTCTGTAATTCTTCTGTAAACAAATCATTAAATACATTGTCTATTTGTGTAAGCAACAGTGCTGAAGTGTTATATACAGCAAGTAAAACAGATTTTTACTTTAAAGTTTGCATTCTAAGCCGGACAATATGAAAACATGAAATGAGAATAAAAAACAAACAAGGATTTGACACAATACTTTATAGGGTATTATCATGTAAAGAAGAAGCATATGATTTTTTTAAAGGTTATTTTTATAAGAGTCTTTTTGCCTCTTATATAACCAGTATCCATTAACTAGTTTTAAGAAAAAGAAAAAAAGAAACAAGAGATTCTATTTAGAGAACAAAAAGACTAATTTTTCTAACTAAATATGTGCAGGTTGGAGAAGGAATGAATGACAGGTAACTAAATCAGTGTTTATAAATCCTTGATAAAATCAGCATTCAGGTCAGAGCTAGGCCTTTTGTACAGTACAAAGGAAAATTTGGAGGAAAATGCACATTGTATAATAATAGGAATGCTGCAATTTTACTTCCTCACAAAGCAATCTATTGCTTGGTAAATGAGGTAGAAAGTCCTTTTGCAAAGATGCATTAAAAATTATCTTTAGAGAAATAAATAAAAACAAGTGGTTTTATTTACTGAATTCACTTCTAATGCTGTCTATAACAGTTATGAGGCAAGAGACAAGCTTAAGTTGCATGATTTATTTTTTTCTGTTCATGGAAGGCTAGAAAGAGATCACAGCCCCTCAAGAACTGACACTTTTCCCAAAGGTGTAGCAAAAGATCTAGTCTGTGCCGTGGAATTAATGATACTTGTATCAGTGTATGATCCTCGTACATTTAGTACAAACCCTTGGAGGGCAGAGACTGTTTTGTTTTTAGTAGGGTCCTTAGCATCTAGCACAGTGTCTTGAACATAGTAGGTGTTTAATAAAGCAATTGAATTGAAGTGATAGTAAGTCAAACTTTTTGGATCCTAAAATGATAGAAAATCAACATTAAGAACCATATCTAGGGCAGTTAGGTGGCACAGTGGATAGAGCACTGGCCCTGGAGTCAGGAGGACCTGAGTTCAAATCCGACCTCAGACACTTAACACTTACTAGCTGTGTGACCCTGGGAAAGTCACTTAACCCCAACTGCCTCACTAAAAAAACAAAACAAAACAAAACAATAAAATAAAACAAGAACTATATCTAGCTTGATAACTCCCTCCTATCTGATATCCAGTGAACAACAAAGAGAGGGAGACAGAGAGGGAGATGGAGAGGGAGATGGGAGATGGAGAGGGAGAGGGAGAGGGAGAGGGAGAGGGAGAGGGAGAGGGAGAGGGAAGGAGATAGAAGAGAGGAGAGGAGAGGAGAGGAGAGGAGAGGAGAGGAGAGGAGAGGAGAGGAGAGGAGAGGAGAGGAGAGGAGAGGAGAGGAGAGGAGAGGAGAGGAGAGGAGAGGAGAGGAGAGGAGAGGAGAAGAGAAGGGAGGAGAGGAGAGGGGAGGGGAGGAGAGGGGAGGGGAGGAGAGGGGAGGAGAGGGGAGGGGAGGAGAGGGGGGGAGATTGGAGGAAATGGGAGGGGAGATACAGAGACAGAGACTTGTAAATCAGTGTTATTCCATTGCTATCCTTTGCTAAGAATAGGTTTCAGTTTTTCAAATTGCCTGAAATTTTGAGATATATTTTGTTAGAGGGTAGAAACAACTATGTCATCTATAGCTCAGTGTACTATAAGTACCCATTTGCCATCATCACTTACCAGGTGTCCCTTACAAAATGTGGATCTCATTAAAACAGAAAATTTGAGGGTAGAGTTTAAAATCATTTGTACCTGACTCAATTCAATTCCATAAACATTTATTATATGCAAAGCACTATGCTGGATGCTAGAGCTACAAAGAAAACAGTTCCTACATCAAACAAACCTACATCCTGCTGAGGGATATACCATGTACCAGGTAAGTAAATATAAAATCATCTGAAGAGGGAGGGTGCACTAAAAATGTGGGAGATCAGGAAAGGTTTTCTATAAAGATTGGCATATGGGCTGATTCTTGAAGGAAGGCCAAGGATTCTAAGAGTCAAAAGTGAGAAGGAAATAGATATCAGGAATATGAAGGCACAGATATATGCTCTATGAAGTTATGGTCATTGCAAATGACTAGTGCAATGCCAAGTCCAAGAAACAATTAATAAGCTAATGTGGCTGAAATATAGAATGATTGGGCCTGAGCTTAAGATGGTGAAATCATAACTAGAAAGAAAATAAGTATGAAAACAAGAACAATGGTAGAGTCAATAAGGATTCATATCTGGTTGGGTATAGGATAGTGTACAAAAGAAGAAAGAGTTAAGAATGACTCAAAGGCTGAAAACCTGAATGACTAGAAGGATGGTGGTACCCTGAAAAGAAATAGGGAATTTGGGATGATGGGAAATCTAGGGGAAAAACTGAATTTTGTTTTGAAAATTTTAAGAAAAAAAAGAAAATGTTTAAGATACCCATGAAGTGTGCAGCAGACAGATGGTAATTGATAATAGAGGACAAGTTCAGAAAAGAGATTACAGTTAAATATATAAATGTTGGTGTTATCTGCATCAGGATGATAATTCAACCCAATGAAGTTGGTGAGGTCACCAAGAGAAAGGACATGCAAAGAAAAAAATAGGAACCAGGACAGAACCTTAGGGAGCACCCACAGTTAGCAAGAGGGACCTTAAAAAGTATTCAGGGGGAAACTAGTTGGTGAAGTGGATAAAGCACCGGCCCTGGATTCAGGAGGACCTGAGTTCAAAATCTAGCTTCAGACACTTCACACTTACTAGCTGTGTGACCCTGGGCAAGTCACTTAACCCTCATTGCCCTGCAAAAAAAACAAAAAGTATTCAGTAAAGAAGCCTTAAAAGGTGCAGTAGATAAGCCAGGAGAATACTGTTCTGAAAACCAGGGAAGAAGAGAGATTCTAGGATAAGGAGCTGATCAACAGTGTCAAAAGCTAGAGAGTATAACAAATGAAGAAAAAAAAGATGAAGACTGAGAAAAAGTTATTTGGTTTACATAGACATATAGATCATTTATTAAGTTTTTACTATGTGCCAAACACTGGACTGAGCAATGAAAATAAAAATAAAGGCAAGCAAATCTCAATATACAAGGAGCTTACATTCTAATGGGCAAAGACTACACATGTGGGAGAACAGGAAAAGTGAAACAGTGTCAAGGAAGAAAGGGCAATGAGCCCATGGAGGAAAAGAAGTCCTGAGCTAATCTAGGCAAAAGTAAGGTGATGTATGGGAAGGGACTAGCTTCCAGAACCTACCTTCCTGGACTACCGGGAATTATAATAAGAGTAGTAAATGCTCTCCTACTTTATTGTCTTTCTGAAAGTCTCTACTTCCTTTGAGAAGAATTTTCTAGATGAATAGATTTGCATTTGAGAACTTTATCTCTCTTGAGTAATTCTTAGTAATCACTAATATAATGATTGTTTTCTTAAAAAATGGACCAATAGTTCTTCTACTGCAGGTCACTTAGTAGATTTTTTCAAGCAAGGTATTTGGAAGGAGAAAGGAGAATACTAGTAAGGAAAATTATCTTACTTTTGGAAAATGACATATAGCTACTTTCAGGTCTTCACAAGATATGTGGAATTGATGACCTACAGTTTGTTTTGGAATTTGTCTCCAAAGAAAAATGCCATGATATTTTCATTTCATTGACTTGAAGAGTGTTAAGAATACTACCACTCCTTTTTCTTGACATATTTAATAATGTCATTTTGCATCATATTTTTCATTCTGCTCCCAAAAATTCTTTTGAGAATCCTCCTATAGTTTAATCAAAGCTTTTATTAGGTACAAGAACAAAGTTTTAAACAATCAGTTCACAACTACCTAAAAAAAGAAAATTATAGGATAGCAGTTAGCATACCCTTGTGAAGAACAAACTGCAGGAACAATTTAATTTCTTTCTGTGATATACAGTAATTAGGCAAGGAAGCAGCAATAACAACAATCTATCTGGACTTTTGGAACAATGACAGCCTAGGAAGAAATAAACCAGATATTGAATGTAAATCATCAATTTTGTACAGTTCTTTTAAAAAGCATGATACCATGTTGTATTAAATATGACATACAAAATCTTAAAAGCAATTCTATAATTTGAACTCTTATTAAAATGTCATGTGATGTTTTGGTCTCTGCATTTTTTAAGGGATGTGGAAAACCATAGGATACTAAGAAGGGAAATAATTAAAAGAATGAGGGGAGAAAATGGATGGTGGTTTAACTGTAATAGAAGAAAGAATACCAGATCATTTCTTAAAAATTGGCTCTAAGAATGTGACAAAATATTATTATGCTCTAGGGGTTTGATCAGTAGATTAATACAGAATAAAACAAAATGATAAGCCATTACACTTATTATATTTCCCAAAAGGCAAAGGCAATTTTAGAGGACTGCTGAACAAATATTTCCCATTTACTTCAGACCTTCTTTCTCTGAGAAATGTGCACGTTCCAAATCTACTAGGCAACTTGGAAACCAGACAGCAGAACTCCCAAATTCTCAAAATCCTGAGATTACTTCCCTAACTGATATAAAAGAAAAACTTAGTCTTAGGCAGGCTATTTTTTAACCATAAAGCCTATCAGAAATAAACTTCTTAATTAAATTCAAAGTATATCTGCCTAGAAAGATCCAAAGGGACAGAGATTCATACTGCTTTTGGAAATCTAGATGCAAGCCATCTTCATTTTATAGTTTATAAAGTTCAAGAAAAAGAACAAACTTTGGTAGACAAGATTTAATGAGGGTACAGAATTTAGACTACAGGGTTTGAATCATCAAAGAGAACAATACTCTAATAGCAACTCTGGACACTTCCAAAAGAATCATTTTCCTAAATACATTCTTTCTGAACTGTAGGGGAGAAAGGTGGGATATTCTTAATTGGATTAAGCAAAGGGCCTTTTGTTCTTACTAAAGATACTACTCTAATCACTTTCAGGGAGGATTCCCTCCTGGGCTGATTAGGCCTTGCTCCTTTAGGAACTGATTAGACCATAAAATATGAAGGAAGAAATGAATTTTCCATTCAAGGCATTGTTTCTTCAGAATAAATTAAGTGTCTAGGAAGTTTTCTACTCAGGTAAGAGCAAGAATTTAAGGCAGACACTGAAAATATATGACTTCAGAACATTTCTAAAAGAGAATGAGACAAGGGTTAGAGGAGCCTTAATGAGATTCATTTCCTAAGATCACTGGGCTTTGGCCTGTATTCATGAAAGAAAATGGGAAGCAGAAAGTGGCTAAGAACTCAGAGTCACTTAGGCAAGTACATAGGCCTGTTGCCTATGTTAACACCTGACATTTCCTCTGGGGGAAGTGAAGAAAGTGATACTTCCCCATGTAGGAAATTCAAAATAGCCAAGCCCCAAAGAAAAAAGAATGGAGTTGTCTCCACCTCTCTTATAGACCATCAAAGGGAGAAGATTCCCCTGACTCAGTCACCAATCATCTTCAACACAGCCTCATAGTCACAGCAACACATGGACCAATGGAGAGTTCCCATATCATCCCAAAGTGCTATAGAATTCGCCAAATCAGAGCTACTGGATATGTCTAGTTCAACAGAAAATTCTCCTTTCTTCCAAAGATCCATGCCTTTTAATTTAATCAAGTGGATTAGGAGACCTAGTTGATCAGGTGATCTCTACTCAATCCATGCTACAATTGGAATGACAGTACTGACCAGTTTGCCAGTAGGCAAAATAAGACCACAAGATTTTAAATTATAGCAAAAGTTCAATTAAGTAGTCAATCATTCAAAAAAACATTTGTGTGCAGAATACTATGCAAGAGACTACATGAGTTTCAAATTTTAGATTTAAAAAATCCCTTTTTTTCTTGGAGTTTTTAGTTCAACAATGGGAATAGAACAAAAACATAAATAACTTTAATATGAGTTAAATTTATATATGTAGCACTAGCTTCCATGGCTTCTCCAGCAGAGATTAACATTATTAGTTTCTTTTAAAGGCCTTTAAAAGGTTAGTCTTCTTTAAAAGGAATCTTGTAGAGGCAGCTAGGTAGTATAGTGGATAGAGCACTAGCCCTGGATTCAGGAGTACCTGAGTTCAAATTTGGCCTCAGACACTTAACACTTACTAGCTGTGTGACCCTGGGCAAGTCACTTAACCCCAATTGCCTCACTGTAAGTTAAGTAAGTAAGTAAATTAATTAATTAATTTTTTTTAAAAAAAAGAAATCTTGTAGAATGAATGAGAGTTGAACAAACATTCCCTAACTAGTCAGAGGGGAAAGTATGAGTTTTGATTGGTGAGGAGTGTGTGAAAATAGAAAGAGCTTGTAACGATTGGAATGACGCCACCTGCTGGATACTTACTGTAGAAGAGTTCTGCCCATGAAGCGAAGGTCTTTGAGGGCAAGACCAGGAGTCTTTTCTTTGGCGGGGAGGAAGTGACGCAGACTAGTGGGAGGAGGAAGGAAGAGACTGGGGCTGACTCTGGGGCTCTTTCCTGAGGACGCTGGCGGAGAAGGGAGCTAGAAATGTGCTCTCCCTTTAATAGATAGGAATCTAGGCCTTTTTCTCTCTCTTTACCAAATTCTTATTCTCCTTAATAAATGCTTAAAAGTCTAACTCTTGCTAAAGCTTATAATTTATTGGCGACCACTCATTAGATATTTTAGACAGACTAGCTAGAATTTTAGCCCTTAACAGATGGCTGACCACGAAGAGGAAAGCTGAACCTCACTTCTGATCTTCCGGTTGGGTAAGAAATTTCCCCTACCCTTTAAACTGCTAAGTACTGGTGTACTGGCTGTGTTTTCCTTTAAATTTTTTCGAATGGACCTTTTAAACTCCCTAATTATCCTATTTTTTATTTTAGTCTGTTTAACCAAACAAATGGGAGATAAGATCATGTTAATGCTTTGTTTTTGTGGATTTTCTATTTTTCTTTTTATTTTTGTTAAAAGAGCCAGCAACTTACTCACACAAGGAAATATCTCTCCCTCTCCCAACCATGCTTTTTCAGAGAAACCTGTAGAGATTCCCGCAGCTTTTCCCTGTTCTAACAGTAATTGTTGCTCTAATTTTGCATGCCTGGAGGCAATGACCCACCCTCTAGAAGCTTTTAATCCCCTAGCACCTGGAGGCAAAGTGGGGGAAGAGGAATCCAGGCCTGAGTTCAAAATCAAGTCTGATTCAAATTGCTCTGGTCCCTCCCCTCCTCTCCAGATCCCACCCTCTACTCCTCCCATGGCCAAGCCCATTGCTTCCCCTGCCTGGGAAGTCCAGAGAACTGATGCACATGCTCAACTTTCTCTAACTACATTTGCAGCTTCAGGCTCAGCCCTTCCCCAGCCTGGCTGTGCTTCTGAGACAACCTTAGAAAGCCCTTTAAATTCCAGATATGCTTGTTTTGTTCATAATTTTGCTAACCTGCTTTTGTCTTTAATTAGTAATCTTATAAAGCATTTGTATGGTGAAAAGACTGACAGACAATATAGAGGGGTTAAAGAAGAAAAACTTAAGCTGAATAAGAATGACAATCATCACCATAGTTCAAGACTCTGCTTCTTTTGCCATGGAAGGGTACATATTTTACAGAAATGTAGAAGTAAGCAGCAAGGTATTGATATGAGTATTGGGGATTTTAGATATTGGAATCAAAAGTGTTCTGAATTCACTCAGAGTAATAATGTCAGTTCAGAGGTTACATAGGATTTCTATGCTATTATATATACATTTTGAAATTAATGGTATGGGTTTATTTTCATAGAGATTTTCATGCTTTTGAGATTGTGTCTTATACTTAGTTTTTAAAACAAGGAGAATATTTGTAAAAGCTTTTTAGTCATGTGATCAAGTTTATATTTTATAATACTCTTATTGATATTAAGTTCATATTCATTTAGATTTCCTTAGTTTGAATTTCATTGTCTTTTATTGTTCCACGTGTATCTTCTTCTATTCATTCATCTATCTAATTTTGAAACATGGTTTTGATTTCATAATACAATGTTAATTCTAGGAGTATTGTGCTCCCATATTCTGAGTTATTTGTTTTTGTTATTTTTTCTCAACTGATTATTTGATCAAACTCTTTAAAGCATTTCCCTAGCAAATTGTTTGCCATGGCAAGTGTAAATTGATTCTAGAAGTATTATTTTTGATAAGCATATTCCAAAAAAAAAAAAAAAAGAGGGGAACATTTGTAAAAGTTGTCTTTGAGATTGTGTTGTGCTTTAACTTGTATTTAAATATGTTCAGATTTTTCAAAAAAGTAATTGTATGCTAAGTAAAAAAAAAGGTATTTGAAATTGTTGCATAATTATATATTATATTCTGAGTCAAGATGTATTCACATTTTTTGCAATCATTTATTATCCTCAATTTTTAAATCCATATGAGACTTGGATTATGGGAACTTATCATTTAAGACATTAATTGCCTTTATTCTGAGTTATCAGATGCCAGTTGGCCAAGGTGCCATCCAATCACAAGAGGAATACATGCAAGAGCAGACACTGAACTGTCACATGAGGGGAGACATGCATGAAGTCAAGGTATGGCCGAGGGAACGGCTTTTGACTAATGTTGAGGTTGGATTCTCTTGGTTTAATATTTTATTTTATTTTTCCCCACAATATTGTACAGATGGCTGGAAGTATTGATCCCACCCATCTCACTTCTACACCTGGCTTCTATGCTCCCTCCTATATGCCTGATGCCATGGACATCTCAATTCCATGCATCCGATTAAGTCTGACTCAGTTTCCTCCAATATGTTCGGTGGCATGGACATATATTCCATCCACCTATTTTAAGCCTGGCATACTGTATGAGCAGTACATATTGCTCAAGTGTGGGAATGCTCATATCCCATCATTTCTCTGTTCTTTTATGGTAACCCCCATAATTATCTCAGGTGTCATGATAAATAACAGTGTTGAATTTGGCCTTGACACCTGTTACCAATTATATTAGATTTTCTAATTTCTCATAATGGCATGAGGATAATTAGGCAGATGATGCAAAAAGTGATGAAACAAAGATAAAAATTATTTTTATTAATTAATATTGCAGCAATTGTCTTCTCAATTACCCTCCATAAGGGGGGACTATAGTAATATTATAATTTTAAAGAATGTTTCAATTTTTGTTTTATTATATGTTTCATGTGTAACAACCAAGATTCTGAATTCCCTTATATATGTTTCTGAGAACTTTCATTGTTTGATTTGATTACTGACAAAGCTATTTTAAAGTTGTGTTAAGCTCAATTTTGTAGGAAATTTCCTGGCTGATTACCAGCATCCACACATCAACCCCTGAAAAGACTTCCATTCCACGACTACACCTAGAGGACATCTGAGAAAAGATTTTCAGAGACTTTAAATGAACAGTTTTGATTTGTTGTTTTTGTTGTTTTTTTCTCTTTCTGTTATAATATACACCATCTGTAACATGTATTCTCTGCAGAGGCCCTCCCTTTGCAAGACTAATGTCAAAGCGTCGGTTCATGAGGACAAAAAAAAAAAATCGCCCCTCTGGACAAAACTTTCCTCTCTTCCTTTTCTATATTGTTGTTCACATATTATTAGTTAGCAATAGTTATTATATTGTTTTTACTGTTCCGTCAAGGAAACATTTTGTTTCTGATTGGAATGACGCCACCTGCTGGATACTTACTGTAGAAGAGTTCTGCCCATGAAGCGAAGGTCTTTGAGGGCAAGACCAGGAGTCTTTTCTTTGGCGGGGAGGAAGTGACGCAGACTAGTGGGAGGAGGAAGGAAGAGACTGGGGCTGACTCTGGGGCTCTTTCCTGAGGACACTGGTGGAGAAGGGAGCTAGAAATGTGCTCTCCCTTTAATAGATAGGAATCTAGGCCTTTTTCTCTCTCTTTACCAAATTCTTATTCTCCTTAATAAATGCTTAAAAGTCTAACTCTTGCTAAAGCTTATAATTTATTGGCGACCACTCATTAGATATTTTAGACAGACTAGCTAGAATTTTAGCCCTTAACAAGCTTTAATTATTATTTGTAAAGAAATTTAGTTTTATTTTTCATCTATGAAGAGACTTCTTGTCAGGCTGATAAGAGGTAAGACAAGGTTTTGTCCAACCTTTATATTGTGAATAATTAAGAGGGGTTTTGAGAAGAGACTTTATTTGGTATCTTGTGAGAACTGAGTGGTAGAACTGTGTTCCAAAAATGAAGAGAAGAATTGAAGTGATGGTGAGATGTTACTCTGCCTGTAATCTGTGATAAAATATTGTAAATAATTATTTATGTCTTTTATATTATTTGTTACTTGGTTAATGAACCAATAACACTGATGTTTATTTAAGTATATGATATTCAGGGACTTTGATACAAAGAAGTTATTAACTGATTATGGGGAAACGTTTTCCCTCTACTTTAGTAAATAAATGATATTTAACAAATTGAGATCATGGTTCAGAGCTAACATTAATTAATAAGAAAGTAGTTGTACATTTATTAATCAATAAAAAACATTCACACATATAAGAATATAAGAATGAAAGCGATAACTAGTCAAACCAGAATGAGGGGTAACCACTTCAGGTAGAACACATGTAAAGGGAGTTAATCTAAACATATGCACACATGTCACATGTAAATGTATTAGGTGAAATCATACTAGGAGGAAGAAATTATTACTGACTAGGGGAGATGAGAAATGGCTTCCAAGAATATTTGGCATTTCAATTGTACTTTAAATAATTGGTGGTAAAAGATCAAGTCAAGAGGGGTATAAAGGATGTTCCTAGCAGAGAGATTAATGTGAATGCAAGCCTGGAGGCCAAAATGAAGTCAAGTCAACAAAAACATCTTTTTTTGTTAATTAACTAATTTATGTTTAACATTCATTTAAAAGTTTTTGAGTTCTAAATTCTCTCCCACTCATTGAGTAAGTAAGCAATAGGATATCAATTATATATGTGAAGTCATTCAAAACATTATTTCCATATTAGCTATTCAACAAGAATGTATTAAGCACCTAATATGTGCCCCTAGGGATACAAATGAAAGCACATGACAGTCCCTACTTCCAAGAATCTCACAATCTAAGGGGGGAAGCCATATACTAACAATGATATACAAACAAAATATATCCAGGATAAATTGGAGACAATCAACAGAAAGAAGGCATTAATATTAAGAGGAATCAGGAAGGCCTCCTAAAGAGGCAGTCTCTTTAGCTAGTACTTGAAGAAAATAGGAGGCAGAGATTAGGGAGGAGAGAATCCTAAGCATGAGGGACAGACACCAAAATGCCTAGATTTGAGACATGGAGTATCTTGTTTGAGGAACAGCAAGGAAGTAGATCCTAAGGAGTTCTTGGGATGCAGATTCTCCTCCAGTTTGAAGGGCATAAAGTGTTGTAAGGAGGCAGAAGATGTGATCTGAGACTAGAAAATTAGAGCAGACTCCAGAATTTCTAAAGTTGCAACTCATATTACGTTTTATAAATTGTGTTCCATTTGTTATAATAAGCTCCAGCAAGAAAAAAAAACCAAACAATTTAAAAAGTACCATATTCCTGCATATTGCTCTTCAGGAGGGAAAAAAAAGGAACAACTTAGAGCCTCAATCATTTTTTTGGCATCTTCCCTTTCACATGGTGATATGATTAAGAATTTAATGCTATGCTTTTAATATCTAGAATGTCTACTTTTATAAATCCCCAGAGTAAAGCAGTTTCCTTTAACTTGTCAGTCCTTGATATATTATTATGCAAATGGTTATATTCTGCTTCCCCAGAAGCTGTATTTATAAAATATTGAATTCGTAATTTTTGCCAAGAAATTTCTCCATTCCTTCCCATCTGATTTTAGGGTTTTGTTTTACCCCCTCATGGTTCCCACAGTAGCAGTCAAATAGGGATGGTAATGGTTTTGATCAATTCTGCAGCAGCAGATCAATAAAACTCTCAAGCTTCTTTGATTTTTTTAAATTAGCATTTTCCTGAATTTCATTAAGTGATGTGACGCCTGAAAGTACTCTATTCAAAATCTCAGTGCATTATCCCAAATATACTAAATAACCACATTTTCTTTCTAGCTGATAACCAAAAACCTAAAGTGGCTAATATTTAAATATTTTAAGGGACCTCTACCATGAGAGCCAAGCAAGGTAACAGAGTAAATGAGAAGATAGAAAAGCTTTTGATTTTCAATCCTAATAGCATAAGATTTGGCTACATAACAGGAAATTCTTTCTAGAATAAGCAGTAAAAGTAAAATATTTGAGGAAGAGAAAATGAGCATCAAGACTTTAGGAAGGTTTAAACCTGACCAGTTGGTGACAGTGACACTATAGATCAGTAACTGGTTTTGTCCTTAGACAGAAGCACAGACCTTCTCAGCTTCACTTTCTCTCTTTAAAATAGCAATTGGTTATACACTCTGGCTTCCAGATAGATTATCACTTTTATTCAGGGTATAGCAAATGACCATGACAGGGACCAATTATCCTCATTTCCTCAGGATCATATTACATTGGACATTTCTGGCTTTCTATTATTCTAAAGGATAAATCTTTCTCAGAATTTTTGTATTTTTAATGTAATGGTCTACATTCTCCTCATTCCATGTGTCTAGGAGAATTCCTCATCTATAAAGTAGTGCAAATGGAATATAATATTGGTGGCAGTGATACTAAGCCACATGTGATTAAAATAATTTGTCATTTTTCTCATTAATTTAAGGTATTTTATCATAGATTTATAAATGCTGATGGACTCATTTAAATCAGGGTCTGAAATAAAATCAATGGAAGTTCTATAAGATACTTTGCAAAAGCTCTGATCTTTTTCATTATGATTTGATTTTCTACTTAATCACTCTTAAAAATGAGGGAAAAAAAGGAAACCCAATATCAAATAGCATCAGCCCTGATATTTTGCGTTTTTAAACAAATATTTGGCTAAGAAATACCCCCACGCTTACAAAATTGCTAGTGTCCTTAATATTAACTTCATTGTTTTAGAATAGTGATTAGATGCTTAGCTAAACAATCATTCATCTTTCATTACAAAAGAAAACTTCAGAAAGTTCCGACTAGAAAGCAGTTAGTGTATTTAAAACAAAAAGGCACACATCTGTCAACAAAAGAATTCAATTTTTCCCTTTACCACAAAGGAAGCAATGAGTAATCAATGAATTCACCCTCCTGAGTTCCCTTTCCTAAACTAGCTTAGACTAATAGTACACTGTAAAAATTGTTTTCCCCTCACAGTTTTTCCTGAATGAAGCAGAGATAATGCTCCACTCACATTTCAACAAATCAAATTCAAGTTTCCCTGACTCAACTGACCATAATCCTCAGAATACACAAAAGTTTTTTTTCCTGCCGGTAAGTAAATTTTGCTTCTTTTTATATTGTATTATGCTGCCCTCTACACACATGAGGTTGTATCCATGTACTTCTAAGTGGTATTGAAGCTATAGTGAGAATATGATTTTAGCTTAAGAGGAAATAAATGTCACAAAAGATTATGTATAGGTATCAGACTTTCTTGGTTTATAGTCTCTCAATTATCTTTTGAACTCAAACAGGCAATGGCTCATACCTTTTTAAAATGGTAACCTCATCAAGGAAGTATCTTTCAAGTGAAATCTATTAAAGTTACATTTACAAACATATAGAAATCTGTATAAAGTCACATTTACAAATGCATAATGTAAAAGGACCAGCTTAATGCTATTTCATGAAAGCTAATAACTTTGTGTTTAAATCAGAAGCCTTGGTTTTCAGTTGTGGCTGAATAATGGGCAAATCACAATATCTCAGACATCTTTAACATGAGGATAAGGACCTTACTTAGACCACAGTCATTCTGCGACCAGAGTCATTATTTTGTTAAAAAAAAAAAAAAATAAGCACTTTGGGGCAGCTAGGTAGCACAGAGGATAGAGCACCAGTCCTGGATTCAGGAGGACTTGAGTTCAAATCCAGCCTCAGACACTTGACACTTACTAGCTATGTGACCCTGGGCAAGTCTCTCAACCCTCATGGCCCCCCACACACACAAAAAAAGGTGAACTCTTATTTCTTCTTCCTCTTTCCCGAACAGTTGCTTCTGTCAATTGTTTCTGCTTCTGTATGATTCAGCATTTAGTTCTAAAATACTTCTTAGTGTTGTTCATGAGAGGTAACTTGGTACAGTGGAGAAAATTCTGGACTTGAAGTCAGAAGAGATTTGACTTCACCTGTTATCTCTAACATTAGCTGTGTGATTGTGGGCAAGGCACTGACCTCTCTGAGCCTTAGTTTCTTCATATGTAACGGGGATAATAAAACATTCAGTGCCTTCCTCATAGTTGTGTAGATTCAGAGCCAAAAAAGGATCATTCAGTCCAACTCCTCCATTTTGCAGATTAATAAACTGAAGCAATAAAGGTGAAGAGGCTTATCTAAGGTCACACAGGTAATAAAGTAGAAGAGCTGAGATTTGAATTCAGATCCCTAGGCACCAAACCTAGCATTCTTTTCCATGGATGTGAAGCATTTTGCTAGCCTTAAAGCAGAATAAAAATATCACCCATCATTATTCATTAGTTGATTTTCCAGTTGTTCTATGTGGCAGTCCTATTTGCCAACTTAGCATATAACCTCCTTGACAGTAGGGACCATATCTTATATCTTTTTAGTATTCCTCCCAGCTCCCAGTTCTAGACACTAATACACATATCCTCAATAATTCTTTGCCAGTTGGTTCATTTTAACCAGCAACTTGAACACTCTGTGTTTCAATTTTAGCACTTGCTATCATAGCCTCTTAATTGAAGAGGTCCTTCAAATGTTAAAGAATGCATGATCTCATTGAGGTAAACCCTTTTTACACGAATACATTTCTTTCTATGAATCTTCCAGAAAAGACAAAATCAATGTGCTGAAGCCCTTCCTCTTTTTTTCCTTTTTTTTTTGTTGTTTTTTGAGAGAAAGGGAGGAGTAGGGATATTCCATGATTATCAATGTGATACTTGAGCTGTCCATTTGTTATGATTCAGTAGAGTCCAACCTCAGTAGCTAGTCCAACCTCCTTTTCCAATTGTAAATAGCCTTGATGAGCTGAAGCCCACTTAAACATATTAAGCATGTCTCCATTGACCTTTGATTCACCTGTAGCTTTGATTCTTCTGAAATCAGGGTGCTCTATGATTCATAGCTATAGACTTTTAGGGTACTGAAGAGAATAAGCATAAATCGTTTGCTAAACACTTTCCCCCTGGAAATGGTTTATACAAAAAAAAAGAGATATTAAACACTTCCTTTTAAGTACAGACCATTTACTAGATCATACAGAAAACCCTGGTTTGATTCTCACCTGACCCTCTGCAGCCTATCTCCTCTCTCCCCCATTTATCTGTTTTAAACACTCACATTGTGGTTTTTGTGATATAAATTCTCTCTTGACTCTCCTGCCTGTCTAGCAATTTCTTTTCATTCTTCTTTGCTGAATCAATATAAATGTCCCACCCTTTAACTCTAGTTGTTCCTTGAGACTCTATCCTGACCACTGCTCTTTTCTTTCTCTAGTCTCTCACCTCTCTACCTTTGTACTAGATGGCTTGCCTGCCTGAACCAAATTAGTTCCTCATCATCCCTACCTCTCAGAATAACAGCTTCCTTCAAGGCTTGAGTCAGAGCCTCTCTTTCATAGTAATCTTTTCTGGATGCCCCTGGTTCATACTACTCCATCTTCAAATTATAGTGCATTTCCTTATCCATGTCATTATCACATCCCTCTATAGAATCTGAAGGGCAAGGACTATGTTTTAATTTTGTTTCCCAGTGCCTAACATGGTGACATTCACATAGAAGGCACTTATGAACATTGTTGAATTGAATATACACTAGGTGGTGCAGTGGATAAAACACAGGCCCTGAAGTTGGGAGGACCTGAATTCAAATCTCCTCAGACACTTACTAGCTATGTGACCCTAGGCAAGTTACTTAAACCCAACTGCCTTAAACATCCGGTGCCATCTCCTGTCATCCTGATGCATATCTTGCCACTGGATCCAGATAGTTCTGGAGGAAAGAGTGAGGTTGGTGACCTTGCACAAGCTCTCTCTCTCTTAAATCCAGTTCAGTGCAAGTAATGGCATCACCTGATGTCATGACTTTTCAAGAATGAAGGATAAACAACAACATGCACAAATCCATTGTAGGAAACTACATAGTAGAAAGAACCTACAACTTAGAGGTAGAAACCAGGGCTCAAGTCCTGGCTTCAGTATTTACTATTTATGGGATCATAAGCCACTTGGTATCTGAGCTCAGTTTTCTCAGCTCTAAAAATTAGATAATGTTATACTTGTATGACATACCTCACAGAATAGTTGAAGAAAAGAAACAAGCATTTATTAAGCATCTACTGTGTCCTAAGCCATTTACAAATATCATCTCATTTGATCCTCACAACAACCCTGGGAGGTAGGTGCTGTTATTATCCCCAGCTGTAGAAACTGAGGCAAATAAAGGTTAAGTTACTTGCCTAAGATCACACAGCTAGTTAGTGTGTGAGGCTGTATTTGAACTTGGGTCTTCCTGACTCCAGGCTCAGCTTCCTACATACTGTACCATTTAGCTGCTTCTAGTTGAGACTGAAATGCTTTGCAAACCTTAAGGCACTATGTAAATATGTGAGTTGTCATCATTTTATCTGTAGCTGAAATTACGTCTTTGTGATTTAATGTGTAAATTCTACTTCTTATGCATAAGCATAAGAATGTCACCTTTGTTACCTTGGGAAAATAACTGAATCTTCCTAGTCCTCATATTCCTCCATAAAGTAAGGAAGCTAGGCTAGATAGCCTCTGAGGTTCTACAATGCTTTGATCATCTTTATCAAACATTTGGTTTGGAGAAGTGGGGATGAGCCTATTCATTTTTTTAATGAAAAGTATGAGGCCCAGGGGCAGCTAGGTGGTATAGTGGATAAAGCACTGGCCCTGGATTCAGGAGTACTTGAGTTCAAATCCTGCCTCATACACTTGACACTTACTAGCTGTGTGACCCTGGGCAAGTCACTTAACCCTCCTTGCCCAACAAAAAAAAAAAAAAAAAAGAAAAGTATGGGGCCCATAGAGGCCATCTTGATGATAATACAAAGATAAGATCATGTATGGTAATCCAACATTTAGCCTGGTATTTTGCACAGGATAATATTTCAATAAATGTTTGTTAAAGTATGTGATGTTGCATTTGATGATAAAATGCTATATTATCAACACTGGAGGTAAACCTGAAGTCAGGATAAGGTACAACTCTGATACCCTGATCAAGATTAAAAAAAAAAATTTAGGGGGCAACTAGGTGGAGCAGTGGACAAAGCACTGGCACTGAATTCAGGAGTACTTGAGTTCAAATCCAGCCTTAGACACTTGACACTTACTAGCTGTGTGACCCTGGGCAAATCACTTAACCCCGCATTGCCTTGCCAAAAAAAAAAAAATTTTAAAGATTGAGCAGTGCTGTACATGAAGGACACTTTGACCCTATTCTTTAGAGAAATGGTTACCTGATCTGTATTATCTAATTTCTGTCACTGAAAAAAAAATCTATGTCTTTAAAAGCATCAGCAGCATGCCTATATAGCCATAGCAAAGAGAAAACTTATACTTAGTTTCTAACCCTACATTATAATGAAAATATGCCTATGTTGGAATCAACTTTAAAAAGAGAAGGCAGCTTGACTGGCAATGGGCATTTCAAAATTAGTCCAGCTAATATTTTAGATGAAATTTAACAGAACATAATTGCTATTACTTAAAGAAATTCTATATTCTTCTATGACCTCATTTTAAATGAAATCAAATCATTAGAGGCACAAGTTGTAGGGAGTGATGGAAAGCAGAGGCAGAGCCCTGAGGAAATGTGGAAATCAAAGTTCAAAATTACTCTGTCTTAAAAGTTATGCAAAAAAAAAAATAATCACTTAATAGAACCATCATCCAAAATGGGGCCTCATAGGTTGTTCCAATCTGTTGTAGCCACTTTGGGATTTTCATGAAGTAGGCAGAGGAAGCCAGTGTTGCTAAAAGTTATAAGCCTTTATTATGGGGAAAATATTGTGTTATTTACTATGAATAGGGCAAAATCCTAAAATTTCAGAGCAAAAGATAGATCAAAGGCAATCTACCATAGCCTATATCAATTGAATATAAGAAGATTTTTCTGTACAACATAGTAGACAAATTGTCTGATGTTGCTTGGAAACCTCCCATGAAGGAGAATCTACTACCTCCTCAGTTAACCCATTTCCACTTTTGGATAGCCTTAATTGTTAAGAATTTGGGCAAGTTCTTTAACATCACTGGGTCTTCATTACCTTATTTACAAAATGAGTGAATTAGGGTTAGAGCTAACCTTAATTTTTTATAAGTAAAATAGCCTTCAAAAATCATCCAAAATGGATCTCTATATTGGAAAAGCTTTTGTCACCTCATAACAGGTGAGACTTTTTTTTTTAAACAGGGACATTCCTGGCATCCTCCAATTCACACTTCCCAATAATTGGCCACCTGTTCTAACTTTTCAAAAGGTCAGCTCCATTCACATGCTTTCTTTATAATGTAATGCAGAACTGTACAAACATAAGGTGTGTGGATACCATCTTGCCACTCCTTTTCAAGAGCTGAATCTTTCCTGCCACTTTTTTGTATGCCCAGAAAATTTTATGGACATTGATTATACTCTTTGTAGTGTAGAATGATAAGGGTTAGTTACTCCTAGGAAAGTTGGAAAAGAGCTTTGGTTTAAGCTATCCCAGTTCTTCCTCTCCATTTTCAATTCAATTTGGAGTGACGTATATTTATTTTCTTAAAGGCAGTTCCACTTATCTTTAAGAAATTTTGTACTGAGGAAGAGGGTGTGATCTGGGAGTATTCAATCTGACTTGTCTCAACTAAAAACTGAGACACATGGTGTTAAATGAGTATTCTCCCTAATATACCAAATAATTCCTTTTGTGAAATCAATATAAGGAACCATGGATAAGAAAGATTTATTGTTTAATATCTTTGTTATATAGTTACAATAAAGGATAGGACACAAGTGAAGAAGGGGAATTCAAGAATTAGAGAAAAGGAAGCCTATTTTCATGCCTAAAGGTTGTATTGTGTAATAAATATTTTAGATATCTATAATTTCATGTTTACTATTTTAGTGTTGAAATTTTTCATTAGCATTGAATTTTCCTCCGGAACTAGTCTTTTTTCACTTTGTACAGAACAGTAGGTTTTGCATAGACTAGCCAGACCATGGATAATGATATGACAGAAGATCTTACCCTATCAAGCCAAAGGAACCCTTGCTCATGGAGTTTTTAGCTTTTAGAATTTAGTCACTCCCCCCCCAAAAAAAACTCACAAATGTTCCTACTGATAAAAAAAAATGTTCCTTGTCTTTGTCTAGTTTTGGTACAAGTGGATAATAAGTTGTGTCCCACCAGAACCAGACAATTTGAATATCAGAGAAAAAGGAAGGTTAATGATGGAGACAAACTGTTAGGAAAGATGTGTATAACTAAGATTTTTCTCTAAAGTCTTAGATAAGGACCTCCCTCAATAAAGAAATAGGGGGGAAGTATTGCTTTGGAGAGAATAGAAGGTGAAATTGAGAATCAGTTTATGGAATAGTAGAAGGGTTGTCTTGCTGTAGTTAGGGCCCAGCTAAGACTTGAAACCAAGTCTTCCTTAGTCCAAGGGCAGCTTTCTCTCCTCCACTCTGGACTGCTTCTCTTCAGCATCTTCCTTAGTGAAAATAAATTGGCTTGGTATGTAGTTGTTGTCATTGTAGTGTTTTTTTTTTAAGAACCCAGGTCATATTTTTTTTGGTGGGGCAATGAGTGTTAAGTGACTTGCCCAGGGTCACACAGCTAGTAAGTATCAAGTGTTTGAGGCTGGATTTGAACTCAGGTCCTTCTGAATCCAGGGCTGGTGCTTTATCCATTGCATCACCTAGCTGCCCCCGCCCAGGTAATATTTTTGGAATTGATGGAATAGGTTCAACAAAATTAGATTTATTTCTTTTTTTCAATCAGTAGTAAAATCAAAACTAATCTAAAAGAATCACTTAGTAATTAAGTATAGTAATTATACTTAAAGTGTTTCAAATACATATTTTATTAAAGAATTATAAGTAATTTGACAGAATCCATTAAGACTTCACTGTACCATTTTAAAACACTATAAGAGAAAAAGTTAACTCTTTACTGTATTGGTAAATGGGATAGGCAATGGTATATATAGCATTACAAATAATCAGTTGAGAAGTACCTTCTCCATGAAACCTTCCCTGATCACCCCAGTTGAGAGTCTTCTCTCCTTCCATCAGTTTTCCTCTTACCATACTCATTTACTTACATTGCATACTGTATAACCCTAGTAGAGTATAAGAAACATCACAGCAGACTGTTTCAATTCTGTCTTTATATCCCCAATGCCTAGACCAGTGTGTTGTATAGTAGGTGCTTCATAAATATTTGTTTAATTGAGTATTGCCATATAAGGCAAGTTCAATACTACTTGCCACCAAATATTTAGAAATACTTTGTTCAAAGATGTTATTTTTTTAAATATCTTTAATTGCCTCGTAAAATATAATGTAAGACTAAGAATATCCAAGTAGAGAGACCCTGTGGAACAGTGCTTAGAGTACCATTCCCTGGACTCAGAAAGGATCTGGGTTCTAGTCCTTCCTTTGATACATATGGTCTGTGTGACTCTATGTAAGTTGCTTTATTCCCAGTATCCTAGGTAATCTCTAAGACTAGAAGAAACCAAAGAGTTGCCAATCACTAGACACATAGAGGGATTTCCCTATACCAGTGAAATGACTGGCTCCCATCCAAAACAGACAAAAAACCAACAGTTTACCTGGTTTTCAAGTTGCATTTGGTATCAGAACAAGTTTTCTGGATGTAGCAATGTATCTCATGGTTCCTAACTTGGAGTATTTTCCATTTCAATTACAAAGGAACCATTCTGAAGCAGATCAAAACTCTTTAAGGAATCTTTGAAATGCCAACATTTCCACAGTCTTTAGGTCAGGCATCATTTAGTTGTAACACTAGAAGAACCTCCATTCAGGTTAGCCCAGATCTGAACTAGTCTCTGGAGATTGAGGGATAAATGTTATTAACTGAGATACCTGTTTTGCATTCATCTTTGATGTGAGTTACATGTTAGCTACAAGAGGTTTGGAAGTTGACAGTATGATGATGGTGATAGGATTGGGTTTGTTCTTCTGATTTCTCAGATCAGATACTAATTAAGTTTCTTGCTTTTCCCCCATGTTCCAGTACTTCATTTACAGCTGCATTCTGGGCTTGATATCCTGTTCTGTTTTCCTACGGATAAACTATGAATTGAAAATGATGATCATGCTGATTGCACTCGTAGGTTACAATATCATCCTCTTACATACCCATGCCCCTATACTTGATGACTACAGTAACTTTCTCATTAAAAGGTAGGTTGACTTCTGTTTACATAAAATTTGCTCAATGGTGAATGGTTAAAAAAAAATTTGGAATAGTGAGTAAATATAAAATGGGAAGAGGATTGTTATTATTCTATCATTAAAATGAAGTAATTGTGGGATTTGAGGCTGTACTTGAAAATCTTTTATGATAGTGCACACAGTAATTACAGCAGTGGAACTAAAAGGAAATTGTTTGGAGGGAAAGTTTACATAAATGTTTATTACCAGTATGCCCCAAAATACATCTGTATAATTGTCATGAGACTTATTGATTTGTTAAGGTTTAGTATTAGGTAGTATGCTTTGAAAAGAAGGGATTTCCTACATTTTTCTAAGGTTAAAAGAATAGAATATAAAATTTCTTTCTATACCAGGAATTTTATGGAGAAATGGGACTTCATTAATTCTTAATGGTCTTAATATTTTTCCTCAAAGT
Source organism: Dromiciops gliroides (assembly GCF_019393635.1). Lineage (NCBI taxonomy): Eukaryota > Metazoa > Chordata > Mammalia > Microbiotheria > Microbiotheriidae > Dromiciops > Dromiciops gliroides. The sequence goes on from NC_057861.1 coordinate 349,514,474, forward strand.
TGCTTTACAAAATTATCTATTTTCACAGATACTCATTTGTCTTGTTACTACATTTAATTCTTTTGAGAAGAATTATCCTCATTGGGAAGTTTATTCATGTATCACAATTTGTTTAACCAATTCCCTATTTGATGGGCCTCTACTTTGTTTCCAGTTCTTTGCTACCTTCATATATGCTGCTATAAATATATTGGCATATATGGACTCCTTCTGTCAATGATCTTGAATATATATATATATACACACACACCTAGCAGTAGAATCCCCAGTGCAAAGGGTATGGATATATGAGGGGCTGTATTTTCCTAATTGCAAAATGCTTTACAGAATGGTTTTACCAATTCTCAGCTCCACCGATGTCAGTTAGTCAATAGATACTTATTAAGCGCCTACTATGTGCCAAGTACTGAGCTGGAGATTCAAATAAAAATCAAAATAAAGACAACACACAAAACAAAGCTGAAAAGTAAGAAGTAAAGAGAGGAAGGGGAGAGATACCTGACAGAGGGGCATATAGGAGAGCTCCAAAGATGTCCAAGAGCAGGGTAGCTGGTCAAAAATGTTGGAGAAAGGGGTGGCTAGGTGGTGCAGTAGATAAAGCACCGACCCTGGATTCAGGAGTTCCTTAGTTCAAATCCAGCCTCAGACACTTGACACTTACTAGCTGTGTGACCCTGGGCAAGTCACTTAACCCCATTGCCCCGTAAAAAAAAAACAAAACAACAAAACAACAACAACAACAAAATGTTGGAGAAAAACTGTTTAGCCACCCCTCTTAAAATAAAGGTCCTGCAGCCAATAGCCCTGCCCTCCAGTCAGAGGGTCCAATTAGAGGGACAAAGAGTGCTGATCAGATATGAGTACCAGGCAGATTCAATCTTGTAGGATAATGAGATGCCCTAGTGATGAGTTTCCTAGGTAAGGAAAAGAGTTTCTAAGAAGTCCAAAAGCAGCATATCTGGTGGGAAATGAAAATAGTATAGCTGTCTTTTGATAAGTTAAGTTTCTACAACCCCTCCAATACTAACTACTAAAAGATATATAAGGACAGCTAGGTGGCGCAGTGGATAGAGCACCGGCCCTGGAGTGAGGAGTACCTGAGTTCAAATCCAGTCTCAGACACTTAACACTTACTAGCTGTGTGACCCTGGGCAAGTCACTTAACCCCAATTGCCTCACTAAAAAAAAAAAAAGATATATAAACTATATAAAAGATAAAAATCAACCTTGAATTATCTGTACCATAGCCTATTATGTGATTACAAATTTTGGCTTTGCATTATTCTTTGATTTTTCTATTTGATATATTGCATAAAAATACACATTTCTCTGCATTGTGAATAAAGGTGAAATCTTCTTTCACCAAAGAATTCTCAGGAGGATTTTTCCCCCCTTATGCACTGGAAGCAAATTTAGTACCAATGTGAGCTGAATTAAATTTTCTTTCTCCTACTCTAATTTCAGTGTAAGGCATTGAGCAATTATATGCAGTCTTTAATGTTAGTTTGAGTGAAAGGATTGAAGGCAACACCCCAGGTTAAATTTAAGATAATAATAATACTTAACATTTATATAGTGTCTACTATGTGCCAGACACTGAATTAAGTACATTACAATTATTGTCTCATTTGATAAGTAAATGTCTTGTCCAATTTTCTTCCCAACATTTCCACATTTTCCAATGTTCTAAAGATGTTAAGCATAAACAAATGAGTGAACATAGACTCTTTTTTTATATTTTCAATCTTAGCTTTTCAGAAGAGTGAGAATATTCTGTCATCCACTCTGCAAAATTCAGAGTAATCTATAACATTACATATTCTACACATACAAGTACAACAAACATATATTTAACAAATGCTTTTCTTATACTAACATTATAAGATGCATAATGCAAATAGTTTTGCCTCCATTTTACAGATGAGGAAATAAGGCACAGACAAATTAAGAAATTAAGTCCAGGGCCATTGGTTATCAGAGAATACAGTAAGGACCTGAGCCCAGGACTTCTGAATTAGCAGATTTGAAACTAGCTCTTGTGATTCCAAGTTCAGAGCAAATTATACTACAGTGTGCTACTTCTAGTTGGTGAAAGTGAATTCTTTAAGTATTTGTAATTAAATTAAATTTATTTTGTGATTTGTAAGCAAACATCAGGATGAGAACTAAAAATTTCTCACAAATTTTAAAAATATTAGAAAAAAACAAAATGTTTGTTTCTCTGTTATAGAAAGAAAAGTAGTATTAAATTCCTAAAGAAAGCATTGTCATCTATCATTACTCATTTTCACATGAAGTCTATGATGTGTTCTAAATTACCATTTATTAGATTTAAAGATCATAAATATGGTATAAATCTGACACAAAATAAGAAAATTAGATTGGGAGATTTCTGACAGGAAGAAAATGACTTCCAGAGAGTGGGTTGAGTACTTTGGGAGACACATAATCTCTCTAAATAGCATCACCAGGAACACTAGAGTAGATATTTACTAAATAATACCTCAATTTTTACAGCATTTCAAAATTTCTTCTTAGGGTTTTAACATTTATTATCTTATTTCTGTCCTCAAACTATCTCAGTGAGTTATACTGGACAAGTATCATTTATATATTTGGAACCAGACAGAAAAATAAGAAACAGAGGGGCCAAATGGTTTGCCCCTCTCCTACAAAATGGGTTAATGGTAGATACAACAGAGAAGTCCAAAAGAGAAAGGGAGGGAGGGAGGGAGGTAGGAAGGAAGGAAGGAAGGAAGGAAGGAAGGAAGGAAGGAAGGAAGGAAGGAAGGAAGGAAGGAAGGAAGGAAGGAAGGAAGGAAGGAAGGAAGGAAAGCTGCTAAACCTAGGATATATGAACTTTTTTTTTTTTTTGCGGGGCAATGGGAGTTAAGTGACTTGCCCAGGGTCACACAGCCAGTGTCAAGTGTCTGAGGTCGGATTTGAACTCAGGAACTCCTGAATCCAGGGCCGGTGCTTTATCCACTGCGCCACCTAGCCGCCCCCAATATATGAACTTTTTAAATATTATAACGACTATCCTAAAATAGTTTCCTTTGGAATTCTATGCATTTTATTGTATAAATTGAAAAGCATTCTTCTGAGAAAGGGTCTATAGGTTTCACCAGACTGGCAAAGGGGCCCAAAGAAGGGTAAGAATCACCCTTTAGTTTCCCTTTTTTTGCATAAACGAGTATTAGATTTTTAATCAAATGTCTTTTTCTTTATCTATTAATATGTTTTGTGTTTATGTTTGTAATGAAGTTTTGACCATGGTTCCTTAATCAAACTCCATGCTATATGTTTTATTATAATTATGTACATTGTTTTTCAAATATTGAACCAGCCTTGCATCTCTAATATATTTCCAACTTGGTCATAATGAATGTTTTGAGACAGTGCTGCAGTGTCTTTGCTAATATAAAAAAACTTAATCAGTTTTCATTACTGATCTAACCAGATGTAAAAGAATTTAATTCCTAAGTAATTTTTTGGAAGGGTGAGTTATTTTCATATTTTGCATAATCTCCTAAAATAAATCAAATTTCACCAACATTGCTAGCTTAAAACAAATGAGAGGTCTTTGACAGTAGAAGTTTGGATTCAGCACCTTAACTCTGTAAGTTTCAAATGATCTACTTTTCATCCAATATATAGAATGAAGCTATAGTTCTTACCATAATTTCATTTTAAGAAATTTTTATTCTTATTTTACCTCTATAAAATAAGAAAAGAAATATCAAAACATGCTTGAAGTCCCATAGACTGCTATTTTTTTCCCCTCTCTCCTTCTCTGAGACCTAAAGAAAGGATCATCCTTGCCCCACCTAAGCAGTTTGCTTTTAGGCTCATCAAGTATTTCAAGCATTCCCTCAAATTTTTTCACTTTCACTTTCTACTAGAACTCTTGAAACTAAGGGTCAGGCTCATTCTGTTTCAGCATGTTTAGCTAAGAAGCTGACAAACTGTAATTATGTTGAGTTTGCTGTAGGCATGTGTACCATTCAGACCCAAGGAGAAAATTTCTCCAGGACATATGGAATAAAATCGCCATAGGTTAGAGATGGGAAGGACTTCAAAGATTATAGGATCATGGGCTAAATAAATTTAGATTCTGAAAGGGCCTCAAAAATCTTTTTACAACTAAGGAAAGCAAAACCCATAGAGGTGCAATCACTTGCCCCAAACTACACAAGTATATATCAGATCTTCAGCACTCAAACCCAGGTCTTTTAATTCTAAGTCCAATGCTCTTAGAATTCATTTGAGTCTCGCTGGCTAATACTTTTTTTCAGAGTTAGAAATCTTTTTTTTTTAATTTTTTATTTTATTTGTGATATATAATTATATTTTATACATATATCAAACATAGATATGTGTATATACATATACACGTATATGACAAAAATACCTAGATATAATTCTAATACATATAACTTAGTATTTTAAATCCTTAAATAACTGTTTTATAAATAACATATACATATCAATTTATATAAATAATTTATATGACAAATTATGTATGGCCCGTATCAGATTGTTTGTTACCTCACAGAGGGAGGAAGGGGAGGGAGGGAAGGAGGGATAGAGATTGGAACAAAAAAAATAAATTAAAATATTTAATCTGGGAAGGTGGGGGTGTGCAGGGAAGGGTACAGGAGTTTTATATATATGTACATATATATATTTATACACACATAAATTAATTAAAATAATTAATTATTTTACTAATTAAAAAATTAAATGAAATAATTGTGTATACATGCATAAATTCCATTAAATTAATTAAGCTATCCCTAACCATAACAACAATAATAACAGCTAACATTTATATAACATTTTCTGTGTCCTAGGCACTATGCTAAGCACTTTATAATCATTATTTTATTTGATTCCCACAACAACTCTGGGAAATGTGCTAATATTATACAAAACATCTCTCATTGTCCCACAAGTATATAGAGAGTACAGAGGAAAGTGGGTTCAGGCTCAAGGACACATGTGGCAAAGGGGTTAACTTACAACTTCTGATAGCTGACAATCCTTTTACTTATCAGAGGATGAAGAAGTTCACCTTAAGCATAATGAATCTGTCTTGTCTGCCCTTGGCTTCCAATATAGATTTTATTGCCAATCTCTGCCGATCCTAGAGTGACAATACTGATGGGAAGATAGGAAATCCAAAATCTTACATAATTGTATAAACTCACAAGTTCCCATTCCAGCTAAAGCTAGGGTGGGGAGAGTGGAAAAGGAAACTGGGGCAAGGCCAAAGTAACCCCCCCCCACCCCAGACCACCACCACCCTACCTTTCTAGCTCTTACTCAGACATTTTCCTGGAAAGGTTCACTTCCCTGCTCACCACTTGCTAGAACTCCCTAATTAAAGCTAATTCAGTACTTTTAGATACAACCTAGAGAGTGTGAATAAATCCCTCAGCCAATTGAAAGACTTCTTCTCTGTTGTCACTTTATTTAATTCAATGACTTTCAAAGACTTTTCACACAATCTAAAGCCTGTGGATGAGAGTGATTAATTGAACATTTTAATCACTTACTCTAAGTAAAATAGAATAACTTGATTACTATCAATTAACTGCACTATTATGTTTAATACTCAAAAGAGAAAATTCTAAACTCCATGAAGTTTGATGATACTAAGTTCTTTTTCAAAGATAGTCAAAAAATTCTGGTTTCACATTTGTTGACTGCTAAATATAGTACTTCAAAGTTGTAAGAATTAGGTTTACTAAGAGAAGAGGTATTAAATAAGCACCCACTACAACCTTGGGCACTCATGATATTAAAAGCATGTAAACCAGGGGACAAATCTTTCCAACCTATCAAGGAACTTCATCTGATAGACTATTCTTCCTTCTCTCTTCCTGAATCCTTATTATATTCTCTATCCTATCCTTTTCCCCATACCTTTCATTCTGCTTCATGTAGTTTTCATTTTATCTAACCCTAATTTTCACCTTTTTTGTCACTCTTCTATTAACTGATCTTGCTTTTAATACAATTTTTGAAAAATAACAATACATATATAGCTTTAAAAAGAACAATATACTTTAAATTTTGTATTTCCTCAAAAAGTCTTTTGAAACCGGGTTTCCTTCCTAGGTTGGAAGTGCAGCAAACACTAAATAGCCCAGTCCTAATATGGATAGGTACAAAAGCTTTAGTGTGCTCTGGGTTTTTTTGTTGTTTATTTTTTGGTGAGGCAATTGGGATTAAGTGACTTGCCTAGGGTCACACAGCTAGTAAGTGTCAAGTGTTTGAGGTCATATTTGAACTCAGGTCCTCCTGAATCCAGAGCCAGTGCTCTATCCACTGCACCACCTAGCTGCTTTTTTGACCTGGGCTAGTTCAGCCACTCCTTAGGCAGTCTGCCAACCCTCCATTCCCAGAAGCTGATCATATTGGTGCCTGTTTTAGTGCAGACACTTGATCAGCTCTAGCTTTAATATAGCTAAAAACTACTGAGCTCAAGCAATCAACCTGTCTCAGCCAATCTAGCAGCAGGAATTATATGTTATGTTGAGTGACCAAGTCATTTGGATTATTATAAATACCCAAATTAACTACAAAGGACATATGAAGTAAAATGCTATCTGCATCCAGAGAAAGAACTGACGAAAAAGAACTACGTATAGAATGATTTTACACATACACACACACACACACACACACACACACACACATTTCTGTGTAATGTGTGGTGAGGGGGAGAAATATTAAGCAAAAATAATTTACATGATAATTTTATTATCTTTTTAAAAAGGATAACAAGTTGTACATAAGATTGCAATTTCATATAAAATCATTTTTATGATATTGTTATGGAAATGCTTATTTTATTCCATAAATTAAAATTTAAATAAATATTTTTTAAATATATGACACCATACCCTGCTCAAAAAAAAATCTTTTAAATAATACTAAATCTTTTTTTAAAAAATGTGTCAATAAATAAGAAATTACAGCAAATTCATTATAATATAATGAATGAAATCAATGAAAGAGACCACAGTTGTATAATACTTGTTTGTGTGCATATCTTATTGCCCTTATTAGACTATGTACTCCATAAGACAGGAAGAATGTCTCATTTATCTTTACTCTTGTTCTTAGTCCCACTAACTCCTGAATTTACTTGTCAATAGATATTATATTTGCTGAAATTGAATAATATAGATGTAAACATTCTCCTTACAACAGATTTGCTAATTGTTGTTTCCTTTGCATAGATTAACCAGAATACTAGTCTTACTGCAGTGTTTCTCCTAGAGTAGGAACAAATCACACAAGTTATCTTTGAGTCTTCTTGTTATTTGTCCTTCATTCTCAAAGAGGATCATGACATCAAGATGATGTCATGACTTGCAGTGAAGTGGATTTAAGTGAGGGACAGCTGTGCAAAGTCACCAACCTCACTTTCTCCTCCAGAACCATCTGATTCCAGTTGCAAGACAATATCAGGACAATTGCAGGTGGTCCCAGATGTTAAGGCATTTGAAGTCAAGTGACTTGCCCAGGGTCACACAGCTAGTAGTAAGCATCCTTGAGTCTTAAAATAGATATAAATACACACAAGCACAAGTGAAAGACTAAATATGACTGAGGAGTTGTGCCTGTACAAACAATTTATCTATATGCATTTTTGTTGTTGTTGTATAGACCGGGAATATGGAAAGACCTAAAGACCATGGGTTCTGTGTCTCTCTTTATATTCTTCGTCACATTACTGGTTCTGGGGAGACAGGTAAGAAGTCTGTTATTTCTACTAATAAGGATTTTTGTATGTACCTATGTCTTTATTTTCATGCAACCACATCTGGGAACTACATGTGTCAAAGAGAGAGGATGAAGCCCATAATGACAAGGTCCAGAAATACAACCTGAAGGGTAAATGCTCTCAACTCTTTGACAAGAATGGGCAAATGCTTTGAACACAGGAAGTCAACCTGTGTACTTTTACTTCCATTTAAGCCTCAAAATAGCAAGTCAGCTTACGATCCTATAAGAAAATATCTATATAGTTAGAAAATATGAGACTAGAAAAAATATCCTTTTGAACACTTATTTTGAAATACATATTTTGTAGTGTATTTCTGTCACTGTTTTTCTTGTTTTAATGTGGATGTTTGTAAGCAGGATGTTTAGCCTAAGGAAAAAACTTTGAGGTGGGTATAATAGCTGTCTTTAGGTATTTGAATGGTTCTCATGTAGAAGAGGGATTAGGCTTAGCCTCAGAGAGCAGAACTAGAAGCAATGGATAAAGATGCAAAAAAAATCTTGCACAATATGGCATAGGGCATTTCCTCCTCACTAGAAGTTTGTGGTTGTTGCAATCTGGGTTAAGTGATTTGCACAGGGTCACACAGCTAATAAGTGTCTGAACTCAAGTCCTCCTTACTCCAGGGCTATTGCTCTGTCCACTGCACCACCTAGCTGCTCTTCACTAGAGGTTTTCAAGATGTTACTGAGGAGATTCTTGGTCAGGCAGAAATTAGACCACTTGGACTCTGAAGTCCCTTTCAATGTTAAAATTCTATAATTCTCTCCCAAAAATCCCTGCTCCGGTACCTTATTGTGCTGTGAAAATGGCCTGGAGTTGTGGAAGGTTATTCTGGTGAGGTGCCACCTCTGTCAATCCCTACCAAGGTAGAAGCCTATGAATAGAGGCTCAGCGCATCACACCTGCTGTCCACATCCATATGCAATGAGGACAGGCTCCTCACTACAGTGTTGGCCATCAGGTGATAAAAGATTTTGGCCACGACTCATGAAGAACAGCAGCTCACCCCTACAAAAATTGTGGCTACCCTCGAGGATCTAAAATCATACGCCCTTGATATAGTAAGATGATAAATGTTCCATAAGACTCAAACAACTTAATCAAATAACTGCTCTGTGCATTAGAGAAGTTGATAAAATAATGGTTACCTTTAATAGTGAGGTACTTATCTAGTTGGTGTAATGGTCATTCGTGTAGACCCTAAGGAGTAAGCTATGATAATGTTATCTGAAAGAATTAACCCCTCCAAAAAGAAAAAAAAAATTCTGACACCTATTTGAAAAACTTTTGGTAAAATCTCCTGACAGAATCTAACCTAGGACCTTTTTTTTAATATAATAATTTTTTTTTTCCTTTTTCAAGTAACAGGAGATAGAAAAAAGCACTGGATTCAGAGTTAGAAAAGCTGAATTCAGTTCCCAGCCCTGACATTTATTTTCTGAGTGATCTCAAGCAAGTCTAAACTACTCTTCCTCAGTTTTCTCAAATGTAAAATAGTTATAAGGATATGTCACTAACTACCTCATAAGCTTATTGTGAACAAAGTGCTTTGTAAATGTAAAAGCTCTATAGAAAAGTTATTATTACAATCATTATTATTTTCCCAGATACTAGATGTTCCAATAATACTTAATGCATTCAATAACTAATATCCGTTTGAACACAATTGTTTCTAGAAGCCTGTGGTAGTACTCTTGTCTCTACTTCCTTCTCAAATTCAAATGTTTCAAACTCACATTTTTCAGAATAAAATTTTCAAATGAAATTAGTATTCATGACAACAAAATGATCATCATTTCTAATTTGCTTTTTAATTCACACTGTGCAGTTATTTGGGAACTTAATTATTTATTTGTTGCTAGCCTATAGTGCATTTTGCCCTGAGGTTGATTTTTTTTTTCTATCACCATTCTACTTGAAGCAGAGAGAGAGAGAGAGAAAGGGAACTAACATGTTTACTACCTGAGTAAATTAGCATTCTTTTCTTATTATTTTAAGTAAAATAATTTTTAATTCAAATTTAAAATATGTACTGTACATAAAACAGATTTAAATTGTCATTCATAAATCAGTTTTTTTAATGTTTACAGACCCTGTAATTTTAGGTCACCAAAAATAAAGGTGACAACCTTCTTACATTGTTGTTTAACTTAGAGATTTAGGGGCAGCTAGGTGGCACAGTGGATAGAGCACCGGCCCTGGATTCAGGAGGACTTGAGTTCAAATGTGGCCTCAGACACTTAACACTTAGTAGCTATGTGATCTTGGACAAGTCACTTAACCCTCATTTCCCAACCAAAAAAAAAAAAAAACCTTAGAGGTTTAAAGAAGGGAACTCCCTTTTAATGACCTCGCCCTTCTCCTCTCCCAACACTGTACCTTGTTCCTAATTTTCTTCTTTATTACCTATAAAGGAAAGCATGTTTTCCAACTAATTTCCCTTCAAAGTCTAAATCTAGTGGTCCTATGGTCTTACTCTTGCAAACAACTTTGTAAATATTATCTCCATTACCTCAGATGTGAAGCCCTCAATTAATATTCATAGGCATTTTTCTTCCTTGGTTGAGTGTACATTGGGGACAAATAAAACATCTGACAAGCTGAGTGATTTAAAAAGAGTTTAAAGTCACTTCGTACAGTTGCCTATAGGATACATTAACCTTATTATCACTGGTATAAGCATTCTAAAGGCAATTCTGACTGGTACAGACACATAGTCTTTTACAAAAAAAAAAGAAAAAAGAATAAGAATGATAAATTAGTAGCATAAAAACTTAATGTTTATCTACATAGAAACCTTTAAGAAGAATTCTAGAGTTCTTATATCATGTATTATTCATCTAAGTTCTATACAAACATACTGTACATGACAAATAGTTTGGGGTTGTTATGTTGAATGGTCACTTGAAAAGATTTCATTTTCTGTGTAAAGTTAATTGTTTGGTTATTAGTCTCATTTTTAGTATGTGACTGTGTCTGTTCAATGCCCCAAAAGTCCTTTGTTTACTAAGTATTTGGCTGAATTGTTCCTTTTGTTTAATAACCTGGCTCATTTTTCAAGGCAGCGTTCTGTTCTAATAAATGCATGGCTTGATTCTTTTGGGTGAAAGTCTATATTTTCAGGAGGGGAAGGTGGTGAAGAAGATTTGAAGAATGTCTGTTTTTTAAAATAAATAGTTTTTAAAATATCATTGGAAATCTTTTCTGAAAGTTCCCCAATGCAGGATGTGAATTAAATTATAGCAGATAAAGAAGAATACATCTAAGTCTACTTATGTAGGCCAAAGTAAACATAATTTATAACTTGAAACCTTTTTCCTCACTTTGAAAATAAGGGATCTTTACTTATTTTTCATTTGTGAACTAGACCCTTTGTTTGTTTGTTATTTGTTCTTTTTTTGAGATGTTGTTTATATCTTCAGTCAACTCAGAAAAAGATTTCTGCGTGATCATCTGTATTTGTTTGTCAAATGTCTATTGTGTCAAAAGTGCACCCTCCCTATTAGACTGTTCTGTTAAAAAAAGACTTAATCACTGTTTGTTATTTTCATTAATTTGCATCAAGAATGATAAATCACAATGCTGAAAGCAAAAAGTCCATAGGTGGGAAATGGAACATCTACACAGATTTATTTAAACGGTGTGTTTTATTGGAAGCACTTTTGAATTTGTCTGGAGTCTGCCTCTTTAATTCTAATAACAATACACTTTACTTGTCAAAGGGAAAAAAAAGTAACTATATAGGAAATGTTTTCTTTTGTCCATAACTACATTATAAAGCACAGTAAAGTGAGTTTTCCCAACTAGATGCAATATAATTTTAATTGAAATTTTGTCAAAATAAATTTGCATATAAATATAACTATGCTTTCTCAGTACCATTCAAATATACCTGAAAATATGCAGTTTTCTATTGCCCATTCACCTGAATAATGTGCCCTAGAGGAAAAAAGTGATTGTGATTTTTCTCATTTTAAAAGCAAACTAAAAATTAACATTATTGGTAAATGATGGCCAAAGACAGCAGTGCCACATATATGATTAAATTTCTGTAACAGCTGTTATCTTTGGATAACAACCTTTTTCTCAGTGCCATATTGGAAGGCATTTTTTTTTTCATAACAGAAAGTATTTTAGGGAGGGTGGATTATATTATGTTTTATCTCTTTAAAACCTATTCGCTCTAGCAGGACAAGATGCCTATTGTTTCTTTACCTCTGTGTCCTCTTGTAACAGAATGAATATTACTGTAGGTTAGACTTCCTATGGAAGAACAAGTTCAATAAAGAGCGTGAGGAAATTGAAACCATGGAGAACCTGAATCGTGTCCTACTGGAAAATGTGCTCCCTGCCCATGTGGCCGAACACTTCTTGGCCAGAAACTTGAAGAATGAGGTCAGATTCTCTTTGCTAACCAAAAATGATCATGTGTGGGGTCACGGTCAGACTTTCCAGTGGAAAATTGAAATGGGGTAAGGGGGAGGGAGAAATACTGGACAATTACAAGTCTTTATTTCCATTTTATGGTGTAATCAAGAGAAATATAGACTTAGAGTCAGGAGACCTTGGTTCAAATTCTGGCTCACATTTGCTGGTGGCATAATTTTGAGAAAGTCATTTAACCTCTCTGAGCCTCAGTTTCTCAGCATTACCTCATGCAGGATTACTGGAAGGAAAACTTGTCAAAAAACTTATTCCATGGGGGCAGCTGGGTGGTGCAGTGCATAAAGCACCAGCCCTGGATTCAGGAGGATTTGAATTCAAATCTGGCCTCAGACACTTGACACTTAATAGCTGTGTGACTCTGGGCAAGTCACTTAACCCTCATTGCCCCGCAAAAACAAAAAAACTTAATGCACTAATGAAACAGGGCCTGTGAATATAGCTGGATTCAAAGATCTTAGGTCTAGAAGAAATCATGAAATATCTCATTAAATCCCCTACCCAACTTGAATCAGGAACACATATAGAGACCTGCTTTTGTTTTCATGTCAGCAAGCATCTGGATAAAAGTGAAAAAAATCCAGTCAAACATCCAGATGTTTATTCCTGATGATTCTAGATCTATATGCTTAACTGTATATTTCTGTTTTCATTTGGATATTGTACTGTAAAGATATTTTACAAGTGCCTGAACCATTTTTGAGATGTTTCATTTTTCTTTTCTTAAAGCAATGCATCTATTTGGTTCTTCCTTCATCTCATTTACACCCTAGAAATTGTCTCAGATTAACCTGAAAGAAGTGGGTTATTTACCCTTTCTCCTAATTCACGTTACTAACTTCATTTCTACTGTTACTCCTTTTACTACAATTGGAACATGACTAGTATAAAGACATGGCTAGTATAAATTTTCTGCTGCTTTGCTAACAAACATCAACCAAAGTCTATCTATGTAAGACAAAAATTGTCCTACTTAATGCTCAGTTACACGTTACATAAAATCCAAGGGTCATACCTATCAAGTGTGTTTTCTGTTAGCTAATACAATAATATGTGCATGTAAAATCTTAAAAATTATTTAATGTTAATGATCATATGGTCAAACCCCATGTCTGTCACAGAGAAGGATACAGGTCTCAGATACATAGAACAGTAAGACCTAAGAGAAAATAATATCTCCAACACCTCTTAAAATAGGTCAATGACTCAAGGATGTAAATGTGCTATTGGCTTAACTCATTTTCCATAAAAATAATACTTTAAAAGGCAATGATAGGGGCAGCTAGGTGGCACAGTGAATAAAGCACCGGCCCTGGATTCAGGAGTACCTGAGTTCAAATCTGGCCTCAGACACTTGACACTTACTAGCTGTGTGACCCTGGGCAAGTCACTTAACCCCCCATTGCCCTGCAAAAAACAAAAACAAAAACAAACAAACAAAAAAACAAAAAAGGCAATGATAATAGCTGGCATTTTTATAGCATTTTAAAGTTTGTAAAGTGCTTTTTATATACTATTTCATTTGATCCTCACAACACCTCTATTGGACCAGTAACATCATCACCATTTTATAGATGAAGAAATTGAGGATGAAAGAAGTTAAGTGAATTGTCCAGGACCAAATAGCTAATAAGTGTATGAGGGAGGATTTGGATTCAGATCAGTGCAAATACATTGCCATATCCAAAGGACTACCTAGATTCTTTAATTAAACTATTTTGTTGAGGGATAGGAAAATTCCCAGAGAAAACAACTCCCCATGTGTGATTTTCCATCTTTTCAGGTAAACAATTTTCTACTCCTTGTTAAGAACATCTCCACCCCTTGCTTACATGTTCAGCCTGTGACTCCCACCACCTTTGTACTTCTTCCCTGATCAGGAATTTCATCCTAAGCCATATTGAAGAGCAAATCTGCAGCATCTTTGTGATGCTTGTTTTGGGGAAACAAATTAAATTAAGTTAATAACAGAGTAAGATGAGTGGTCTCCCAGGTACACTTGAGGAAATAAAGAAAAGCTCTTTTTAGTTCAGAAGCTTTTCCTTTCATATACATAATTGTATCACTTTATCCCTCATCCACACTCTAGTTATGCTTTTGCAGTAGAATATTTTAAAAATTCATTGATCCTTGATACAATATTTTGAGGCTTATTTTCTCCACCAACACAGAAGAAAAATCCTCAACAATTTTGAGAGTTGCTCTGGCTAGAACATTTCCATTGGAAAATGATGGCAAATGAAAATGTAAAACCACTTTTTAAACATAATCTCTATATTGATTTTCCTTTGCTGATAGTTTTTATATTCAACAAAAACTTCAGCTATAGCTCGCCATGGGAAACCATTCTAATCTCTTTTTCTGGAATTCACATGGCATCCAAATCTATTCCTGAATACACCTAGAAGGTAGTATTACAAAAAGATTAATAACAGTTAAAGTAAGCTTTGGGGTTTTTTGAATAACAATAGTAGTTTTAAGTTTTGTGATGGCTAAATCTAGAATAGGCTCTATAGGCCAGTCAAAATGGCCTTGCGGATCTCACACAAGACACTCCAGCTCCTGTTCCCAAGGCCTCAAAATAGCTCTCCTCACTTCTCTCTCTTAGAATCCCTTGTTTCATTCAAAATTTAGCTTAAGTATTATATTATGCATAAAGCCTTTCCTGATCTCCATAGTAGCTAGTACCCTCCTCCACCAAGTTACATTATAATTACTTTGTATATATATTTAATATTTCCTAATAGAACATAAGCTACTTAAGTGCAAAAACTTTTATTTCTCTCTTTTCCTCCTCAGTCTAGCATAGTGGCTAAGAGCTTGTAGTTACTTAATAAAAATGCTTATTGATTGAATGATCTTGAGAAGGTGGCTTTCGTTAAAAGTACGACATAATTACATCATGAACTTCACTATGTTTAATTAAAGGTACTGCTTGAAATCAGGCATTTGGAATAGCAAAGGAGACTGGGATATTAAATCAACAAAATACCACTTTATAATGTTTTTTCCAGTCTTTGTTGCTTAGGCCACTGGGTTCCATCTTAAGGATTCCAAGAAAGCATTCATTGAAGCTGTATTTTTTTCTTTATTCTATTAATTCATAACATAAAAGAGACATAGGTTTAGCAACTACATGAGCAACCCTGTAAAATATGGGACCCTCAGAACCTGGAGAAAGCTCAAAGATCTATTCTTCTGTCTGTAGCTTCTGTCTAATTTGTACATTTATCATATTGAACAGGGGATATATCCAGGGTATTTTGAGAGACCTCCACAGAGTCATTATGCACATTTAAATAAAATGTCTACTTTAGCTAAAACCTTATAACCTGCTGGAGTAGCAGACTTCAATCAGGAAAGTGGGAAACTTAATGGAGACCAAGTAATTGTTAATCATCTAGGTTTTAATTACCTGTAAAGAGCCAAGAGATGTCATGTCTTATTTGTGGAATAGCAAGGAGGCCAATGTCACTGTATCAAAGTGTATGTGACAGAGAATAAGGTGTAAGAAGATTGAAAAGGTAGAAAAGGGTTAGGTTGTGAAGGACTTTGAATGCCAAACAGAAGATTTTGTATTTGATCCTGGGGGTGATTGGGAGCCACTGGAGTTTATAGTGTAGTGAGGATAACATGGACCTGAGTATTAGGAAAATCATTTTAGTCACTGAATGAAGATTGATTGGAGTGGAGAAAGACTTGGGGCAGGCGGATCCACTGCAGGCTATTGCAATAGACCAGGCATCAGGTAATGAGAGACTGCAGTTTTCTTATCTTACATAATTTTTATCCCATAAGACCTCCATGAGGATATATCTAGCATGTTGAAGGCCTCCTTGTTTTTTTTTAGTATCATTGAAGTCCCAGTGTTCCCCTCAAATTGTTAATCTGGTTCCTCTAATTTTCACAATGTAACTGAGTCAAGTCCTTTTCCAGAAACACATGTACATATAGGAAATTATCATTGTTAACATTCTGTATCCTTCTTAATTTTAACATATATTATCCTAGATTTTATTCACCCTAAATTCCTGATACTCAATTATTGGTTTAGCTTACTATTCATCTACATTGCCTACTAAAAAGTAAACATATTCATGGACTAATTCCACAGCTAGTCCATCTAGTTACCTGGCATAATATAGGTGGAATAGGTTTTATCTGTTTTATTTTTCACAGGTCAATGGTTGAAGAGAAATTTATTTTAGTGCTGTGAAAACTAATTGTTTCTAAGTGACTGAAAATGATGAAAGATGAGTCAGGAGCATATAAGACTTAGTAGCAATAACTCTAAAAGGTGGGGTGGGAATGGAATACCATCTTCCAAAAAGCAAAAGATAAAGGCATATAACCAAGAATAACTTAATCTTCCAAACTGAATATAATCATTCATAAGGAAAAATAGATCTTTAACTTTCAGGCACTCCTGAAGAAAAGCCCAGAGCTCAGTAGAAACTCAGAAATGCAAACACAGGAATCAAGAGAAACTTAGAAAGGAAAGAGCATTTGAGCAATTGGAATGGTCTAAATAATAAATTATATGTTTATAGTCTAGTATGGGAAAAAAAGATGTGTCCCTTCAGAATTCTGTGGTTGTCAGGTGTCACAGAGGGAGCCAAATAAGACACGTGGTCTGGATTTGATTTTGTTGTAGTTTGTTGGTTTTAAGAAAGGAAAGGAAAGAGAGAGAGAAAGAAATATACTTAAAAATGAGAAAGAGTAAGAATTTACTATTTTGTATAGGGTGAAGAAGAGTATAAAAATATAGAGGAATAGGTGTTGAGGGGATTGATTACATGACCTCACTCTTATCTGAACTGGGGAGAGGAGGATTAAATACACAAAACAGAGTTTGGAATAGAAATATATTTAAATCACTAGGGATATTGGAAGGGAGTACAAAAGGAGATGATGGACATAAGAGGGAAAATAAAGTAACAAGCAAAACAAATTTCATTTTTGGAGAGTTCATCATAAAAGGTCATTAAAAAGAGAGAAAGTATAAGGGCCAGGGATTTGTGAAGAGGAGAGGGAAAAAGGAGTAGTAATAAACCACTTAAATTATAGATTACTGGTACTTATCAGACTCCATCTTTCTCTGCTTCCTTCTTCATAAAGAGGAAGCTATGAGGAAAAAAAGGAAAAAGTGTAAGAAGATATAATGGAGGGAAATAGTCAATTAATAATAGAGAATGTGTTATTAATGATCTTTTAATTGCCAAGTCTAATGGCCTTTTCTGAATCCTCATTCTTCTTATCTCTCTGCAGCCTTTGACACTATGTTCACTCTTTTCCTTGATACTCTCTTCATAAGTTTTTGTGACAATACTCTCTCCTGCCTAGCTGTCTGCTCTTTCTCAGGCTCCTTTTCTGAATCTTCATCCAAGACCTATCAGGAAGCCATGGGTATCTTATCAGGCTCTGTCCCAGATCCTCCTCTCTTCTTCCTCTATGCTATTTCACTTGGTTTTCTCATTGGCTATCATGATTTTTATTATCATTTCTTTGCTGATGATTCTCAGGTCCACTTATCCAGCCCTAACCTCTCTCCCGACTTCCATATTGAGATCTCTAACTGCCTATTGGACAACTTGAACTGAATATCCTTTAAAGATCTTAAATTTAACATATCCAAAACTGAACTCATTATTAAACCCCCAACCATCTCTCTAACTTCCCTATTATTGTGTAGAATACCACCATCCTGCCAATTACCCAGATTCACAAACCAGGTATCACTTCCAGTTCTTCTTTCTCCTCCCACTCCACATTCAATTGATTGTTAAGGCCTGTTGATTTTAATTTTATAAAACCTCTCATATACATCCACTTCTCTTCTTTGACACTACTATCACTCTAGTATGGGCTCTCATTACCTGGACTATTGCAATAGTCTACTTACTGGTTGTTTAGCCAGCCTTGAGTCTCTTCCTACTCAAACCTGCTGTCAAATTAATCTCCCTAAAGTACATATCAGACTACACCACCACTACCACCACCACTCAATAAACTCCAGTGGTTCCCTGTTATCTCCAGGATTAAATATAGTCTTCTTATACCTTTTACCACCATTGATTCAGCAATACAATGATACTAGCCTTCTTTCTGTTCCTTGAACGAGACATTCCCTCTCCCAAATCTAGGCATTTTCTCCATTGCTGGGATGTTTTCCCTCCTCATCTCTGTCTTCTGACTTTCTTGGCTTTTCAAGTCTCAGCTGAAATCCCACCTTCTACAGTAAGTCTTTTCCAATCTGCTTTAATTCTAATATCTTTCCACTATTGATTATATCCAATTTATCATATCCATAGTTTGTTTTTATGTAGTTCTTTGCATGTTGTCTCCCACATTAAACTGTGAATTCTTGTTTTTTGCCTTTATATTCCCAACATTTATCAGAGTGACTGGTTCACAGCAGGTGCTTAATAACTGTTTATCGAATGAATGAATAACTGGAATGAACTCACCTATAAAATGGAGGAAAGTAGCAGAATCTAACAATACATTGTTTATAGGAAATACACCTGAAACAAAGATTTGACTCAGAGTGGAACAGAATTTTTGCTTCAGCCAAATATCAAAAAGCAGGAGTAGCCCTTGTGATTTCAAACAAGATAAAAGTTCATTTGGTTAAAAGAGATAAACAAATAAATTATATTATGTTCAAAGATACCATAGATAATGAAATAATAGCATGCTTAATATATATGCACCAAATGGCATAGCATCTAAGTAATTAAAGGAAATATTATAAAATTACAGAAATAAATAAAAAAACAACTATTATATGTGTCTACCTCAATGTATTCCTTTCAAAAGTGAACAAATCTAACAAAAATATAAGTTCAAGGGATGGTGGAGGGTAGTTATTTACAGCTAGAGAATGAAGAAAGAACTTTTGCAAAATATGGCACCTGAATTGCACTTTGAAAGAATACAAAAGTTCTAATCAA
Organism: Dromiciops gliroides; assembly: GCF_019393635.1. Taxonomy (NCBI): domain Eukaryota; kingdom Metazoa; phylum Chordata; class Mammalia; order Microbiotheria; family Microbiotheriidae; genus Dromiciops; species Dromiciops gliroides. Next base: position 349,533,671 of record NC_057861.1, read on the forward strand.
TCAATCAATAAACATCTGTTAAGCACCTACTATGTGCCAGGCACTGTGCTAAGTGCTGGGGATACAAAAAGAGGCAAAAGGCAGACTCTGCCCTCAGGGATCTTACAATCTAATAAATTCTAAAAGATGATTATGGAGAGGGCATTCCAAGTAGCAAGGACAGTGGAACAGATGAAAAGTCATATATTAGGAACAGGAAGTATGCCCACCCAGCATGATACATTGGTAAGAGACATAGATTTAGAGTCAGAGGAACTATGTACAAACTTTAGAACTGCTCCATGAGTTACCATGGGCAAGTCACTTCCCATCTTTGGGCCTCCATTTCTTCATTTAGAAAATGAAGGTTTTGGACTAAGTGATCTCTAAAGTCTAAAGATCTTCCTAATGTCCTTCTAATTCTACATTCTTTAGCGTTACCTTTTTATGGTCCTATGAGTCAGGGAGAAATAGTCATTGGCAGGGTGGAATTCAAATATATTATTATCTGTATAAGTTACAAATAAATTTACAAATAAGTTACAAATAAAATAAAATTACAAGTGATTACAAGAAGCTCGCTATCCTGTGCTATAGGAATAAGCAAGCACTGGCTTTGGAACTGGAGAACTGAGGTGCAAATCTTGCCTTTGATACTTATTACCTATGTGACTTTGGGCATGTCTCAATCTTCCTAACACTTACCTCAGTGGACAGTAGGTCTTGAGTCAGGAAGACCTGAGTCTTCAAATCTGGCTTCAGAAACTTACTAGCTGTGTGACCCTGGACTGGCCATTTAAACTCTAACAACCTCAGTTTTCTTGGCTGTAAAATGTGGATAATACTGGCACATACCCCTCAGAGTTGTTGTGATAATTGAGTAAGATATTTGTTAAGTACTTAGCATGATGCCTGGCACATTGTATGTGCTTTATAAATGATTATTTCCTTCTTTCCTTCATCAACAAAATAAGAGGTGGGGGGGGGGGTAGACTAGATGACCTCTGAGGGCCCTTCTGGTACTAGATCTTAAATTCTTAATAGAGACTTCAATATTTTGAACTTCTCAATCTTCAAGGTCCTTAATTGCTAATAAGAAATGATTGTACAATACACTAGAAGGCCATATGTCTTGATGAGAAGGGAGTACCCTTAAGCATATCAAGGAGTAACTCTGGCACACATCCCTGCCAAAAGACCTTAGGTAAACATGGAGAGATTCTAGCCTTCAGAGGAACAGGGTTTGAATAGGAGAGGTTGGCATGCTAAGACTTATAATATAACATGCCCACTTTAATACTTCCTTTCTATTGTCTTTCTCTCCATTATCCATTTTTTCCTCCTTTTTTCCTTTTTCTCCTACAATTTCTTTCATTCTGAAGCCTTTTCTGCTATTCTTATTTGCCTTTTTTAACCTAGTGTAAGCATTAGGGTAAATGATTACTTCCAAGTTGATATCCCTGTTGTATTAGGGAAGAGGGAAGCAGCCATACAGCACTCTCAGGGAAATCCCCCAGAGCTCCTTCTCTACAGGGAGGCACTGTATTATTCAGGCACTCTAGAGTGGGTTAAATGGATACCTTCAGCAGGCTATTTTTAGACTGCAGAGTTAATATAGAATGATCATCCCAAAACTCATTGCAAATATGAATGTAGAACACTCCATCTAATCTATTTTGAATGAATTCTCAGACAGAATTCTCAGCATTGACACTGTACTGGCTGAACTAATCTATGTGCAAGTGGGCTTTACCAAAAACAGAGAACAGAAGAAAAGACTTGATGTCATATGATGGTGTTTTTCATTGTTTGCCTCATTAGTATACTTCAAAACTGCACAATTTCTGGATCAATATGTAAAATACCCCTTGTATAAATAGAGAGAAAATAGTTTGAATTAGTTTAAAACCATTTCACCTTGTAATGAGTACTGCAAGGGACTATATGGAAAAGCTAGGTAGCACAGTATTAAGCCTGGAGTCAGGAAGACTCCTTATTCTGAGTTCAAATCCAGCCTCAGACACTAGCTGTGTGATTATTTAACCCTGTTTGTCTCAATTCCTCATCTGTAAAATGTGCTAGAGGATTATATGGCAAACCCACTCCAGTATCTCTGACAAGAAGACTCCAAATGGGGTCACTAAGAATCAGACATAACTGAAAACGACTGAATAACATCTCCCCAGTAAAAACAGATAGTGATTTTTAAGATGATCTAGTAAAGTCACTTTCTATTTCTAATATTGTTTGATGACTATTTCTTGAGTCAAGTAGGGACTGCTTCAAAATTTTACCATTCCAAGATTTCCAACAGTACTTTGAAAATATTTCAAGAAATACAAAGCCTTTTCTAATTCAATATTAACATTCATGAACTATACTGATATAAGAAATATCAATTTTCCATTGGAAAGGAAATTTCATTTCCTTAGAAATGCTTTAGTCATAAGTGCATTTGATTCAGACTATTCCATTAGCTAAATACATTTAAATAATAGGTGATGTCAGTAACAATATTAGTGGTTAAAGGATATAACTGTTACTTAAGCTTTTATTCTCTAGAGTACAAATTAATTGAAAGTTCTTTACAATATACTTTTTAAAATTTCCACCAGGGTTATCTGGGTCTACATCAAAACACCTTCTGTCCTCATCCTCACCTGTTCCCTGTCTTCAGCAGGTTGAGGAGCCAAAAAACATCTGTTCCAACAAGAGTTGTTCTAACCATTTGCACCATGTGGAGTCTCATTTTGTATGGCCTGCACTACAGCCTGTTGGGTTGTGACAGGAACATTTGTAAAGAGCCCCTGGAATGAACATCGCAAACGGCTTTCATAAGATTTTGAAAGGACCTCATTTTGTCATCAAATCCATATTCCCGCCAAAGTCCCCAGGTGTTATTGCTTAAGTGTGACTCTGGGCCAGGCTACTTCATTCCATAACAGCTGAGACTTGATCAAAATAGGCAGCAGATGTCACCATCAACATTAATGTAACACACTTTGCAAGTAAATAGTACTACCTTTAGCCACTATAATAGCTCCCTAAATTAATACAGAATGGATTACTCAATGGTGTCACCACTCTAGCTTGTAAACAGTTTTTTTGGACTCTCAGTTATATAAATACCAAACTAACTCAGAATATCAGTTCTGGCTCAAGTGATTCTGCCTTTTATTTCTTAATGAATCAAATTCTCCTCTGTGCCTAAATTATCACTAGGTAATAAATTAGTCAGGGAAAGTGACTCTTTAAGGCCTCCAAGTGGTTTAGTTCTTCAGGGCACCCAAAGCATTCCAGAAGGTTATAGAATCACTGGACACAGGGACAAATGACCACATACTGGTGGATTTGTGAATTGACAGCACCCTCATAGCCAAAGATCATGATTAAATGGAAACACTGGCCTTGGAACCAAAAGGTTTGATGGATCACAGTGCAAGTTCAACTATCAACTAACTGTAATGTTGGTCAAGTCTAAAAATAATAATAACTTATATTTATATGTTAAGATATATACTTTAAAATTTATGGACTGATTTCCTTATAGCAATCCTGTGAGGCAGATAAGAAAGGTATGGTTATTTTCACCTGTAAAATGAAAGAGTTAGACTAGATAATCTCTAAGGTCTCTTCTAGAGCTGACATCCTATTATTCTATATGAGTGTGTATATGCTGGCCATGGAATGCCGCTAATTCCTACCCATTGATTCTAGAGAAACAGGGGCATGGTTGGAAGGGGTAAAGTAGGCAGCCATCTACTGTGAAATATGAAGGGTTTGGAGTAACAACAAAGATTCTTTTGACATTATTTATTGAATAAAAACAATAATTCCATAAAAATGGATTCTTCATGGTTCATAAGGGTCAATTTTTGTGACAAAACAAGTCATGTGTGTAATGGTCAGTGAAGGCTTAATGCTTCCAGTGGAAAATAGCACACAAAAGACATAATTTTCCAATTTTGGCTAGGTAACCCAGATGCTCTGTTCTAAATCTCCTTAAGTACCATTCACTTCCTTTCCCCATCCTGACCTTCCTGGGATGGAAGGGTGGCCCCAGGTGATCTATTCCAACTTTTAGGGAGAATAGTGTGTTCTTTTTAGAATCAAGTCAATATCAGAAGTTGGCAGAATCCTCCAGAATTTTTGGTAAAGTTTCAGACCCTACAAGGGATTTTTGATAAACTCCAGAAAAGTTATGAGGAATCTGGACCAAGCTTTCCTATGCTTTGTTTTACAGCTCTTTCATTGCCCTATCAAAACACAGAGAGAGAGAGAGAGAGAGAGAGAGAGAGAGAGAGAGAGAGAGAGAGAGACTTTTAATTACTATGGGATATTATGATTCCTTGCTCTTTATTCCCATGAGACACATCCTGATAGCCAACATAGCCTCAGATAGTACTAATATCTGAACCTGAAGATGCAGAATAATCACAGATCACTCCCAAATGGTGTTAACTATACTAACTATGCCCACGACCTAGTATACTATCGCTTGTTCCACAGACATACAAGATACCTTGGATGAAAACACACATAACACATACTACCTGCCCTCTTGACTGCCTTCCTATAAGACCAGACATGGCCACAGAGCACACTAGCACAACTAGGGAAGAAAACAATCAGGAATGTAAGCCAAACACAGTCATGCCACCTGAAAGCAGCTAGAGCCCTCCTTGCCTTCTCCTTATTCTCACTTTACATGTAATCATCCTGTAAATACAGAGTGAAGGCTAGTTTGAAAACATCAGCAATGCTTGAATTTCTTGTTTTCCTTCAGAGGCATCTAGGTAGTGCAGTAAATAGAATTGTGGGCCTGGAGTAAGGAAGACCTTAGTTCAAATCTAGCCTCAGATACTGGGTGACCGTGAGCAAGTCTTAATCTCTCTTTCCTTCATTTCCTTCCACTATAAAATGGGAATAATAACAGCACCCACCTCACAAGATGATTGTGAGGATCAAGTGAAATAATATCTGTAAAGCACTTGGAACATAGTAGGTACTTAATAAATGCTTGTTCCCATTCTTTTTGCCTTCCCCTTATAAATCTTGATTTCTCACAGCTGGTGTGGTAAAGAGGGCCTGAATTGAGGTAATGATGATGGAAATAGGAAGGAAGATGAATGTGGACATGGTATATTCAACATGACTATCAAGTCATGTGCAAGGAGACAATTAAAAGACAGAATTAAAATTTCTAACTTGGGGGTCAAGGTCATGCCACTGACAAAAGCAGTTCATTCAGAAAGAGGTTTGTGGGAGAAACAATAAGGATAGTCCTGGGACATACTGGTTTTGAGGTACACAAGGAACATGAAGTTGTGGGTCTGTAAATCAGGATAAAAGCCAAGTCCAATGATATAGATTATATAATAATAACAATAACTTTATATGTGATTTATGATTTATAAAAACACTTTATAGATATTCTCATTCAGTGCTCACAGCAATCCTTTGAGTGAGGTAAGTAGAACAAAGAGTATTGTCTCCATTTTACAGATTAGTAAACATAGTTCAGTGGTTTGATCAGATAACATAACTATTGAAGTGGCAGAGCCAGAGCTGAAGCCAATGTCTCCTGACCCTCATCCAGTGCCCATTCTACTTATCACTACCAGGTTACAGAAGGAAGTGTTCTCCACCTTAGCTGCGACATACAAGGATATGTTGTGCTCTGCCATAGGAGTACTTGATCCTGAGGCATCCATCTTGTCATCAGGACACCAAAGGAAATTTGCTGTGGCCTATAAGAACCTATTCTCCTGGGCAAGAAGGAAATCAAGCTTTGCTTAAACTTTGAAGGAGTTTATTCAAACTTTGAAGAGAGTGTTATTATTTATAGAAAAAGATGTAAAGCATCTGGCTTGTGTATTTGGAGAACTTTGATTTTTTTTCAGCTTGCATGCAGGGACACAACAGAGTAAAACACCCAATTCTGTGAATTTAAGTCTATAGCTTAATTGGAATCCAAAGACCAGGGTTCAGGTCTTGACTGCTACTTATGAACTATGTTACTTTAGATATTTATAAGTATATCACACTTTAAGGCTTAAAAAATATATTATCTCGGGGGCAGTTAGTTGTTATCCCCATTTTACAGACTAGGAAATTGAGACTGAGAAAAGGGAAGCAACTTGCTCAGCATCATGAAGAGTCTGAAGCAGGATTTTAACTCAGGTCTTCTGGATTCTAAATTCAGTAATCTATCTACTGTGCCACCTAGTGGCCTAAACTCTCAGAATCATCTTCACAATCTCTGAAAGTTCTTGTAAAAACAAAGTTTCCTTTGTAAATACAAGTTATAAATAAAATATTATAAGTATGAATCGTTATTATGTAGTTGTTGATAAATGACTCTGATAAACACTTATTTTAAGACAAAAAGTAACGACTTCAAACAGTACAAAGAAGTAAGTTGATGTTACTCCATTACAGATGAAACTCATTTGTAAAATCGACAAGAAGTCTAGCCTTAAAAAGCAGCCGAAATGAATCACAAATAAAAAGGTGTCAATTTGATTCAAAGATAATGTTTTCCTTTCTGTTACAGAAATTTTGTCCTGTCCTAAGCTTAATGTTCTTGCTTGGTCAAATGGAATTGCCTAAAACACTTGGCATTTAAAACGTTTTATGCTTGATGAAACATTTTCTAATTTACTGATCTTTTCCCCTCTTGTGCAGGACCTGTATCATCAGTCCTATGACTGTGTCTGTGTCATGTTTGCCTCTATTCCGGATTTCAAAGAATTTTATACAGAATCAGACGTCAACAAAGAAGGCTTGGAATGTCTTAGACTCCTGAATGAGATCATTGCTGACTTTGATGATGTAAGTGCAAACGTATGTGGAAAAATCAACTGGTTGGATATAACAGGAGACTATATCTTCTTGTTTTATAGGTGGTAGAGTGGATAGAGCACTGGCCCTGGAGTCAGGAGTACTTCAGTTCAAATCTAGCCTCAGACACTTGCCACTTACTAGTTGTGTGACCCTACCTGGGCAAGTCGATTGCCTCAAATATCTGAGACCATCTCCAGTCATCCTGATGAATATTTTGCCACTGGACCCAAATAGCTCTGGAGGAAAGAAAGAGCTTGATGACCGTGCACAGCACAGCCCTCCCTCACTTAAATCCAATTCCCGGAAAGTCATGACATCACTTCTAGCTATCATGATCCTCTTCAGAATGAAGGACAAACAACAACACTGGCTTCTTTGACCTTTTGCAACATAAGGAATAAGAATTGTATTTCAAATAAAATCAATAGATTTGGAGTGAAAAGAGGGCACTACTATAGGATTTCTGATGACCAGCATTGTAATCTCCTGCTGGCAGTGATTGGTGTAGTCCACTAATCTAAATTTAGCCACCTAGCTATGACAGGATATAAATGTGTATTTTATCATAAAAGGTAATAAGATTGCTTGAATCCACCATGAAAAACTGTCAGACAAAGAATGTTAAATATTCTCTAAATGCCAGTGGAATTTCTAGAAAGGCATGAAGCTCAAGGAAAATTTTCTGATGATGCCTTTATGTGTAAAAGGATAATAAACATATTCTTCATGTTAGGCAATTCTCAGATGAGCATGTGTATTCAAAAATGATTAAGTGATTTATTGGATTCTATCTTGAAGCCTATATGCAGAACTACCATCTGTTCTTTAAAATAAAAGTAAATTATGCTCCTTAACTCATCTTTTTATTGCAGAAGGCACACAGTACACTCTTCCTTTCTACAAGGGTATGGATTTTAGAATTCAAAATGTCCTGCACTCTGTGCTAACATTCACTACGTTATCTGAATATGAGAAAAAACAATTTTGGGTGTCCCTTTACAGATTCTTTGGTTTCAAGAATATTGCTGATGTCCCATTAAGATCATATATAAAGTAGGGAAAATGTAACATTTATTGGCATATGTTATATAATGTCATGGACACATCTTCATATGAAATAATGTATTTAGTCAGCAGATCTTCCTAGACCAGCACTATCCTTCCCTCCCCCTCACCTCCCACCCAGATGTCTTACATGTCTGTTTTCTTTAGCACCCTCATCACTGGGAAACTAGCTTTGGAAAATTTCAGTTAAAGTAACAAAAACCTCAACCTATTTTATAGGATCTTCTTTGGAAACCAAATCTGTTGAATGTTGTAATAAATACATAGCAATGTACAGTGGACTGTGCAATATAGTGAGAAACCATGGAATAACGTATGTTCTTCTTCCTTAGTTGGCTAAAACTCTACCCTGATGCCATGAAATTTATGGTGAATAACATAGTTCTTGTAAGGTGCAGGATTTGAACTGAGGTTTTCCTGACTCCAAGTCCAGCATATTATTCATTATGCCACCTACCTAGGCCAAGAGAGATTAAATGACTTTCCCAACATCACACAGTTAATAAGTGTCAGAACTGGGATTCAAATATTAGTCCTATGGCTCCAAATCCAATATTTTTCTAATATTTCATTCTTTATATAGATAGAGATATACAGAGATAGATGTCAATTTAGATCTAGAAAAGCATAGTCTCTCTATAGTATGGGGAAATTTAATATTACCAATATAAAATGAATATTTCCTCTGTAAGATGCAAATTATATTTTAATTGTCTTTCCAGTAATTCTATTAAGAGACTAATCCTTATGTCCACAGCTTCTCAGAGTGGAGAAAATTGAATAGAATGAAAGATAAAGGGGATGGAGTGGGGCACATATTTCAGTTCTTCTGTTAGCATACTTAATTCCATTCTCCCACTTCTGAACTGAAGTAAATCATTTCATATCCCCTCCGACCATGTTTTTCTCCTCTTCCTTTCTCTTCCTCTCCTTACCCGCCCTTTCACTTTCCTTTGTGTTTCTGCTTATTCCCCTATTCCTTAAACTATGTTCTTTCTTCAGTCACTTTGTATTACATTATTCTGACTACATGGGACAAGCTAGGTGGAGCAGTGGATAAAGTCCTGAGCCTGAAGTCAGGAAGACTCATTTTTCTGAGTTCAAATCTGGCCTCAGATACTTAGTAGCTGTGTGACCTTAGGGAAGTCACTTAACCCTGTTTGTCTCAGTTCCTCATCTGTAAAATGAGCTGGAGAAGGAATCGGCAAACCACTTCAGTATCTTTGCCAAGAAAACACAAAAAGGGGTCATGAAGAGTTGGACATGACTGAAATGAATGAACCACAACAAAATTCTGACTACATACATAATTATCAGCTATCAGATGTACACTTTTTATTTATGAAAAGCACATTTTTAAGAAAGTCAGGGGGCAGCTAGATGGCGTAGTGGATAGAGCACCGGACCTGGAGTCAGGAGTACCTGAGTTCAAATCCGGCCTCAGACACTTAACACTTACTAGCTGTGTGACCCTGGGCAAGTCACTTAACCCCAATTGCCTCACTAAAAAAAAAACAAACAAACAAACAAAAGAAAGTCAGTAATGGTATTTCTAACCAAGGGTCATGAAAGTTACTTGGAGCCATCATTAACTGGCTTCAGTATTTTTGTTGATTCCATGATTACCAAATTCTGACAGATATTTCATGTCAATTTGAAATCAACTACTATAACTTCTCTCCAAGAGCACACTCCTCATGAAATGAAATCTATTAAACTATTCTCTCTTACTAAGGTAGACAAACAGTGGCTGAAACAAGTTCAAATTTATTGAACTGAGTATATAGAGCAAAGCTAAGACATTCAAATTTGGGTCAGTGAAAGCCTGAATAATTGAATAACTGTTATTTCTTTCTTCATAGTTGCTGTCCAAACCAAAATTTAGTGGAGTTGAAAAGATAAAGACCATTGGAAGCACGTACATGGCAGCCACAGGACTGAGTGCCACACCCAGTCAAGAACACACACAGGTACAGCACAAATATAAACACCTTGATGGACAAATGTGATTGTCTATGCGCACTTTATGTTCATTTACAAAGAAGTAGAACATATCAGGACAAACCCTTCCTGATTACACAGAAACCTGACTCCTAAAGTTGTGTTTATACAACTGACTCTCATTCTCTTTGTCCAGTTGACAATCACTCAGATTCATAAGACATTTCTCCCTTCTTCTCACGGCCAATTTGGCACTCCTCAATATCTCAAGAACACAATAGATGGGGGAAAACTACCTCCTACATGAAGCCTTTCTCGATCTCCCAGGTACTAGGACCACCCCGTCAAATACATTGTATCTATTGTTATACACTTAGATATATGCAGAAATTGTTTCACTGTTGTCTTTGCAGATGACTTAGCTAGCAGTGTCTAACCCACAGTAGGTTTTTAATAAATGCTTGTTCATTCATTGATTGATTGTTCCTCTTCCTTCTCTTGCCTTTTTTCTTTCCACTTTCCTTTAATATCACTCATTTATAAGATCCCAGCTATCACCTCTATACAGATGACTATCAAATCTGCTTCTTCACCTCTTATCTCTCTCTACCTCCAGTTTCATATTTTTAATTGCCTGATAGACATTCCTACCTGGTTACCACTGGATATCACTTCAGATTTAGTATGTTTGAAACTGACCCTCATCTTGCATGCAAAATTAACTGTCCCTCCTGGCTTTCTTACTTCTATCAGTTTCCTTAAATCTCTTTCTTTCTGAGGGTAAATCTCAAAATGACCTTTGTTTTCTTCCTTTCCACAACATCATAGCCATCGTCCTTCACTGTCCAGGGCCCTTTTGCACCTACCTGAATGACTTCAACATTTGTCTCATGTTTCTCCTCTCTGCCCCATCTCCTGAGATCTTTGGCAACCTCAACATACATAGTAATGATCCCTTTGACAGTCTAAGGTAATTGTTCCTCATCCATCTCAGTTCCTCTGATAATCATTTCCACTGTACTTGAGTGGCCAATTGGTAATTGACTACATCATCATTCAGTGCTGCTTTGCCCTCCAAAATCTTGAGCTTCATTCTCCCTCTTTACAAACTATCTCTTTACCTGGTAACTCTCCCCACTGCCTCACACAACTTCACAATGAACTCTATTCCCCTGACCCTTTCTGCTTTACTCAGTATATTAATTTCCAACCCGGACTCCTCTACAAAGTCAACCACTTCAACACTTGCCCAGAACACACTGGTATTAAGTCCAATTTTACTAGTAAACTAAAATCAAAAGAATTATATAAACAAACTACTTTTGAATCTTTGTGGTATGTATTTTAAAATCTCACAGGAAAGTAAAAGGAATGTAGTAAATATTTCAAATAGTTATGAATCTATTTACTGTTATTATCTTCTTTCTTTAACTTACCTATTATTTTCTCAGTGTAGAAGTTTTAGAAATAAGATTTTTTAAATTAAAAATAAAAAGTGTTTTAGAGAAATAACTAAGTTGAGAAATGAAATAATGACAACAATGGAATTGTATGAATGTTTTAGAATTGTGTGATTTTGGTGACTGTACAATCTGTTTTACTTTTATGGAAGTGTAGAGGAAGGAAAGATGATGGATCACACTTTATTTTTCTACATATGGAGTTTGAGGAATCAATGAAATATTCAATTGGAGATGTTTAACAGATAGTTGGCACTACTGAACTTAAGTTCTGGTAAAAGATGAGAGAAAGACAGAGACAGAGATAGTCAGAGACAGAAACAGGCAGTGGTAGAGAGAGAGAAATAAGAAGGAAGGAAGGGAAGGAAAGGAAGGAAAGGAAAGAAGGGAAAGAAAGATAGAAAAAATGTATGTATATATGTAGATATGCACACTTATATAGAATAAGGAAGGAAGGAAAAATTTTAAAAATATTTATATATACACACATATAGTATTTTATATATGTATACACGTGTATGTAAGTCATTTGTATAGAGATGATAATTTAATTTATGGAAGCAGATAAGATCAGCAAAGGGAGAGAATATAGAAAGGAGAAGTGAATCCAGAACTAATGTTTGGGAGACACAGCTACTTAGGGGATGGGAAATGGAGAGGAAATGTGATTTAGTAGAGTGCTTGACTTAAAATCAAGAGGACTTGGATTAAAATCCTACTTCTGGCATATCCAGATGTGTGACCATGGGAAAGTCACTTAATCCCTATGTTTCATCATCTATAAAATTAGGATTGCAGTAACTATAGTACCTCACTCATAGTGGTGCTCTAAGACTCAAATAAGTGAATAGATGGAAGAACTTTACAAGTACTTGATATATGTTAGTGGTAGTGATAATAGTGATGCATCAGCAAAGGAAATCTGCAAAGTAGCCAGAGCTGTCAGACAGGAAATCACAGGTCCCTAATGCTTTGACACATATTCAATTACCTGGGATAAAAGCCATTGGAGGGAGACCTGTACTTTGATTTTGATTCCTGGCAATAGCACTTACCAAGTGTATAATTACTAGTGGTTCATTAGGTTCATTAAACTTCTTTCCCAATTTCCTTTCATCTTTAATTTGGGAATGTTAATAGTTTCATTATCTCCCTCACAGAGTGAGAAGGCTCAAGGTGAAATATTATAATTAAAGCATTTTACAAACTTCAAGGTGTGATGTCAGCTACTCTTACTGTTGCCATCATTCTTATTAGATCCCCTATGAAGGACATAAATAAAGTTCTACAGGAGTATATAAAGGATAGGAGATGTCACATTTAACTCAGGTGACCAAAAACCCCCCAAAACCATAATGCAAAAAGATGTGGCATTGGAGATGGACCTTGAAATATGAATAGGACTTTAGTGTGTTTAGATGGAGGGTAAATGATGCTAGGCCTCTATAGTCTGATACTAATTTACCTTTTCAACATCACCTCTTTACTTCCCTTCCCATAATTCATTTCAGTCAAATAACTCATGCTTTCTCATGCTTGTACTTTGTGGATGACATTTCCTAAGAACTTTTATGTTTTTCTGGCTATACTGTCACAGGTCCAAGTATGAAGAGTAAAAAGAGAGTGATGGTAAATCAATTGACATACAGTGGATGACTTTGAGTGACTATCATATGATTTAAAGACCTTGATGATCTAGTCACTTTTACCTCCAGAAAAGGGGCATGGCTTTCCCAAGGTCACACTGGAAGAAAGTAACAAAGCATGGTTTCACACCCAGGTCCTGAGACTCCAGATGTACTGGTTTTGTTTTTGTTTTCCTAAATATAGCAATGGAGTTGACAATGGGGAAATCACTGAACATTTTTGGTTAGAGGAGGGACATAATCAAAGCAGTGCTGGAAGGAGATTAATTTGGTGACTGTTTATAAAAATGGTGAGAGTATTCAAGCAGGAAAACCATTTAAGCTAAAGTAATAGCCTTCATTTAAGATTATAAGGGCCTGAACTAAGTTGATGGCAATAAGTATGCAAAGGGATAAATGGGAAAACTTTGTAAAGCAACAATTAAATGTCTTTGGTGATTGATTGGATGTTGGGGCAAAGGTGAGAGAGGAATACAAGGCATTACATACCTATTGAATTGAATTATCTTCTTCCTTGGTCTGAAAATTGGATTGCTAAGCCACTCAATTAAATTCTTGTTTTTCAAATTAAGCAACATTCTCTCTTTATTCTTTAACTTCACTGGGCTTTTATCATTGTGAGAGAGAGAGAGAGAGAGAGAGAGAGAGAGAGAGAGAGAGAGAGAGAGAGAGAGAGAGAGAGAGAGAAAGAAAGAAAGAAAGAAAGAAAGAAAGAAAGAAAGAAAGAAAGAAAGGGAAGGAAGGAAGGAAGGAGGAGGAGGAGAAGGAGAAAGAGAAAGAGAGAGAAGGAGAAGGAGAAGGAGAAGGAGGAAGGAGAAGGAGAAGGAGAAGGAGAAGGAGAAGGAGAAGGAGAAGGAGAAGGAGAAGGAGAAGGAGAAGGAGAAGGAGAAGGAGAAGGAGAAGGAGAAGGAGGAGGAGGAGGAGGAGGAGAAGAAGACCCTCCCCACCCACCTCAGAGGATTATGGTGAAGGTTAAATGAGATCATGGAAGTAAAGTACTTTGTTATAATGTAAAGTGCTCTGTTTGCTCTGAGTTACTACTGTTTCAGTTGCTGTTAACAATGAGGTCTCTTCAGTTTCAATTGGAAGTCCTAAAAAAATGGGAAGATGAGAAATCTTTGAGAAAAAACTGATTGAGCACATGTTAGAGACAGTTTTTAAATAGAAGTCACAATTTGGGTTATGTCCTCTGAGGTCCCTTCCAACTCTAAGGTTCTATGAGTCAGAGATCATTCGTTGCACATTTATTTGTGAGAAAGGAAGTGTTTCGCTACATTTTTTCCCCTATGATGAAATTGCTCTAACAGTGGCTTAGCTTAATTTTCCTGCAGAGCATATTTGTTACAGCCTTTTCTTGATGGTTAAACAGCTTGTGTTTCTAGTTAAAGAACAAATAGTTTTACCTCTAGCTGCATATACCTTCATGAAACGTTTTCCCTCTAAGTCACAAGCTTAGCAACATTAGTGCCTATATTAGAAAAGGTTTCCATATGTAAGGATGCTCCCCTAAATTTTTGTTTATGCTATTAGTTGAAAGCAATTTTTCATTTTTATATTATTCATTAAAAGTAGAAGAATGATCTTCTCTTTCACCAATATTCTAATTTCAAAGGGCTCTAAATGCTATGCCCCATTTCTTCTCCGAGTAATGGAAGATATCCTTCCAGGCCCCAGAATTCAAGCCTTGCTTCACTTAGATTAGAAATAGCATTTATATAGTGCTTCAGGGTTTGCAAAGCACTTGGATCTTCATAAAAACTCTTCCAGGTAAGTGTTATCATTATGCCTATTTTACTGATGAGAAAACAGAGAGGTTAACTGACTTACCCCAGGTCACATAGTATCACAAGTAGGATTTTAACCCAAGACCTTTGATTTTTTTCATCTTACTGAAAATATTTTTCCCTGGTTCACATACTTTAAATCAAGAAAAAAAAGATAGGCCATAAATATTAGTTATCAATCAATCATTAAACATTTATGAAGTATTTGTTAGGTGACAGATACTATGCTAAGCCACGAGGATTCCAAAAAAAAAAAAAATCCCTACCCTCAAGGAGGTTACAATTTAATTTAATATATACAAAGCAAGATAGAGATAAAGATAGAGATATATAAGTTAGAAATAATTAATGGGGGAAGGCACAAGAATTAAGAAGAGTTGGGGAAGGTTTCCCATAAAAGTTGGAATTTAGTAAGGGCTTAAAGGAAACTAGGGAGATCCATAGGTAAGAATGGAGGAAGAAGAGCATTTCAATTATGGGGGACAATCAAGAAAAATGTGCAGAGCTTAGAGGGTCATGTTTGTGGCAACATAAGAGACTAGTATCACTGAACCAAAGAGTACATGTCAAGGCCTAAGGGGTAAGAAGCCTGAAAAAGTAGGAGCAAGTGAGTAAGGAAGAGCTTTGAACGCCAAAGAGATTTTGTATTTGATCTTGGAAGAAATAGGGAGTCAATGGAGTTTACTGAGAAATGGAGTGACATGATCACACCTTTCCTTTAAGAAAATCATTTTAGTGGCTGAATGAAGTGGAAGATGGATGTATTGGAAAGATTTCATACAGACAGACCCACCAGCAAACTATTGCAATAATCCGGGGGTGAGACAATAAGGGCCTGTTCTAGAGTGGTCAAAGTGTCAGAAGTGAGAAGATTCGAGAAATTTTCCAAAGCTGAAATCAACAGACCCTGACAACAGATTGGATGTTGGGAGAGGGGGATAAAATGGAAAATAGTGAGGAATCCAGAAGGACTCCTATGTTGGGTGCTTGAGGGACTGGTTAACCTTCCACAGTAACAGGGAAGGTGGAGAATAGGCAGGAAGATTTAAAGGGAAAGATAAAGAGTTCTATTTTATACTTAATGAATTTAAGATGTCTACTGGACTTCAAGTTCAAGATGTCTGAGAGGCAATTGGAAATCAGCAGAGAATTTGGGGCAGAATAGAAAGAATTAAGAATCATCAGTATAGAGACAGTAATTAAATCTTTGGGAGCTTATGAGATCACCAAGTAAAATAATATAGAGGGAGAAGAGAAGGTAGCCTAGGATAGAAACCCGAGAGGCACCTACAGTTACAGAGTGTGATTTGGAAGAGAATTCAGCAAAGGAGACAGAAGAGGAGCCATCAAATAGGTAGGAGGAGAACCAGGAGAGAGTGGTATCCTGAAAACCCAGAGAGAAGAGAGTGTCCAGGAGGAGAGGGAGATCAGTGGTATCAAAGACCATAGAGAAGTCAAGCCGAATGAGGATTGAGAAATGCCCATTGGATTTAGCCACTAAGAGATCATTAGTAACTTTGGAAAGAGCAGTTTCAGAGGAATAATAAGGTCAGAAGCCAGATTGTAAGGGGTTAAGAAGACAGTAAGAAGAGAGAAAAAGGAGACACCTATTGTAGATGACCTTTCCAAGGAGTTTAGTTACAAATGGCAGAAAAGATATACATTGTGGGGACCAATTTTTAATTGGGGAGTATTAGCTAAGCGGCTTGCCGCAGTATTGGGGCAAGGAAGGAGACCGGCAGCCTCCCTCAAAACAGAACAGGATTTATTTTAACACGAACGAACTTAAAAAAAAAAAAACACACAAACAGGATCAGTAGGATCAAGGGGAAGGAAATAAAATGGGAAAACAGAAATTATAAAACCTCAAAAGATACCATCGCTCAGGAATCAGCTGAGAATACGCAACAGACCTCCTGTCCTTCCAGCGCCCAGCTAGAATGCCCAATTCTCCTCCCCCAATCCCAGAAAAACCCCACACAGCCCCAGCCAATGGGATGGCCGCTCTGACAGTCACATGACTGCCCTCACTAGGCTTACAATTGTTATAATTTTGCCAGGCCTATGTAGGCATCAGGGAGTGATGATGTGAGGTACCAGCGCCATGGCAATGGCTACAACCAGTGGGTGGAGCACCCTGCAGTTTGTGAAGCCCCAAGCCAGTACTCATCGAGGCATAAAAACCTCAAATAACAATTAATTATTTACAACATTGATGGTTAGCAGAGATGGAAGGATCAAGTGTGGGCTTTTTCAGGATAGAGGAGACATGGCTTGTTTACAAGCAATAGTGAATAAACAGGTAGACAGAATTTGAAAATAAGTAAAGGGGTGATGACAGAGGGGGCATTCTTTGGAAATAGATGGGATGGAATGCAGTTGCAGATGGCCTTAATTTTTTCTGTAAACTATGAGGCAAGGTTCTCAGCTGAGAGTGGCAGTAGAGGGACCCATGGGAGGTTTGAGGAGGGATCAAAGGGTTTGTAAGAGCAGCTATGGAGAGTGGGATAAAGACTTGATAAAGGAGGTATAGTACAAATTCCCAGCTGCAGTGAGGGACCAGTTGAGGTTCTATAACACAGTTTTTTAGTGGACCCAATCAGAATGGTTACATGATTTTCTCCATCTTTGTTCAGCAGGATGTATGTAGGAGTGAAGGCATCAAATGGTTGGAGTAATCCAAGGCATCGGTTCGTCTGAACATAATCCAAAATATACTCAAGAAGGCTAGGGATTCAAGAGGGTAGGACAGTGTAGAGTTGAATTGGTTCACCAAGATGGAGAGGAAAGTGGCTAGTGCAGGAATGATGACCAGTAAGTTTTTATGGAGACTATTGTCTCTTAATCCCGCTAATCTTTTAAATTATTACCCTATGGTCAAGGCATTTTGCTAAATTCTGAAGATACAAAAAGGGGTAAAAGTAGTCCTTTCATTTAGGAGAAGAAGACTAGAAAGGTAGGAAGGAATCAAGTTAAAGTTAGGCTCTAAAAGGCAAACACAGTTTTATATTTGATCCTAGAAGTAAAATAGGAAGCCACTGAAATTTTTTTGCTTTGTTTTTTTAATGGGGCATGGGGGTGACATGGTAACACCTGCACTTTAGGAAAATAGGTTCAGTAAAAGATGGATGGAGTGGAAAGAGACATGAGGCAAGGAGACCAACCAGCAGGCTACTGCAATAGTTCAAGCATAAAGTGATAACAACCTCTCCCAGGGTAATGACAGTGTCAAAGGAGAGAATACCATATAGAAGAGATGTTATGAAGGGAGATTCAACAGGACTTGGCACAGATTGGATATGGAGATTAAGAGAGAGGACAGAATTGATGGTGACACCTAAGTTGGGTTACTGGAAGAATGGTAGTGCCCTTTACAGTAGTAGGAAAGTTTAGAAAGGGGGAAGATTTGGGGAGAGAGATCATGAGTTCCATTTTGGATATGTTGAATTTGAGAGTTCTATGAGACATCCAGGTCAAAATAGATCAGGAGGCAAGGAGAGAAGTTAGGTGTTATGGGGAGAATAGGTGGGGGTTCGGGATAGGGGTAGGAGCTTCGGATAGGGGTTCTTGGGAATTCCTCTTTAAAGAATTACATCCTCTTGCACACAAATCCAATTAGAACAAAATAATAGTTTATTTAGGGCCTAGGGAAAGAAAACCAAGAGAAAAATCCTTGGATTTCTTCTCATGGGGAGAAGGCATAGCACAGAGGCATGGCTTTGAGATACCTATCTCCTTGAGCAGGAGACAGGCAGATACTTTTTATAGAGGTCTGATGGTGGTCCAATGAGGTGATTGTCTGACTGTGAAAAGACCCCCTATTAGGAGAGGACCATCCCCCACTGGTGGTGGCTGGGGGGATTTGGGTGAGGGGCAGCTCTGGATCTCTCAAGCCATCTCTCTTCTCATGCCACAAAGGCAGCAGCCACACCCAATCTTATCTCCCTAGGGGTGGGGGAGACTGGTTAGGTGTGTCTGTCCTTTGGTTTAATTTCTCAAGGAGAAGGTTCTTTTGATTTACCCCACAAAACTTCTGGGGTACCCAGGGCCATTCAAAAGAGGTACCCAGGGCCATAACATTAGGGCTAGATAAATAAATCTGAAAATCATCTGCATAGAGGTGATAATAAAATCAATGGGAGCTGATAAGATCACAAAAAGAAATAGTACAGAAGAAGAGGAGCCAGGACAGAGACATAGGGGATATATAAAGTTAGTGGGTGGGCATGACCTGGCTGAAAACTCAACAAAGGAGATTCATGAATGGTCAGATAGAAGGGCAATATTTAAAACAAACAAACAAACAAACAAACAAACAGAATACATATCCCTAAACTCAGACTTGAGAAAGGAGATCATGACCCCATACTTCCTTTTGTTCTGTTCTTAACATTAAGTCTTCACCTAGCTTTAGGGATCAGCTTTGCTTTCACCACCTAGATAAGGTTTAGATGTCTTTCTCACACAATTAACTGATCCCATCCTCATCTCTACTGCAATTTTTGTTCCCAAACATTAAGTCTACTTCAGCATTGTGATATCCTCAAAAGAAAGCAATCTCCCTTCCTCCCCTCCCCCACCCCAACTTTAGGTTTTGGGGGTTTGTTTTTTGCAGGGCTATGGGGGTTAAGTGACTTACCCAGGGTCACACAGCTAGTAAGTGTCAAGTGTCTGAGGCCGCATTTGAACTCAGGTCCTCCTGAATCCAGGGCTGGTGCTTTTATCCACTGCGCCACCTAGCTGCCCCCTGATTTTTTTTTTTTTATTACAGTCCATTCATAAAAGGGTTTGGGGGAGGATTCAGAAAAAGTGTGGGATACCTTTTAGGAAATACAATGATTCAGTTGAGTTTTTTACAGTAGTTTAAATAAAATGTCCTAGGGCATTTCTTAATGAACTTGTAATTGCATAGCCCCTGAGTAAAGCCATTCTCTAAAAAAGATATGAGATTTCAATTGGGCTGCTGGAAACTTGAACTCCTATGGGCCTCCTGAATGGGCAGTTAGAAAAAGCAGTTTCTGACACTTCCCTGCACCTGAATGTGAGAATCTGGGACTATCACATAGGTATCTTTTCTAAGTGTTTAATTTAGAGTGAGAAAAGACCTGAGAGGTCAGCTAGTCCAATCTGACGGCTGTATTCAATTTAATAACATAGTTTACTTTTCAATAGCTAGATTTGTGTCCCTCTCAAAAAAAGAAATTATGGTGAAAGAATATTATGAAAGAAGTATAGGCCCAGGCTGGACCTACATTTTCATTAGTATAGGGATCTCCCGAACGAGGAAAATCTATGCGAGTTGACACCTTTTCTGCAACTTAAAATCTTCAAGACCTTCCTAGAATACTCTGAGATTGTGACTTGCTTAGAGTCACATAGCCAGGATGTGACAGAGGTGAGGCTTAAACACAAGTCTCCCTGTCTCTCTAGCCACTAAGCTAGTGCTAGTCAGAATTGTCTAAATCTTATACATGTAAATCCTATTAAATCCAAAACATGAATACCTTCTATGAATTCCCTCTAACATATCCTAAATGTTAGTTTTACTTATGTACTTTTACTAGGTAATATAGACAATACAATAACTTGAATGATTAAAATTTAATGAAGGATCCTTCCTTATGACATTGAACTTACTTGAGTGAGCCGGGTAATTATCTTGAGGGATGTCCCAGTCAATGAAAACCAAACAGGGGTTGCCAATTGTACTTTTAGCAAAGCCCATGCAAACTTCTAGATTCTATAAAGGGGAGAGAAGTACTCAGATTTGAGGAGGGGGAGGATAGTGAGAGGAAAGCAGTAGATTTTCTTGCTCAACCCTCTCCCTCCGCATAACAGACATGAACTCAGTTCACCCCAAAGAATTTTTTTTTACCCCTTCTGATATTTACAGTCTCTCCCTTTCCCCTCCCTGAGAAATGCCATAAAAAAGAAAGAGTCCTTCATACCAAGAAAAGGTTTTAGAGTCCACAGGAGGACAGGCTTACAAATAATGGGACATGCTGAAGAGTTCTGTTTCTGAAGCAGTTTTTTGGTTGGTTTTTTGGATTGGCGTGCAGATTTGGGCATCAACAGAAGATCTTCTGAGTCTTTCTCTAACTACCCTTTTGTTTCCCTTCAGGAGCCTGAGCGCCAATACATGCACATTGGCACCATGGTGGAGTTCGCTTTTGCCCTGGCAGCTAAACTGGATGTAATCAACAAACATTCCTTCAATGACTTTAAGTTGCGAGTGGGTATGTTTTGGAAAGAACTCCATGTGCTTTCTGATCCCTTTGTGAAAATGAATAAGAAGGATGTTCTTATACACTGGGGAGGCTAAAAGATCTTGTGTAGGTCAAATGCAAACAGTTGTAGCCTTGAAACTAGCATAGACTGCACACAAAGGCTCAGTTGTTGTCCTAGGATCCATAGACCAAAAGAAAATCAAACATGATTTCGAAGGTTAAGCTATCTTCTCACCATTTTGTAGCTAATCAGGAAGTACTCCAAAAAGAAAGTAGTTCAAGTCCTTCATAAATGGGAAACTCAGATTTTTATTCCTTCTTTAAAATGAAGAAAATAAATGCATTGTCTTTGTAAAGAATTAATTGCTATTTGAAGTTTTTTATGACCCCATCTTTGGGCTAGAATTTGAAAGAAAAACCTCGGCGTGCACAGGCCTGGGGCTCCACAAACTGCACGGTGCTTCACCCACTGGTTGTAGCCATTGCCATGGCGTTGGCACCTCATGTCATCACCACTCGCTGACGCCTACATGGGCCTGGCAAAATTATAATGATTGGAAGCCTAGTGAGGGCAGTCATGTGACTATCAGAGTGGCCAGCCAATTGGCTGGGGGCTGTGTGGGGTGTTCTGGGAGAAGAGAGTTTTTTTTCCAGCATTCTAGCTGGAAGCTGAAAGGTGACAGGAGTGCTGCTGTGTATTCTCAGCTGATTCCTGGGCGGTGGTGTTTTTTCAGGTTGTATAATTTCCTTTTCCCCATTTTATTTCCTTTCCCTTGATCTTACTGACCCTGTTTGTGTTTTTTTTTAAGTTCGTTCTTGTTAAAATAAATCCTGCTCTGTTTTGAGGGAGGCTGCCGGTCTCCTTCCTTGCCCCAATATTGTGGTGAGCCACTTAGCTAACACTCCCCAATTAAAAATTGGTCCCCACACTTGCATATCAATCCCTTACAGTTTTCTTAACACTATGCTGATTTCACCTAAGAGATCTCATTTCTTTAACCTCAATTCTCTATTTGAACCAGGGCTACTAAAACTTTTTCCACTTATGACCCCTTTTCACCTCAGAAATTTTTATGCAGCCTCAGGTATATAGGTATTTAAATAGGTTTACATAAGTTTCCACTGTTGCCAATTTTTTTCATGACCCCCCCCAATATTCAATTACACAACAGAGTCATAATCCACAGTTTAAGAAACTAGGATTTGGGGGCAGCTAGGTGGTGCAGGGGATAGAGCACCAGCCCTGGATTCAGAAGGACCTGAGTTCAACTATGGCCTGAGACACTTAACAATTACTAGCTCTGTGACCCTGGGCAAGTCATTTAACTCCTATTGCCTCACCAAAAACATAAAGAAAGGAAAAGAAAAAGAAATAAAGAAGCTAGGATTCAAACAACATTGATTTTAATAAGAGCAAGTATCTAAAAGGTTCCCAAAGAGCTGTTGCCTCCCCTAAAGTTTAAAAACATATTCTACTGAAAAGAAGAATCAATATGAAATTAGCTCTCTTTAAGAACCTTCTTGTGAGTTTAATTTTTTCCCTGTTTTCCTCATTTCTTATCATTTAAAAAAATCTGATATTTGGGGGGAACAGCTGATATTTATCTGACTTTCACTTTTATTCATGTCCAGAATCCAATAACATACAGAAGTTAGGGCTTCTCTAGGCAGGTAGAGAGAATAAGGGCATTCTGGAATATAAAGCAGAAAATTTGCTTTATAATTTTTATATCTAATGATCACTGTTAATGTGTAACATTTTTTGCATTTTCTAGATAGTATGATGACAAAGAGAACTCATAGTTTTGCTTTAGCTCTATTATCTTATTGCTTTATATTCCTTCTAGTCAGCCTTATTCCCGATTACTTTCACCCAGGGCACATAATGCTACAAAGATAATGTCAGCACAAGGAGGCTGCTTTTAGAGATACTTTCTCAGGAGAAAGGAGATAACTCTCCGTTGATGAGATATAGAATAGTGGGTTTTCCCCTTCCTTTACCCAAACTGCCCCCCTTCCCCTTCCTTAGAAATATACAGCATCCTCATGGATTCAACTGCTTCCCATAAAAATGGGGAGAGAACTGGACTCCATGGCCTATACTCTAACCACTACCACCATGTGAACTCCTACCCTTTGAGTTATGATTCTCAAAAACCCACAGAAGTGACGGAGTAAGGAATTACAGAGTCGAGAAAATCAATGGCCAGGATAAAGGGTACACACACACACACACACACACACACACACACACACACACACACACACACACACACACACGTGTGTATGTATGTGTGTATACATACATATATTTACACATATGTGTATATGTTTATATATACATGCAATGTATTAATTTTATTGGATAGCCTAGGATGCTTATAATCTACTACTAGTGTCATAATTTTATGACTGTCATTTTTCAATGACATAAAACTCTAGGACAAGAAAACAGCTTGAATTTATAACCTTCAGGCCATTTTTAAAACTGTGAATTAAATGGAAATCATGTCTAATTAATTACATTTAAGTATAATAAAATTTGAGCAAAACTATCTCTCCTGTTTGGTAGCAGGTGGGTTATCTGCCCCCTCCTTTTCTTCCTGCAAAGCTGTTCTACTCTTATGCCTAGTAGATACTGTCATCTAGTGGTCAGTCCTAGGTACTGAAACATATCTGCTAGGATCTGAGATAAGCATTCCTCCAAATAAGAGCTTGGAGCTGAACTCTCCTCCCCAGCCTTCTCTTTGCATATTAAACTGGGCAGTTAGCCTGTTAATCAAGAATCACAAATCAACTGTGCTCGTTCTCAAAATGGAAATCACCCCCATTGCTAGCAGGATGGCAGGTCAGGATGAGCCACCTCTGCAGCTGTAGAGTTACTGAGCATCAGCACTATGCTGCAGGATGAACCGATGGAAGCAGACCTCAAACTATCCAGCAGAACTACAGCCCAGGGGCCTTAGGCCTGATGACCACTCAGAACTGTTTGCTAGAGTGGAAGAAAAATTACTTCTGACTCCTGGAGCAGAAATGTCTGTTTGAAATCATTCTCCATTAAAGCAAGGTATTCTTTACTTCTATTGTCCAATGCGAACCTGGAGGTTTTATGGACTGAGTGCTTGTGTTTTATTAGTTGTTATCCCATAGTAAAATTGGAAGATTGGCTTTACAAATGTATCTACATGGTACTTCACTCAACAACTCTGAGGGAAAAATCCATCCTCTTCTCAATAATTCTCAGGAACTCAGCAGCAAAGTGACAAAGGCTTTATTTTCTTCTCATAAGAAGGAGGCACCCTAGTGTGTAGCTAGTGGGTGCCCAGAAAGGGGGCTCGCAGGCTCTGTTTTATGCCCTAGTCCCTAACACAAATGGACCCTCCCCTTTTTCATCACTGGTGGGGTTACAATCTACACGCAAAAACTAGCTAATCGGAATGCAGTATTCCCACTGTTCTTCTTTGTATGGACATGACTCAGGAGTGGACCTTATACTTCCTTATATGGACACAACTCTGGAGTGGACCTTATTGAGACCAGGGCTCTTTGAACCCATGTGACCTTGCTAACCTGAGGGGGAGTAGGGGATCTGAGACCTTTGTCCTACAAACAGGTCAGGGGGAATATGACTGACTGTTATATCCACATTGAGAGGAGACAACTACCCATTTCTCACAACAACCATTTTTGTTTTCATTGTACCAGATTCTTTTCTCCCCCAAGGCAGCAAACCTTTTATTAAAACAACCAGAGATGAGTAGGGAAAAGTCCAGATACTCTGGTTTGAGGTCATTGTCTCCTGTAATCTAAAAACTTCTTAATTTGGAGAGGTAGAAGAAGAGCCCATATTTTTCAACGACAGAGGCACCACTTGGGTCAGAAAGTCCTGGTTAACATGGTAACCTGAGCCTGAAATACACCCCAAGGGCATACACATTGCTTCTAAATCCCATGTAAAAACCAGCCATTCATTGCGCATGAATCAAAAGCAGATGCTATCTGTGAACTTAGTGGAGGTTAACACAGAGGTAATTGTTTTCAACTAGGAAAACAACATTAGCCATACTAATATAGCACATATCTATATATCTTAGGAATAAAAGAAATTTAGTCAGGCCTAAAGAAAATCAGGTAGCTAGACTAAAGCATAGTTTAAGAATTCTATCTCCTCTTCAACTTTTTGGAGAGGTTTTCACCTTAGGGTGGGCAGAGGAATGATCAGATAACTAGAATTCCTGAAGTAATCTTTGTTGTATTTTATCCAATTACAAAATTAAGGCAGATTGGGGGCAAAATGGAACTGGCACCTTCATGGGAAGTGTACATTTTGAAAACTGATGAAGCTGTTTATTTAAATCTGAGTGCTATTCTAATCTATATACCTCCAATTTTCCTTTACTAAAGGCAGCCTAGATAATGGAGTGCTTTTGTTTAGAAATTAGTGATTAATTTTATCCTTATCATTCAACTAGTCCTAGAAAACATCACCATTCAAAGACAATTCTGCAATCCCCCTTCTTTCCTCTATGAATCAAAGACCCCCTAAAACATTTGCACCCAATTCTATTGATTCCTTTCTGTATTCCTCTGGGTTCCTAACAAAAATTTTAAATTTACCTCATTCCTCTTCTACCTGATGCCTGGTATAATCCCATTCATGTGTTCAATAAAGAGCAATTAATTCCCCATGTTACAAAATGTGTCCTCTAATATGCATAACAAGAGTTCATAACTTCTATCCCAGTCCTATCAAAAAATAGTGTCATAAAGATGTCACTTATTTGAAACAGCTAATAAAATTGTTATGGTCTTGTTAATTAGAATCTGATGTTTTGCAGGTATTAACCATGGCCCTGTGATAGCTGGGGTAATTGGAGCTCAGAAACCTCAATATGACATCTGGGGCAACACTGTAAATGTGGCCAGCAGGATGGACAGCACTGGAGTCTTAGATAAAATACAGGTATTTCAATTCTGATTTATATTATCTTTCTCATGTGCTTAGAAATAATGAGTTGGGGGCTGTCACAAAACATAATGGTGTGAAGATTAATATGGAATGAGATATAAACACTGAAGGACTTTCATTAATATCTATGGTTTTCCAAAAAAAAAAAAAAAAAAAGGCTAGGTAGGTTACTCATGTCAGTAACAAGCATTTATGAAGAGTGTTCTATGTGCCAGGCAGGTACTGTGCTAAACATAGGGAAGATTAACACAAGCAGAAAGATGATATCTGCCCTCAAGGAACTTACTTTTTTTTTTTTTTTGGTGTGGCAATGAGGGTTAAGTGACTTCCCCAGGGTCACACAGCTAGTATGTGTCAAATGTCTGAGGCTAGATTTGAACTCAGGTCATCCTGAATCCAGGGCTGGTGCTTTATCCACTGCACCACCTAGCTGCCCTGAAGGAGCTTACATTTTAAAGACTAAAAGGAAGCTATAAAGTGAGGGAGGTACCTCACTCAGGGGCATTGTAGAGAAAGCCTGGGAGAGTCTGGAATGCATCCTGGAGAATGAGGAAGAAGATATGACTGGCCTGTGTACCTTCCTTAATGGAGGTTCTGGGAGAAACCAGCCAATTGGAAGGACAGGTCACAGGGGTAAAGGGTAGTTAGTATAAGCAAAAATATCATCACCACTGGTAAATTTAAAAGAGATATACAGTCCACAAAGCAACAAAGATTTTCAGATGACAATAATTGGGTTTCAATAAAGAGAAAGAAACTAAAGGTACAATTATTATACTTGCTTATCTTAGAAACACAGAAAAGATTTTAAAAGTTATTTAGTGTCCATCCCATACCTAAAGTATGAATCCTCTTTACAATATCTCCAACTAAGAGTTATCTAGCCTTCCTTTGAATATCTTCAGTACTGGAAAATTCACTATTTCCCAAGGTGCTTCTTTTCAATTTTGGACAGCTAAGTTTTAGGAAATTCTTCCTCATATTCAGCCAAAATCTCACTCATTTTGTTTAAACAACTCCCAATTTAATCTTTTTTTTCCATATGACAATGCTACAAATCATTAAATACAGAGATAGTACGTTGTTTAGTTGGAGTTATTTAGTGTCCACTAGTGTTAATCTGCTTGTGTTAAATGAAAATTAAATTCATTTAAAAAAAAAAAGACTGATGAATTTACCAGAAGCAGTCCAGTTGGAGAGAGATGTTTTCTTGGAAATTATGCCAGACATCTGGAAGGAATGGTGAAATCCTTTAAGTAAGGGAGGCAATCTGATAAAATGGAAAGATGAATAGTTCTCACCCCAAAGGACCTTGGTTTAAATCCCATCTCCCATATTTATTATTTGGGTGATCTCAGGCAAATAAATCTCTTAACCACCCTGAACCTCAGCTTCTTCATCTGTGATGTTAAAAAAAACAAAGTTAGATTAGATAGGCTCTAAGGTCTGCTTCAGATCTAGATCTCTGGTCTTAAGTTATATTTTCTATCCCTGTTTAATTCAATGTCAAAGACAAAGGTGTTATAGGACTTTTCACATGCTAGCATATTTTTTTTTAAATTGGTACCTGTCAGAATAAATATTCTTTAATTTAGGAACAATGAATGCAAATAATATGATCATCTGATTCCTAAGCAGTGGATAGAGGAAGGTGAATTGTTCCCTTTTGGTCTATCTTTAAACACTGACCAAAGCCATGAAATCATTTTAAAGATATGACATGAATTATGTCCTTCATATGTAAGTATTAGGTCATTATCATTATAAAAAAGAGCTTAGGGTATTTAACTTAGTACTTATTTCATCTCTGATCCAGGTACTTTAATGTTCCATCTTCCCATGTTTTCAAAACCCTGAAATTCCATTTTTACATATAGTAATACAAATAATAAACCTAAATTTTAATAACAACAACAATGAGCATCTATATAATACTTTAAGGTTTGCCAAAAATTTTACATGTTATCTCATTTAATCCTCATAACTATTCTGTGAGATAGGTGCTACTATTACCTCCCATTTTACAGACAAGGAAACTGGTACAGAAAGGGTAAATAACTCGCTTAGGTCAGACAGTTAAGTATATGAGGCAGGATTCAAACTCAAGTCTTCTTGACTCCGAGTTCAACATTTAATTTACTATCCCCTCCAGCTGTCTAAAATATGTGATTTTCCCCACATTCTTGGCAGGAATAGTCTTACCCTGCATCTCAGGCTACAGGACTGCCAGGATAGAATATGGTACTAACTTCTCTTCCTAGATAAACAATGATATCTACATCATTGTCCAACCTAAATCAGAAAATATATCTAATGTTGGTTCTTGCTGATCCCTAGTATGTGCCAGTGAAGCTAAGTAAGCGGTACTAATTGATTTTGGTGAGTTCTTAGTGTGTGTGTTTCGAAAGGACAATGTTTTAGGCCTGCTTTTCCTTCATTATTCCTCCTCTTGTTATATAAAGAAGTCGCAAGCATATTTTCCTACTTGTACCCTTGCATAATATTTTCCTAGTGAAGAATATTGTGAGAGACAATCAGTTTTTTTTAAAATGCTAAGTTGTCGTCACTAAGCATTTTTCAAGAAAGACTTCAGGTAACTCCCCAATTCAGCCTAATACAAGCCTGTCACTCATGGAAACCTTTCTTACCTCTAAAATCACTCTTTCTCTGTGACTTTCATTGGTTTCTCATTAGCTTCAGCTTTCAGGCAGGCATAAATGACTCCTCTGCCTCTACCTCTAGACCTGATTTCTCTTTCAAGATGCAGATGTTAATCTTTAACTATTTGTATAAGTCCCCACCTGGATATCACACCTGCTTCTCAGACTTGACATGTACAAAACCAATTACCATATTTCTCCCCAAACTTGTTCCTCTTCTGTTATCTGGACCTCACCATTTTCTGGGTCTCCCATACATTCAAAACTTTTATGTTACGTTTCAGTCTTCCCTCTCATATCCAATTACCAAATTCCATTATACTTTGCAGTATCTCTAAAGTACCTAGAATTTGATGGAAACTGAAATTTAAAAAAAAAAAATTGAAGAGATCACCAGGTTTGTAAGCCCTAGTGACTGGGAATGTATTAACAGGAATAAAAAATGGAGGAAAATTAGGAAGCTAAATGGCAAATGATGAGTTTGGCCTTGGACAAATTGAGTTGGAAATGACAGCCATATGTCCTAATAGAAAGGATCCAGGGAACAAAAATAAGGGCCTAGAGTCTGGGTTCAAGTTTAACCAAAAGTTTGTGTATTTTTTTTTCCTCATGAAGAATGACACCATTCCTCACAGGTGCAAGCCAGGCAAGAGGTCTTTGTCTCCTAGTCATTTGTAATTCAAAACCAGTCTGAGACCTTAGTGAATTAATGAACTTTAGAGGCAGCAGGGTTCTTAGAAACCATCGAGTTATAGGATCATATTTTATAGATGAGGAATCTGAGGCCCTTAGAGGTTAGGTGACTTGCTTCAGGACATGTGATAAGGGCCAGAAACACGACTTCCAGATATCCGTAGCTAGCCCAGTCAATGTCCAAAGTCAGCTCTTTCCCTTGTACCACACTTTCTCTCTAGTCCAACCCCCTCATTTGTAGCTGCAGAAACTGAGGCCCAGAGAGATAAGGTATACTGGAAAGAACACTGGATTAGGAGTGAAATCATAGCCCTGCCATTTCTGCCATGTGTGATGATGGGCAGCTTATTTCACTTCTATGGGCCTCAGTGCTTTTATCTGTAAAATTAGAGCATCGGGCCAGATGAGTTCTGAGAGCATTTCTAGGTCTAAATCTAGAAACTCATTACCCTAAGTGACCTGTCCAAGATCACAGTGCTATTCAGTCACAGAGCCAGCTTTCCATCCCAGGTCAGTAACACCTGATCCAATGCTCTTTTGACTGCACTATGCTGCCTTTTAATTTGGGGGGGGAGGGGCAATGAGGGTTAAGTGACTTGCCCAGGGTCATACAGCTAGTAAATATCAAGTGTCTGAGGCCGGATTTGGACTCAGGTCCTCCTGAATCCAGGGCCAATTCTTTATCCACTGTACCATCTAGCTTCCCCACCCCACCCCCATTCCTCTTTTTTTTTTTGGTGAGGCAATTGGGGTTAAGTGACTTGCCCAGGGTCACACAGCTAGTAAGTGTTAAGTGTCTGAGGCCAGATTTGAACTCAGGTCTTCCTGAATCTAGGGCCAGTGCTTTATCCACTGCACCACCTAGCTGTCCCATACCTTTTAATTATTTAAAGGAATTCCTGCCTTCCTTCAAATGTACTCCCTGTGCACAACTGCTTCAGAATACTGTTTATTCTTCTGATATCACCTCAATGCTTCCTCACTGATCACATTCCAAAATGATGCGACTGGACATCTGGATGTGTGGTGGGTCTTCTAGGATGGTATTGATTCAGTAACTGCTCAAAGCCCCTAATCAAAGGACCTCAGTTCAAATGTCACTTATTTCCTGTGTGACCTTGGGCCTTTGTTTCCTCATCGGTAAAATGAAGTGTTTGGACTGGATAGTCTCGGAGATCCCTTACAGGTCTAAATCTATAGTCCTGTGATATTTAGGATAGGTTCAGGCTTCATAATTGCATAGAAGCATAGAAAGCAGTATTTAGTTTGGTCTGAAAATATTACATATGTAGCATGAGAAATCATATTTGTTTCAATTGGTCAGATTCTTGCATTTTGCTCTGTAGAACAACAAAAGGCTTATTTTCTTTAAATATCAAATGGGGGTTGGGGGACCAGCTAGGTGGTGCAGTGGATAAAGCACCAGCCCTGGATTCAGGAGGACTTGAGTTCAAATCCCGCCTCAGACACTTGACACTTACTAGCTGTGTTACCCTGAGCAAGTCACTTAACTATCATTGCCCCACCAAAAAAAAAAAAAAACTGAACTGGGGTTTTGGTCTATTTCTGATTGCCAAATGAACAATAAATATATTAATTATTGCATACATGAAAATCACTTGCACATAAATATCTTTCTTGGGAAAAATTGTGTATATGTATGTGTGTATGTGTGTGTATATATATATACACACACGCATGTAGTCATATATCTGTGTATTTACATATGTGTAACATGTATACAAACCCAATGGTGTAAAAAGCAGATTTTGAGCCATGATTCCGTTTTTCCAATCTATCTAAGCTAAGTATGTTTTCAAAACTTCTATTTCAGGTCACTGAGGAGACAAACATTGTCTTACAGACACTAGGATACATGTGCACTTGCAGAGGAATAATCAATGTGAAAGGAAAAGGTGAACTGAAGACATATTTTGTTCATACAGAAATGGCAAGGTCCCTTTCCCAGGCAAATGTGGCATCCTGAAGAATATGCCTAGATTTGGCAAAATATATCCTCTTTTCGGGAGAGTGCCCCACACTTTCTGAAGGCATTTCTGTTCCCCTGATTTGAATGCGTGTGCTATTTTCTGCTATATGGAACTCATGCAGAAGAGTGTGCTTGCCCCGGTGGCTCACGCATCTCTTTTCTGACATGCTGGGACACTTATAGTGAACACCAAGGGATTAGACGACTATACTGCCATTTGCACTGTGTTTACTCCCAAGCGGAGAAAAGACTGAAACAAAATGAAGAGAAACAAGAAGAGAAGAATGAAAGAATTTAAAATATTAGAAGGAAAACAAACAAAACAATTCTTAAGGCAATAAAACTAGGGGGTGTATAATATTTTCTGGTGCATGTTATTTTCTGGAAAATACAGTAGCTCCCCAACCGCATCCACTAGTCTGATATTAAAATACACAGTATTTGTAAATAGATTGATTCTGTCCCTCCATATTAGTTTGAATGTCTTCACCTGTGTGTCTCATAACCAGTGGTGGCCTACAGGCACTCTGTGATGTGGTATTGCCAGGGATGGCTTGCTAGCACTGTCTTGGATCTCCTAGCCAGTGGTCCATTGCCATCAATTTCCAGAGAGAGTCCTTACCACACAGGACCGATTTTGTACAAAATACATCATGTTTTGAAGCCATTGTCTTTTGTAAGGTTAATTCATTAAAAATTTATATGTACTTTGTCTTGTGACGTGTCTTTTTCCACACATCCCTTTTTTTTCTTCTCTTATATAACCCAAGGGACACAATTCTCACCCACTATTCTCCTTCTGACACATGGTAACACATTTCAGAAAACTCCCTGAGCATCAGGAGGATGTGGTTGTCTTTTTCGATCCTAGAATCAGCCCTGTTTGGCCTCTCTACAACTTTCAAGTAGGAATGACCTAGAAAGATGAAGGTCAATGGAGGAAATGTACAAGAGGCAGCTCGGACACCTGCTGCAGGATGCTCTGGCCTGAAATCATGTCTAGTCAGCTTGCCAAAGACCTTGGGCAGATCTAGATCAGATCTGGCCCAAGCTACATGGTGTCACAATGCTAGATGGAGATAACCATACCCACACATACATATTCATATCAATACATATATTATACCCCATACATATATATGCATATCTACACATACATTACATATATTACATATGCATATATATGTATATATATGTTCCTATATACTGATGAATTCATATAGATAAACACTATACACATATGAGAAACAAACTGAGTAGCCTTAGTATCATGCTGCCTCTAATAGGTATATATCCGTCTATATGTGTAGACACACAAACATGTATTTTAAACTGGACTGTTTATTTCACTGGCGTAGGGAATTCATATTAGGGAAATTTTCTATATCAATGTTGCAGGTAAGTAATCGTTCTGCAAATTATAGTTAGACAGAGAATGAAGGAGGAGAGAGAGAGAGAGAGAGAGAGAGAGAGAGAGAGAGAGAGAAGCAGAGACAAAGAAAGGACACAGAGAAAGAATTAAAACATATATATACATATATATGCATATATGCATGTGTATACATACACATATATTCTCAAATGTTCTTAATGGAAAGTGAAACAAACAAAAAAAACACCACTTTTCATTCAGACAAGGTTTGTTTGCATGCTTTCCTATCACTTATTTGGCCTAATAAATGAAATAAATGATGTGGAAGAAAATATTTCTTGTTATCTTATAACAGTATTATTTACTCATCATGCATTTCTTCCAAACATCAGAAAACCCCATGGAATATATCTCTTACAGCATCAGTCCCTCTGTTCTTTGCTAAATACCTAAGAATGGCAATAAAAGTCTTGTTTATAGATTTCCCCAGTAGGATTTCCTAGGTTTAAAACTGGACCATCTGTTGGAGTGATAAATTGCCATTCTGCTGCCTGGCTTCCCTAAGAGCCTTGTCTAACACCCACCAAAACAGTCTGGCAGGAGATGCTGTAATATGAGGTAATGAAAAATAGGTCTTTGGGGGCTAACCACCATAGGAACTTTAACCTAAACTTGGCCATACACCAATGGTAGAATAATATTAGCAAACTGATAAAAAAAATATCCCTTGTGAATTTCTCATTATGCTTTAAAATTGGTCTTTCGGTGATAGAACCTGACTGATTTTCAAAATCATTATCACTAGCTTTATAAAACCATATGTCACTATTGGCTTAATTATCTTAGATAACAATAAATTTCCCAGAACTCTATTTCTGGGATTTGAATGAATGAAAAAGCTTTTAAGTACTTACTATGTGCCAAGCACTGGGTTTACAAATAGAAAAGGTAAGACAGTCCCTGCTTTTTGTGGGGGGGGGGGGTGAGGCAATTAGGGTTAAGTGACTTGCCCAGGGTTACACAGCTAGTAAGTGTTAAGTGTCTATAGCCGGATTTGAACTCAAGTACTTCTGAATCCAGGGCCGGTGCTCTATCCACTGTGCCACCTAGCTGCTCCCAGTCCCTGCTTTAAAGGGGCTCACACTTTGATGTGGAGTTTAGCACATAAAAGGAAGTTTTGACTGCAAAATAGATGGACAGGCCTAGAAGTCTTCACTGTTCAGAGGCAAGGAAGAAGGCAAGACCAGGGGCCCTTAGCTTATATCGAGAGATTAGACAATTGTGCTAGAGATCTGTAGGGAATAGAGACTGGGTAAATAGTAAGGTTGGTGGTGCTGCATCTCACCTAAGTGGAATTAGTGACTCCATTTCACTCAAGCTGTTTGAGTAGTTAAGTATGGATTCAAGTGGCTTGAATCTGGGGATAGGACAAGGGGAGAAGAATGTGCCTAGAGGTAGCTGGGATATGTACCCTGGTGTGCTTTTAGGGAAGATATGAAAAATAATGGCCAAATCTCATAGAAATTGGACATTGACCATTGATAGTAAATCACTATTAATGTTCACCCATTCAGCAAAACTCATTAAGGCCATCCTTGATAATATGAGAACCTTTCTTGGACCACAGGATCAAAATAATATAAATTTAGAGCTGATGGGGACCCCTTCATTTATATTGTTGTGATGATTAAAAAGTTGAGACACATAGTTTTGGGGTAATTTACTCATTTTATTAAGAAGATCATCAGGTTATTAATAAAAGGATGGTCATTTGGCCATCTCTCTCAGACCACAGGAAATCATGGAAGCAGATTCACAGTTTATATACCCATCAAAACAGTAGGTAGTTCATCAAACAGTAATCAAATCTAATTGGTTAATGTAATTGAAGGTGGGCTATATTAAAATGAAGGGCTATACTAGATTACCCATAACTTTAGACTATCAATTCAAAGACAGTATACTTTTCTCAATTGGGGGGGGGGGAAGGGGCGCTAAGGGACCTCAGGACAGAAAGAAATTATCTCTATTCAGACCAGACCACCCTGCCTCCAGCCTTCCACTATCAGCAAAAGAATCTGTCTCCACCTTAACTTGAGTAGAACAGAATGAATTTCCCCACCCTAGATTAAATTCCTTGCATGGTTGGGTAGGGTCTGACAAAGATTGAGGATATAATCTCTTTATCAATAATATCCTAAAAGGAAAACTGGATTGTCAGGACTTTGGAAGGGGCAGAAAACTCTGTATCTCCCTGAGATATGGTGATAATAATTATTTCTCACAATGTTTTATTATGTTGAATTTTAATTTTATGAATGAGGAAATTAGGACCCAGCAAGGTTAAATACATGTCGGAGCTACTGCATGTTGTAATTGGCAATGCTGGGATTCAAATGCACTTTCCCTGGTTCCAAATACATGGCTCATAACTATATTAAACAGTTTCTTGAGGATATATGCATTTTCTCACTGTATAAAAGGGGGCTTATGATCACGTTATAGCAAATTTTAGGTGGCTGGAATTATTTTATTTGTGATTGTTACAACACCTAGCCACAGCAGTGATAGGTACCTTGTCTTGTTCTCTTCTATTTTTCTTTTAATTATATGACCTTTTTATATTCAGGTGGCATATCCATATTCAATTTAATGTATGTATTCATTTATGAATGTAATAACTTTCATGAGTATAATAACCTTATTAAGGCTTTTTTTTAATGTATGGCCAATATTCCCACTAATTTTCAGTTCCTAAATAGTACAACCTGTGTCTTCTATTCTCTCATAAAATTTTGTAGACAGTGGTTTTGAATAAGGATCATTGACCAACTGGTGACAGTTTGATAGGCCAAATAAAAATAGTGTATCTGAAGATTTTCAGCCTAGTTATTTCTACAAAGACTTTAATATTTTTTTTACATTTGTTAGTTTTTCAGTTGTGAGCATCTATGCAAGGTCAGAATGCATTTCCTGTTATCATCAGCCAAAATTAAAAAAAAAAAAAAGATATGATAAAAATACTCTCTGAAGTCTTCTGCAATTTAAACCTTACTGTGCAAAAATTAATAAGGACCAGTTATTCACACCAACAGTGCAAAGGCAATGCCTTCACATCTCATATAAATCATATCTATATTCAAATGGATCTACAATTTCATCAATTCAGGAGTTCCCTCACATTATGCCAAACACAACACATCTATACCTGCTCACCTTATGCAATTCTTTTTCCAGGTCCTCTCATTCAATAGCCACAGAGGGTTCATCCAAAGTCCTGAAGGCCTTCTTTTATCCTGACATTGCAAGGGTGGTAGGGGAGCACAATGCCTTCTCAACTATCATTATTCTTGCAACACCTTAAAAAACACACTCAGTTAAAAGAAGTACAAAAAGCCAA
The DNA here is from genome assembly GCF_019393635.1 of Dromiciops gliroides. NCBI lineage: Eukaryota > Metazoa > Chordata > Mammalia > Microbiotheria > Microbiotheriidae > Dromiciops > Dromiciops gliroides. Next base: position 349,569,703 of record NC_057861.1, read on the forward strand.
TGAAGAGAAAAATATCTTGAAAAACAGAACTGACCAAATGGAAAAAGCAGCACAAAAATTCACTGAAGGAAAAAGGTACAAAAAGTTCACTGAAAAAAATAATTCCTTAAACATTAGAATTGAACAAATGGAAGTTAATGACTTTATGAGAAATCAAGAAACAATAGAACAAAACCAAAAGAATGAAAAAAATAGAATACAATGTGAAATATCTCATTGGAAAAATAACTGACCTGGAAAAATAGATTCAGGATAGATAATTTTAAAATTATTGGACTAACTGAAAGCCATGATCAAAAAAGCAGCCTAGACATCATGTTTCAAAAAGTATCAGGGCAGCTATGGTGGCACAAGTGGATAAAGCACTGGTCCTGGATTCAGGAGGAGCTGAGTTCAATCCAGCCTCAGACACTTGACACTTACTAGCTGTGTGACCCTGGGCAAGTCACTTAACCCCTCATTGCCTTGCAAGAAAAAAAAGAAAAGAAAGTATCAAGAAAAACTGTCCCAATATTCTAGAACCAGAGGGCAAAATAAAAATTGAAAGAACCCACTTATCATCTCCTGAAAGATATACCAAAATTAAAACTTCCAAGAATATTATAGCCACATTTCTGAGCTCCCAAGTGAAGGAGAAAATATTGCAAGCAGCCAGAAAGAAACAATCCAAGTACCATGGAGCCACAGTCAGGATAACACAATATTTAGCAGCTTCTACATTAAAGGATTGGAGAGCTTGGAATATGATATTATGCAGGGCAAAGGAACTGGGATTACAACCAGCAATCACCTACCCAGCAAAAACTGAGTCTGATCCTTCAGGGGAAAAAATGGACATTCAATGAAATAAAGGACTTTCAAGCATTCTTGATGAAAAAACCAGAGCTGAATAGAAAATTTAACTTTCAAATACAAGATCCAAGAGAAGCATAAAAAGGTAAACAGCAGGGCGGCTTAGGTGGCACAGTGGATAAAGCACCAGCCCTGGATTCAGGAGTACCCGAGTTCAAATCTGACCTCAGACACTTGACACTTACTAGCTGTGTGACCCTGGGCAAGTCACTTAACCCCCATTGCCCCATTAAAAAAAATTAATTAAAAAAAAAGGTAAACAGGAAAGAGAAATCATAAGAGACTTAATAAGGGCTGAATTATTTACATTTCTACATGGGAAGATGATATACTTGTAACTCATAAAAACATTCACACTATTAGGGTAGTTAGGAGTATATATAGACAGAAGATCACAGTATGAGTTGAATATGAAAGTTTGATATCCAAAAAAAACTAATAAAATTAAGGAGTGAGAAAGAGGAATGCACTCAAAGAAAAGGAAAGGGAGAGTGGAATGGGACAAATTATCTCAAATAAAAGAGAAAAGAAAAGGTTTCTACAGTGGAGAGGAAGATAAGGGAGATGGGAGGGAGTAAGTGAACATTACTCTCGTCAGAATTGACTCAAAGAGGGAATAACATACAATCAAATGGGTATAGAAATTTATATGACCCTACAAGGAAAGTAGGAAGGGTAGGGGATATGATGGGGGGTGGAGTGGTTTGATAGAAAGGAGGGCAGATTGGGGGAGGCTGTAGTCAGAAGTAAAACACTTTTGAGTGGGTAAAGAATGAAAGGAGAGAGAATAAAATAAAAGGGGAGGAGTCAAATAGGATGGAGGGAAATACATTTAGCAATCATAAATGTGAAAAAATTGAAGCAAGTTTCTCTGATAAAGGCCTTGTTCCTCAAATATATAGAAAATGGAGTCAAATTTGTAAAAATAGGAGCTATTCCCCAATTGATAAATAATTAAGAGATAGGAAGTTTTTGGATGAAGTAATCAAAGATATCTATAGCCATATGAGAAGGTGCTCTAAATCTCTATTGATTGGAGAAATGTAAATTAAAACAATTATGAGGTATTACCTCATACCTATTAGACTGGTTAATAGGACAGAAAAGGAGAATGCCAAATGTTACAGGGGATGTGGGGAAAATGAAACATTAATGCATTGTTGATGGAATTATGAACTGATTCAACCATTCTTTAGAGAAATTTGGAACTATGCCCTAAGGATGCATACCTTTCGACCTAACAGTGCCACTACTAGGTCTGCATCTAAAAAAAACATTTTTTCAAAGGGAAATGGACTTACATGTATGGAATATTTATATCAACTCTTCTCTGGTGGTACAGTAGTTGTAAATTGGGGGTAAAGAATGCCCATCAATTGGGAAATGGCTGAAAGATTGTGCTATGTGATTGTGATGGAATAATATTGTCCTATAAGAAATGATGAGCAGGATGCTTTCAGAAAAACCTGGAAAGACTTACATGAGCCAATGAAAAAATTAAATGTATTGTGTACAAAGTAACAGTAATATTGTAAGATGATCAACTGTGAATGATTTATCTATTCTCAGTAATACAATGATCCAAAACAGCTCTGAAGAACTTATGATGAAAAATGCTATCCACTGCAGACAAAGAACTGATGGTGTCTAAATACAAATTTAAACATACTTTTTTTTCTTTATTTCTCTTGAGGTTTTTTTTTTTTGGGGGGGGGGTTCTTTCATAATATGACTAATGGAAATTAGTTTTGCATGATTCCACATGTATAACCTAAATCAAATTGCTTTGCCTTCTCAATAAGGGGGAGGGGAGTGGGAAGGGAGGGAGAGAATTTGGAACTCAAAGTTTTAAAAATAAAATATTAAATAAATTGAAACTAATAATTGGGGTAAACTGAGGAAAAAGAAGAGAAAAGAACATAATGAAGTTATTTCTGTTACACATTCCAAGGATCCTGAATGATCATGATGTGTGGATACTTTGCTGTAAGAGAACCTTGTAAGATGTTTTTTCTCTACTTTTTTTTTTTGGTGTCGTTGGGGGGAAGGGGTAATCAACAAACTAAGCACAATGAGATAGCAATTGTTCACTAATTTTAAATTAATTATAAGATGGTAAAGGTGTAGTACAATATCAGTTATAACCAAGCTTACTTGGTCCTTACTATGCTTATTGAAAGGACCCTGATGCACAGGGAGATTAATGCTCATAAGGTTTTGTATACATGGGAGAGAAGATATATAGGTCTGTAGCTACTGATGTTCTCTTGGTCAATTTTTTTCAGTATTAATACAGTCTGGTTTTGGGGGGCAGTGGCTTTTGTTGGGGTTTTTTTTGGCCAAGACTTTGGTATCTACCCCTCCTTCAGACATACTATATATTAATCCCTCAGTGTCTTAAAAATTGTCCCTTCCAGCCTAGATCGTGTGTGTGTGTGTGTGTGTGTGTGTGTGTGTGTGTGTGTGTGTGTGTGTGAGAGTGAATATGTGTATTCTTGGTCTAATCCAACTGCTTTTCTTTAGTTCCACTTTCTATACTTGGCCATTTTTTCCTAAAAATCCTCCATGCAGGATAGGCGTTCATTCACTGTGCGAGGGCCTTCTTCTAGGTTTCTTAAAATAAATCTTCTTAAACTATGGGTTGTATTGGGGCAGCCAGGTGGTGCAGTAGATAAAGCACTGGCCCTGGATTCAGGAGAAACCTGAGTTCAAATCCAGCCTCAGACATTTGACACTTACTAGCTGTGTGACCCTGGGCAAGTCACTTAACCCTCATTGCCCTGTAAAAAAAAAAAAAAAAAAGAAATGTATTGACCTATAAAATAAACCTTACAACTTTTGGGGGACAGCTAGGTGGCACTGTGTATAGAGCACCGGCCCCGAATTCAGGAGGACCTGAGTTCAAATCCAGCCTCAAACACTTAACACTTACTAGCTATGTGACTCTGGGCAAGTCACTTAACCCCAAGCAACAACAACAGAAAAACAACTGTTGGTTGTGACCCCATATGCGATTACATAACTGAATATGGTGGTCACAAAAAATTTGGCGACAATAAAAGATTATGTATACCTGTTAGAAATGTGGCTAACGGGGGCAGCTAGATGGTGCAGTGGTTAAAGCACCGGCCCTGGATTCAGGAGTACCTGAGTTCAAATCCGGCCTCAGACACTTGACACTTACTAGCTGTGTGACCCTGGGCAAGTCACTTAACCCCCATTGCCTGCAAAAAAAAAAAAAAACAAATGTGGCTAACAGCTCAAATAGTGTTGTGCAACTCTAGTGTTAGCAGCCCTAGTGTTGTAGCTCGAGTGTTAGCAGCTCGAGTTTTGCATCTCTAGTGTTGCTAGCAGGTCTCCACTCAAAGAATCCAAGCACACAGCAGGCAGTGGGTAGGTGAAGGCTTCTTTATTCATCTTAGCAAAGATGGGCACTCTTCTGAATGTGCCAGAGAGTACACTGAAGTGAGGTCCCTCACCTCTGTTTATACCCCTCAAGGGGTCCCCTCTGACCAATCACATTAAGGCATTTTACTATTCCTCATTTACATACTTTCCCCATATCAACATATGTCATAACAATAACAACCAATCAGATTGTACCAAGTGGACCAATCACAGAGTGCTGGCTCCTCCTCAGAACAACTAACTTGGGGTTTGACCAATCAGATTGCTCTATTTACCGACTAATCAGATTGCAGCCTTAGGCCCCAACCCAGTGCTGGAGTAAGAATGTCCCCATTCCCCACTAAATAGTGCTTGTGTAAATATAACCTTCCAAAACAAAACAAAACTCAAGTTGGGGCTTGAGCTCCAAGTCACGTGGGGATCACCGTGCTTGCCTCAAGGTAAACTCCCAGCCCAGCTCAACTCCCATAAAATCCAGGCTCATCTTCAGGCCCTACTTGGGCCTAAGGTCCAGGAGCCTCCTCAGAGCCCCTTGTGCCAGGCATCCCCTGCTGAGAGGTTTGAGCAACAAAGCTGTAGGGCCTGAAACCAGACTCACTCTCTTCCCCTAGGGCTCTGAAGCGAGTCCAGATATGGTTTTTTCTCTCATACCTATTTTATATAGTTATTTACCCAGGGTCATATAAAAATAAAGGGGTCACAAGTGGAAAAAGCTTAAGAAGTCCTGTCTTAAAATGTTAGGAACTGGAATTTAAGAACATCTCAAAACAAATTTGTGTGTGTTAATTAATATATCTGGTACTACTAATTTTATTTAAATTATATAGGTACTAGAAAAACATGTAGGCTAGCCATATGTTATCTTTCACTCTCATAACATGATTAGCTGACTTCTTTTCCAGGTGTCTTTCAAAAATCTTCTTAATTTCCTTAAAATTAGGTTTCCTACAGCATGGACCTCCTCTGTATGTACTTAATATAGACCAGCTGTCTGTCCTCTATATTTGGGTTTGGTTTTGTTCTTTAGCATAATCACTACTTCCTCCTGTAGCACAGTGGAAACTAATGGGAAAATTCAAAAAATATGACTCCACAATTATTAAGAATTTTTTACAAATCTTTTGCATTTTTATCCTGCTTGAAGTTTTCATCTTAAATGCTCTTAAGACATTCTGGCAGGGGCACCTAGGTGGCACAGTGGATGGAGCACCGGCCCTGGAGTCAGGAGTACCTGAGTTCAAATCTGGCCTCAGACACTTGACCCTTACTAGCTGTGTGACCCTGGGCAAGTCACTTAACCCCAATTGCCTCACTAAAAAAAAAAGAAAGAAAAAAAAAAGACATTCTGGCAACTATACCAATTCTTTATTTGTCTTTCCATAGAGAAACTATGAGCCATCTTTTCATTTAGCTATGACTTCCTTTCATAAGTTTCATTTGTAATAACAATATTATACTGTCAAAATTCAGTTCCTTGGGTAATAATGTCTCTTCCATCACTAGAAAAAGTTAATATAATTATAGTAACAACAGCTTAGTTAATACGGATGGACAGCCTACAAACATTATCATTCTTAGCACCATAGACCCATTTTTACATCACTCTTCCACTGTGTAGAAGGTAGCCCAGAAGACCAAGGGCCATTTGCTACCAAGTCAAACTTCTCCTAAACTTATTTTTTTTCATTCTACTACTTCTTTTTCTTTATTGCTTTATAATCGACCATCCTTCTTTTTAAGATTTTACAAATTATATCTCAAACTATTGTTTCCTTTGGATGCTATATCACTCATTTTTCCCAAATATCCAAATGTTGACTGGTTGAAGTTGCTTTTAGACTTTTTTTGGCCTCCTCATTATGGCAATTGATTTATGTCTGCTACACTGTCTTAGGAAATCACAGTCTTTGTTGATATCATTCTTTTATCTACACTTCTCATCCAGTATCAATTGCTTTTTCAAATTTCAGGTTAAAAATGTTTTATTCCATACCATATGTACTAATTTTTATTCTTTTGTCCAGTTGTTTTTTGATACTGACCTTTTCACATCAGTTGTCTGACTCACTAATTCAGCAATAACTCCTTTATCAGCAACTATCATTTCCTGTCTAAAATATAATCAATTTTATTTTGGGGACACTCACTATTTTCTGAACCTTCCCCTCTCCTCTTTTTGGTTTTGGTTTTTGTTTTGTTTTTGCAAGGCAATGAGGGTTAAGGGACTTGCCCAGGGTCACACAGCTAGTAAGTGTCAAGTGTCTGAAACCAGATTTGAACTCAGGTTCTCTTAAATCCAGGGCCAGTGCTCTATCCACTGTGCCACCTAGCTGCTCCACACACACACACACACACACACACACCTCTTCTTGAAGATACTTCTGTATGGGCAAGAAGCCTTTGACTTTTGACTTTTCATTCAATTCTAAAGCATGTTTTCTAACATTTTTTCAATATACTATGTTATGCATACCTCTGCAGTGATGGTGATCAAGTATGTATATATTGCTTTGATGTTAATACAAACAGGTGTTAATACAAAAATTGCAATTATCTTAATGGTATTTCCCCCCAAAATTTCATCATTAGCACCATAACACAAAATGTTAAAATATCCCATAAAATGTTTATCTTTGTATACATGATAAAACTAACTCTACCAATTTATTTGTCTTTCAATGGAGAAATATGAGCCATCTTTCCATTTAGCTATGACTTCCTTTTATAACACTTCATTTATAGTGACAATGTTATACAGATAATATTTCATTCCTCTGGTAGAATGTCTCCTATATCACTAGAGTAAGATATTATAATCATTGTACAAGTTAATGTGTATGGATAGCCTAAAAACAGTATGATTCTTAGAACCCTAGTCAGCTTTTTCTACCACTGTGCCACAGTCACTGAAGAACTGGAAGACAGCTGCACAAGACTGAGGATCATTTGCTGCCTTTTTTTTTTGTTACAGGGTTGCTATGGACAACACAGGTATTGATCTAGTGGCCAACCTGCCAGGGAATAGCCTTCATCCTTCATAGGCAGCATAGATTGCTATTAAGACCATACTTCAAGTTCTTCTAATTTGGTAGAACCTACCAGTTATTTCCCTCCATTGGCACTGACTTCAAAAAATACAGCGTCACATATACCACAGAGCAACATCAGAGTATGCCTTTGTGGAGGAGGCTGATTATATTAGTCAACTTCAAAATATAATCTGTGACTAAATTACTATAATTAATCATTCTTTTCTGTGAAGAGTAAATTATCACTTAAGAGATTAGTGACTTTTTTGGTTATCATGATTGAGAAGACAATTAACAGACATAAATCTCTACAGCTCAAACTCAAAGTGCTTAAAGGATGCTCCCAAAGGCATTCAGAATAAATTTTGCCAGTCTCTTAAAATCAAAAGACAACTACATAGGAAAGGCCTTTGGGGATGAATAAAGAAGTATTTCTGTGGTCACTTAACTTTGAAATGACTTCCAATTTAATAGCATAGTTTCTTTAATAATTCTGTTTATAAATTCACAGCAATAAGCCTAATGATGGGAAAGTCAGAATAAAATTTAATTATGTCATATATCTAAGTACTTAAACTACAACAAACTAAATCATATTAAGTAAAGGATATTATTCCAAGGGACCACATTAAATGGATTGCCTTGACATGAATAATTTTATAATTATTCTCCAAATAAGAAATTTTAAGGCATCGCTATAGTAAAATTATATATTAATATTGTGTGACAAGTAAAATCTAATGTGTAGTCACCTTATCTGTCCCAAGTGTAGGGAAAGCTAGCTAGGTTTTACTTATAAATTAGAAGTTTTAGCACCAGTTTTGGGGCATTAAGCATTTATTAAAGAGTAAAGAGAGAATTTGTGGAGTTCAGAAAGTTAAGAAACCTATCTACCCTAGAGGAGAGATAAGAGTTCAACCTGGCCTGCTCTTCTCCCAAACCTTCAGCCACCAAGCCTATTAGAGAGACCCAAATTGAGAGAGCAAGCTTCCTTTCTGTCCCAAGGAGAGGCAGTCCTTCCACCGTGTTTCAGGCTAATTGGCTAGCATCACCCAGATCCACTGGTTCACTGGACTTGAGGGTGGTCCCATGTTGAGGTCAGATTCCACAGCTTCTGAGAACACTCCCTCTTGGGAGTCAGGCAGGTGTGGTTTTAATCAAGTCAACTTTAAGTGAGTTAATCAGCAGTCAGTCAGTCTCACTCAATCCAATCAAGCTGGGGCCTTTGGGCATTGGCAAATCCCATTATTTTCTTACAATTGTATATGCATAACTGCTTCAAAACCAATAAAGACCCAAATATATTGTAATCTAAGTACACTGTAAAGAGAAACTTTAGCTCCTTCCTCTGAAAGAAATACTGAATCATTAGTATATTTATGTTACTCTTGTCTCATAACCCTTTTCTTTCTTTTTTTTGTGTGTTATAGCAACTTTGTCCTTAACAAATGGCATTTGAAATACAAAGTAGCATTGTGACCCAAAATTTAGTTGCTGTTTGTTAGGAGTGAAAACATAACAGATTTGTCCCCAAACTTGGAAAAACTCTGATAAAAATGTGTTGAGTATTCATTGTTTTGCATATTGTAAAAAATGAATTCTCGAGAAATAGTCTAAAATTATATTTCCCAAGAAAACAAATGAAAGAAATCCATCACAACAGAGGAAAAATATTTTATTAAGTTACTTTTGGACATATGATAGGAAAATAGTATGTCATTTAATCAAAATAACTTTGACATAAAATATATTAACTACAAAATGTGCTTTAGAAATTTTGCACCAGGTCCTCAAACTATGCAGAAAACTGGCTAACAAGTAACAATTTTCAGATGCTCTCCATTAAAAATATTTAGTCAAGTGGTCATGACAACTATCATAATATAACTATAGTCCTAGTAGTCTTATTTCTAAAAAAACAAAATTGAAGGTAAAAATTAAATCAACCTTCACTGGTCCTTTGAATCTCACCCTTTCCATAACTACACATTTCCATTCCACCTCAGTTTGCCCCAGTAGATTATATTGACAACATTAAGATGGAGCAATGTGTCCAAAACCAGGTTCTTCCATGCAAGTGATAGAATTCTTCCGGTAAAACTCGACCTTCACGTGGTTAACCCTCACGTGCTCTCTGTTCATCTCTTCCACGGGCTTATATATATGTCTTCCATAAATAGAAGATGTCAATGCTCCAATAGGTCTGGCCCATTCCTATTAAAAATTGAAGACATTTTATAAAATGTCATATACTGACTAAAATCAGAATGACTCATCATCATGTCCATACTATTGTTTCTTGCTGTAGTAGTAATTTCTGCCAGAATTATACAAGGTCATAATGTTTGGGGGAAGTCAGGCCTGTTTATTTATTGTGAAAAAAATGAAATGGCCCATTAACATCATTATGTGCAGCCCTTGAAAAAAAATCTTTAGGGGAAGCAATAGGATCATAAAAAATGTAAAAACCATTGAGTAATTAACTTCTCATAGATTGCTACAATTCATGACAAAATGGAAATATTTTATAAGTAAAATAATGGCATTCCCAAAATGGAAAAATCATTATTTGATTGTGCCTTCTTAAAAAAAAAAGTCAAAGAAAATCTAGATCATACTTGAGCCTTTCCTATCTATAGGATCATAAATTTAGAGCTGAAAGGGACCTTTGGGATCATATGGTCCAATGGTTTCCACTTACAGATAAAGAAACTGAAATCCAGAGTGTGAATTAACTTTACCCATGGTAATCCTAGAAAACAAATAATAGGACAAGGATTTGAATCCATGTCCTCTGACTCTAAATCCCATATTTGTTCTACTAAAGTTTATATATATACATAAATACATGTAAAGTATACTGCAATGCTTCAAAAATTGCCAATTTTGTTGATGTGAGTACATCTTCCATTAGTGTGAAAGCAGCAACTCAACTTGGTAATTGCTGTAGCCAAAATTTGTGTTATGCCATTGTCTCTCCTAACCTTGCTAAGCTGGATTTAGTATGACAGCAATGCAATTCCACTGCTAAGTCCATATTCAAGAAACCCTTTGCATTCATGCTACCTTCATCTATTCTATAGGACTCCCTTACAGACCTAATTATTTTCATGTTGTCTTATATTGTCTCCCCCACTAAAATTACATGAGAAACAGATAAAAGATTATATAAAAAGTTATCAAAGTAGAAAGTGTATCTTTGAAAAGAATAACACAATAAATAAAACTTTAACCTGATCAAAAATATAAAAAGCAGGAAATCAAAAGTACAAAATTGGGGGAAAAAAGGAAAGTCACAACAAATGACAAAGAAATAAAAGGAATGTCAACCTGCTATATACAGCAAAAGCCTAAGATCTAAAAGGGAATGGATGATTATCTACGAAAAATATAAAAATGCCCACATCAATAGAACATGAGAGACCTTAGACAATCCAGTCTCAGAAAAAGAACCTGAACAAGCCCTAAAGAAAATGCCAAAGGAAATAAAATACACCTTGGTCTAAGTGGATTCTCATATTAATTCTATTGAATGTTTAAGAGCAATCAATAATTACACTGCACAAATTATTCTTAAAATTTGAGTTGCCAAAAATCAACTCAACTTCTTTCATGAGATCAGTATGGTCCTAATACCATCAAGGAGGGATAAAGCAAAGAAAAAGTATAGAGTAACACTTTACATATTGAAACAAAGTCTACATAAAAGTCTTAAAGAAAGACTATAGCAACATATCCATACAACTATTCATTTTGACTAAGTTCAAGTTATACCAGTGATATAAGGATAGTTTAACATTTGGAAAACAATGAATATAATTATCAAAACACCCCCACACAGCAGATTTATGCCAATAGATGCAAAAAAATCTTTTGATAAAGTACAATATTCATATATGATAAAACCCTACAAAGCATAGGTATAGAATGACTATTTTAATTTGATAAAAGTACACATGTAAAATAAAAAGCTGGAATTATTTGTAATGGGAGAATATTAGAAGCTCTCTTATTAAAGGCAAGAATAAAGCAAGAATTACCTCTTCCTGCCATTTTGACAAAGTTCTAGTATTTTTAACGATAGCAATAAGACAAGAGAAAGAAATTAAAGGCATATACATATATATATATAAATATATACATGTATACCTATATACCTATATACATGTATATATATATATATATATGGGTAAAGAAGAAAAAAGTTATCTCTTTTAGAGAGAACATGATTCTTCATTTAGAAAACCCTAAAGAAATAGCAAAGAAACAAAAGTACCAATTAATAGTTTCAGTAAAGTAACATCACACATATAAGTAACACACACACACACCACATTTAAATCCCTTTTGTTATAAGGGTCTTTGTAGCTGTATAGTTCAATTACTGTTGTAACCTTTGTAGCCAACATATAATAGTCATTGGTAGAATGTTGAGGGTTCTTTTAAAATGTTATCTACAAGTAACAAACCACCTAAAAAAGACTAGCCAGTTGAAATAGAAAATACATCCTATTAACAATACCAATGGGTATTTTAAATAAAGTGCTAAGATATAAAAGAAAATTGGATGTGTCTATTACATTCAGATGCATGACGACTGCTGAGATCCCTAAGCAATATAAAGCAACCTGTACATCAAGTTTATGTTTTTGGTTTTTATTAAATTAATAATTAATTGAATGTATTGGGTTTTTTAAACCTCTAAAAAGAATATGCCCACAGTCGACTTGTCAAAATGTTACCTCCTCGTTAACCTTGAGTCCTATACTTTTGGCATGCTCTCGATCATCTCGATGCAATTTTTGATTGTAATCCAGAGACCTTTTAAAAATGCAATCGAATATGGAAACAACTCCTGTCTTAAAATAAAGAGAAAAAAAATTTTTTGATTTGAAAATTACACACAAGTTATAGTATTAATTGTGATTAAAACCTTATATAATGTTATCTTATAACTCAGGAGTCAATCCTGCTGTACTCCAGCATCAATATTTTAAAAAACGCTCCCCTGTGCTATCCACCTCCAAAGAAAGAACTGATGGAGTCTGAATGCAGATCAAAATGTACTATTTTTCACTTTGTTTCATGGTGGATTCATTTTTTGCTTGGGTCATTTTTTTTTGTTCTGTGTTTTCTTTCACAACATGACTAATATGGAAATATGTTTTATATGATTGCACACATATAACCTATATCAACTTACCATTTCAAAGAAGAGAAGGATAGGAAGGGAAAGAAGTTGGAACTCAATTAAAAAAAAAGAATGTTAAAATTGTAACTGGGAAAATATAAAATATTATTTTTAAAAAGACAAAAAAGAATTCTCCACAAATTTGCTAGTGATTTTCATGATGTTTAATATGTTCAGATGCAGAGTAGATATCTGGTTGAAATGAGAGCCAAGAGGAAGGTGGTACCTGAAATGATGGTCCCATAGTTCCATAAACAAGTTTCTTTTCTCTTTTTTTCTCCTTCCATTCTGTCTCTTCATTTCTTTCTTCCCTTTTAATTTTTCTTCTCCCTTTTTTACTTTCTTCTTGTTTCTTGATTAAGTCTTAGGACAGCCAAAGGCATCAAAGGAATCTATGACCAGTTTCACTCTGTTTTATTCTTAGAGCTACTGAGTTAGTTACACTGGGGTTAAAGAAGCCCTCATGAAATACGATTTGAGCTACAACTTAAAAAGGTTTTTTAGCCAACTTGATAAAAATGTTTTGCTGAATTATTTGAAGAAGTTAACATTAATAATGAAGAGCTCTGTCACTGGATTTGCATCATCTCTGACACATCTCTCAACTCACATATCCAAATGGTTGCCAAAAATGATAATTCTCATTACAGCATCTCTTGTATACATCCCCTCATCTCCACTTAATAAATAATAAGACAGACCATGTGGAGGGTAAATCCTATGCTGCTTGACCAAATTGACCTGTAAAGAGAGGTAACCAATGAGATTCCTTCCTTCCTTCTCCCTTTTTCTTCTCCCTAGAGAGGGACAATTATATGGTAGGACATTTACTTGCTTTACAATCCCCTACCACTACCATCATCCATTTCGGGGTTGTTGTTTTTTTTTTTTTGCCTTTGTTTTAAAAGTTTGCTTTGATTCTTATGCTGAAAATTTAATCAAGCCGTTGAACAGCAGAAACTCTAAGCTCTATTCTAAGACCCCAAAATAGAGAGGGAGGGAAGGAGTCAAATGGAAGGGAGAGATTGAGGAGTGGGAGGGAGGGAGTAAGGGGAGAGGGGGGCGGCGGGGGGGTGGGGAGAGAGAGAGAGAGAGAGAGAGAGAGAGAGAGAGAGAGAGAGAGAGCTACATTACTTATCTTAGAGAGACAAAAGATTTGGTTTGAACTACACCAGGGGGCTTGGGGGTTATTTTAGAACTTCTGAATAAGAAGGAAAAGCAGTACTGAACTGTTATAAACTGGCAATGGATTCAAGATTCATATACCTTGGGATTAAAATTACAAGATGGTAACAACAGTATCCTGTAAGGGTACAAAGAAAAGCATTTTCCTTCCACATTCCATTTTCTTGACTGCAACAAAATACCAGTTTGTTGTTGCTGTTTTTAAAGAAAAGCAAACCATGCCCAGAAGGGAAAAGATATGAGCAGCTTGAAAAGGGAAAGCCACACCCCTTTAAGGGAATGAGCTGCTAAGAGAACAGCAACCAACTGTATGATCATGTTCAGTGGGGCCACTGGCTCTGAATGAAAGTTCAACCTGGGGCAGTTAGGTGATGCAGTGGATAGAGCACCGGCCCTGTATTCAGGAGGACCTGAGTTCAAATCCAACCTCAGACACTTGACAGTTAACTAGCTGTGTGACCTTGGGCAAGTCACTTAACCCCAATTACCTCACCAAAAACAAAACAAAACAAAACAAAAAAACAAGGTGGGAAAGTTCAACCTGCTGGGTTTACCAGTGCTACCTCCTACCTACATATATATTTTGTGTATATATGTACCTGTTTGTCTCCCCAATTAGAATATGAGGTCTTTGAGGGCAGGAGCTATTTTCCTTTTGTCCTTGTAACTCTAGTACTCAACCTAGTGAAATACATTGTAGTCAATAAATGGTTTTTGGATAATTGAATGAATGATTGAATAGCCTGTGCTTCTATACTTGCATTCCATTTTTCTCTTTACTCCATAGTCTGTTTGGCTGAGCTTATATGAACAAGTATATCTCTTATTTCCTGGGAGAGTCTTAATTTCAAGAAAAAAAAGAAAAAAAACTTCTGGCAAGGCTTTGTCGAACCATATATGATCAATTTGTGGTTTGTTGAGTATAATAAGCATGGTTTGAGAGATAGATAGATGATATATATATAAACTCAAAATATATATGTCCATATATACATATATATCCTATAGCATGCTATATATATATACACACACACACACACACACATATATGCTATATACTATAACATGGTATCTTGTATATTCCCATTCCCTGGCAACTTAGCAGAGGGCTAAAAGGTGTAGACTGAGTATACAAAAATGAAATAGAGAAATTGTAGAGTCAAGCCCAAGGTGGGGAGGACTAGGGCCAAGAGGGGATTGACGAAGCTCCAATTTCACCCACACTGTGGAGCCTTCCTTCCGTATTGATGCTGTGAATTTGTACTTTGCTCCTGGATTTGTGTCTGAGTCCTATTTATAACTTTAGATCTTTTGTGATAAATGTTTATTATTAAAATTCTTATTGGTTTCCTTGTTTGCTAACAGGTGAACTGAATCATGTATTCTAGAAATGAACCCTTTAAAAAAAAACTTTTGAGGGGAATACAAGACCAGAACCATGGAAGGCTATTCATTCATAAGACTTTCAGTTACAAACTGCTCTATTAGAGTCTAGAGTTGTTGTCAGTCTTAGGTTACACACTTCTCTACTTTTCTATTATGTCCACCTCATGCTGACCAGCCACAAAAAAAAAAAATTGGATTGTGCTACAGATCCTATCTGTTCGATAAGTCATTTTGCTAAACTATTCAAAAGAAAAATAGGGGAAAAGATAAAAATAGGAATTACCACTCACTCATCCTTCAGACTAAACTCTAATTGAATGAATGGATGCTAGCTAATTAGACCACTTCCAGTTAGCTTCTTCCCCTAATAATGCTTCATCCTCTACCAGCCTGCTGGTGAACACAGTCAGAATACTACCATATACTCAGAGACAGATCCCTAATATGACTCATTTGAGCACAAATATTCATTCAGGTACCCTGCTGCTATCATGGGAAAACCCCCAATTATCCTTTCACTTTAATAATCTAAGTCTCCCTGCCAACATGCTGGGTCACGCAGAACACTAGTGCTCTCAGACTTACCCATACAATGTTTCATTCATACAGTTGTTCATTCATCCTGGTGAAGAGATGGAGAAACAGATAATCTGCAGACCAATCAGTATGTTTAGGTGTCTGTGAGTTAGAATTTTAATCTTAGATCCCAATTGACTTTAGGGATCATCCAGGTGAACACCTTCAATTTAGGCAAACGAATGACTAAAATAAGGCCCAGTGAGATTAAGCAACATAATCAATGTCACAGTGTCAGAGCCTGGACTAGAAGTATAAGTCTAGGGCTCTTTTCCTTATATCAAGCTAAAAAAAATATTGAACAGTTGTATAACACCATTAATATGTTCATCTTTCTCTTTTATTAATATGTTTCCTGAACATTAGTCTAGAACTTATCCTGTCTATCAGCTGTCACAAAGTGAAACAAGCTTCCTTAAGAGGTGATGAGCTCCTTTTCCTCCTTGGAGGCTCTCAAACTGAGCTTACATAAGCGCTATTAGGTATATTAGACTGGAGATTCTTTTTGGCTACAGGCTGGGATTACATAGTTACTTAATTCCCTTCCAGCTCTTAAATTCTATTATTCTGTGACAGGTAAATGGAAAGTTTCTTAAGGAAGATGGATAACTCAGGAAGCACATTTGTAAAAGCAGGTAAAGAACTGGAAAGAAAATATTGTTTCCCCAGGCCTGGATCATAAATAACCCTGGTCAAGCCTCAGTTTCATCATCTGTAAAATGACCTGGAGAAGGAAATAGCAAACCACTCCAGTATCTGCTAAGAAAGCCCCAAATGGGGTCATGAAGTGTCAGAAACAACTGAAAATGATTGAAAAACAACATGCCTACTAATCTCCCTCCTCATCTCTGCTTCCTGGCTTTTCTGACTTCCTTCAAGTCCCAGCTAAAATCCTACCTTTTAAGGAAGTCTTTCACAATCCCTCTTAACTGTAGTGCCTTCCCTCTGTTGAATTTTTCCTATATATCCTATATAGAGCTTCTATATTTGTTTTGTTTTGTTTTTCTTGCCCTCCTCATTAGGCTATGAGTGCCTCAAGGGTAAGGACTCCCACTTGTCTTTCTATTCCTAGTTTGCTTATATCTCTAGCATGTATCCCTAAGGGCGGCTAGGTGACACACTGGATTGATCACTGGCCCTGAAATTGGAAGGACCTGAGTTCAGATCTCACCTCAGACACTTAATACCTGTGTGACCCTGGGCAAGTCCCTTAACCCCATTAGTCTTAAGCATCTGGGACTATCTCCAGTCATCCTGATGTGTATCACACTACTGGACCCAGATGGCTCTGGAGGAGAGCGTGAGGCTGGTGACTTTGCACAGCCCTGCCTCACTTAAATCACCCTAATGTCATGGTCATCTTCAAGAATGAAGGACAAACAAAAAAAAATCCCTAGCACTTAGCACAATAACTAACACATAGTAGGCATTTAATAAATTGTTGTTGCCTGAGTGATTAACTGGAATTGTAGATGAGAAACACAGGGAATGATCAATGGGGCAAGGAAAATTAAGCAGATGTCACAAAAGAGCAATATGAAAACTAAAAGATGTGTGCGGCAGATGGAGTCAGGTATTGCCTATTTACTCCTTTTTTTTCTTTTCAGGGCAATGAGGGTTAAGTGACTTGCCCAGGGTCACACAGCTAGTAAGTGTCAAGTGTCTGAGGTCATATTTGAACTCAGGTCCTCCTGAATCCAGGACCAGTGCTTTATCCACTGTGCTACCTAGCTGCCCTCTTGGAGTCGGGTATTGTCAAGGACATTTTACATGCTAAATAAATGTTAAGGATCATCTGAGGACTTTATTTTAGCACCAGGTAACAATATAAACTTCCTTTGCCAATCTGCTCTCTTCCTTTGCCAATTTGCAGTTGTTTGTCCTTCCATTCTCGAAAAAGACCGATGACATCAGGAAGGTGATGTCTTGACTTGCAAATGAATTGGATTTAAGTGAGGCAGGGCTGTGAAAAGTCACCAGCCTCACTTTCTCCTTCAGAACCATCTGGGTTCAGTAGCAAGACATAAATGAGGATGACTGGAGATGGCCCAGAAACAGTGGGAGACCTTGGCATTTTAAACTAAGACCTTTCCAGGAATCAGTTTGTCGAAGGCAAAGTCCATTCAGTGATTAATGATTCAATTTGCAGTAGCCCAAGGATGGATGCCTTTCCTCCAATTTCAAGTCTTAGTTATAATTCTCAATGAACAACTCCAGAAGAACTAGCTAGTTTTACAGTCACAAGTGGCACAGTGGAGAGTGCTAGGCTTGGAGTCAGGAAGACTTAAGTTCAACTTTGGCCTTAGACACTAGAAAATCATTTCACCTGTTTTTGCTTCAGTTTCCTCATCTGTAAAATGGGAATAACAGCAGCACCTACCTTCCAGGGTTGTTGGAAGGATGAAACGAGATAGTAATTGTAAAGTGCTTAGCACAGTGCCTGACACATAGCAAGCACCATATAAATGTCAGATATGATGATGATGATGAAGAAGAAGAATCATAGGGTTTGGAGGAAACCATAGTATTTCTTGCATTTTTCTTCTTTGTACTATTCACTTTGCTTGTTCATGTGTTAATTTTAACCTGTCATAACTTTTTTCCTCTGAAAGGTGATCTTTGCATGCCAAGTAAAAATGTTTTTATCCATAGAATGTCTGAAGAATTACTTAGTTTTCTATAATCTGGCATGTAGTATAACATAGCTCATGTTTATATAAATCCAGATATTCAGGGGATCAAGTCATGCTCCCTGAAATCATGTATTCAGTATCAGTCTTATATAAGATTTCATTAGCTTTTAAGGCAAAAGTTAGTTTTGTTTTCCAGCACCAGAGTTAAAAAGGGCTTCCACTGGCGTATAAAGGATGCTTTAAGAAACTACCATCCTGTGCAGCTAGGTGGCGTAGTGGATAAAGCACCAGCCCTGGATTCAGGAGTACCTGAGTTCAAATCTGACCTCAGACACTTGACACTTACTAGCTGTGTGACCTTGGGCAAGTCACTTAACCCTCATTGCCCTGCCCCCAAAAATTTTTTTTAAATTTTTTTAAAAAAGAAACTACCATCCTGATAAGTGTTTTCAATGATTGTCAGTTTGACATCCTCCTCTCCCTCCCCTGAGTTCTTATAATCTATGCCTATCCTATGCAAAGCCTCAACATAATAGCCTCAAACACCCTAGTCCATCACTGGTGTGCTTTTTGCCCTGTGCTTCTATAACTTGACTTTTAAATGAACTTTTGGCTACTTGTTATCAACTTTAACCAGAGTGGGAAAAGGCATCACATTTCCCATGAGCTTCTTTGTTTGTTTGTTTCTTTCTTTCTTTCTTTCTTTCTTTTTTTC
The DNA here is from genome assembly GCF_019393635.1 of Dromiciops gliroides. Lineage (NCBI taxonomy): Eukaryota > Metazoa > Chordata > Mammalia > Microbiotheria > Microbiotheriidae > Dromiciops > Dromiciops gliroides. The sequence continues at coordinate 349,588,678 of NC_057861.1, forward strand.
AGGGCAATTAGGGTTAAGTGACTTGCCCAGGGTCACACAGCTAGTAAGTTTGTCAAGTGTCTGAGGCCGGATTTGAACTCAGGTCCTCCTGAATCCAGGGCCGGTGCTTTATCCACTGGGCCACCTAGGTGCCCCCAGCTTCCTTGTTTCTTTCTCCAGATCTCTAAGAAGTTGCTGTTATTATGGTACATTGTACTATAATGAATTTTGTGATCACTCAAAAAAATTCAACTTCAATAAATGGAGGCTCATTTAATATTGTGGCTGTCACGTTGGCAATGCCTTTAGTTTAATCATTTGCTTTTCTGCTTTTCTCACCCTCTGTTACTGATCCCTTTATTCTTTTCTGCCCACTTGGTTTCAAGTTAAAAAAATAGCAAAAACTAAGCTATATTTAAGTGATCTTATGAAACACTACTTGGCCAGTTACAGCCAATAACTTACAAAATCCCTTTTTCTGATTCTTATAACTTTATTAGTATTCTGCTATTAGATTCTCTCAATGGATTTTTCTCTGCTTTAAAGTACTCAGGTATTTGTACTTGCAGCATAAAATAAATTATTTTTTGAAAAAAGGAACATGAACTCAAAACCATTTCTTTTGCCCTCTTGAGACCTCCCTCCCACTCCTTCATGTTTTATGTATTTATTGTTCTAATATAAAGTAAACTTCCAATTGTTATCCTACTTCTCAGCCCTACTATCAGTCTACTTTCCAGCTATGCCCTTGGCTTTCACATTAACAGTCTTATACCCTTCTTCAAAGTTAGGCCTGCATTGTAAGAAGGGTAGGAAGATCCTCCAAGATGCTCTTCGCAATACCACATACAGAGCAATTGAAAATAAATATATGGGGGGCAGCTAGGTGGCACAGTGGATTAAAGCACCGGCCCTGGATTCAGGAGTACCTGAATTCAAATCTGGCTTCAGACACTTGATACTTACTAGCTGTGTGACCCTGGGCAAGTCACTTAACCCCCATTGCCCCGCAAACAAAAAATAAATAAATAAATATTTGGGGGCAGCTAGGTGACACAGTGGATAGAGCACTGGCCCTGGAGTCAGGAGTACCTGAGTTCAAATCCAGCCTCAGATACTTAACACTTAATAGCTGTGTGACCCTGGGCAAGTCACTTAACCCCAACTGCCTCACTAAAAATAAATAAATAAATAAATAAATAAGCAAACAAACAAATAAATGAATGAATGAATGAATATTTGAAAGTTTCCAAGTATAGGGTAACCAATTTCAGATCAATGGAACAAAGAAACCAGATAATAAATGAAGGATATTTGGAACCTAAGAGAACTTACATGGGGACATATGTTCCTTAGAAGGCAGATATCCTCAGGATTAAATCAGATTTTAGAGAAAAGGCCGACTGAGCTGGTAAAATCCTTAGTGATGATCCCGTTTTTTAAAAAAAGTTTTTAGGACTACTAGAAATCTCATTTTCCATCTCTTCCCATCCCTATCCTGGTTTCTTCTTTGCTCTGGATATAAACGGCTATTCACCAATGGGGTATATGTCTAGGAGTGTTTAAGCCATAGTCCTTCACTTCCCTCTCTATATCTATTCTGTCTTTTCTCTCTCTCTCTCTCTCTCTCTCTCTCTCTCTCTCTCTCTCTCTCTCTCTCTCTCTCTCTCTCTCTCTCTCTCTCTCTCTCTTCTCTTTCTATTACCATGAGACTGGTATCTCCATAACTCTCACATTGGAAGTAGACACACAGGCCTTAATCTACTTTTAAATGGGACAGGATCTTTGACACACTCTATTTCTTATGTGGGATGGTTTGTTCCTCCTTGTGTGGCCTAGTGGATCCCTGCTCCCAGGGCATCCTGGTGCTCCACTGAGTGTGGACACTGATCAGTTTGGGCACTACTCAAGCTCAGAACTCTGAGATTCAAGGGACTCACCAGCATCAGCCTCCCCAGTACCAAGCATATCCTCCAGGCTCTAGTCATTCTTTATAGACCCATAGAATTCTAGTATTAAAATGGAACTTAGATTTCATTCATGATGCATAGATTCTACCCCCAAAAAAATTCCTGACAAGTGGTCATCAATCAATCAACATGTCAATCATCCAGTCTCCGCTTGAAAATCTCCAGTGGCAAGAAATTTAGTAACTATCAATATAGCTCATTCCTTTTTGGAACATCTATTAGCAAGCCTTTCTTGATCCAAAATTGGTCTCCCTATAAATTTCATCTAACAAATCCATTTGTTTGGAAGATTTTAATGTTTTTTCACTTTCCACTAAATTTGTCTTTTTCCTTTAGGCTTAACCTACTGGGAAAGACATGTAAGGGAAAGGTACTTATTTTTAGGATTTCTTTTAAACCAATTTGGCAATATCTAGACTCTGTGGAGACCAGAAAAGTTACTGGTGGGCTGGTCTTTGACTTTCATATCAGCACAACACTTAGAACTATGTTTTGTACATAATGAATACCTAATAAATGCTATTAACTGAATATCATAAATTATTCCCTCACCCCCAAATATATGTACATCTTAAAATGTACTGCTGCTGTTTGTTTTTTAATCCATAGTCACCTTCCAATATACTCTTTCCCCTCATAAAAGCTTCTCTTGTAACAAATAAAACGGTTAAGAAAAACTGATAGGCACAGTATATGCAACATTCCACCTCAGTAGCCACCTACCTCTCTTATCAGTTAATAAGTATTTTTGAGTATCCATTATGTGACAGGTACTAGTGTGTTTCATCATCTTACCTCTGGGACTAAGTCTAGCCAGTAACTTAGTTTGAAAACTTTGGAAATTCCCATGATGATCCAAAAAGTCTTCCTCCAGCTCATGAGACCTTATTAATCTGGATCATCTATATCACAATTTTAATGGTAAATCTGTTATTTTATTCTAGGTATGTGAAGTTTCCAATGGATGTGAAGTTTAACAAAAATAGTTTCAGTGCCAATGTTAATCTAAATCTTTTTGCTCCAGTAGGATCACACCTTATTCAGGGATATTATCATGGATCTTGAGAGACAAAGATGCTCAGTGATTCTCCACTTGTTCTCTGAGAAAAATGTATCTGTCCCAGAGCAGTTGA